>NC_138045.1:36192684-36552564 GCF_964106645.2 Podarcis pityusensis | reverse complement strand
CAATACATTCATTTTTACCGCAGCAATACGGCCCAGCAGTGAAAGCTTCAAATTTGACCAAATTTCTAAAAAATTTTTCACTTCAGCCCAACATTTTTCATAGTTATCTTTAAATAAATTCCCATTTTTTGCTGTTATGTTAATCCCCAGGTATTTAACTTTCTTAACCACTGTTAAACCTGTCACATTCTGAAACCTCTCTCTCTCCATTGGTGTTAGATTTTTCTCTAAAACCTTAGTTTTTAACTTGTTAAATTTAAATCCTGCAACCTGACCAAATTCTTGAATCAGTTCTAAAACCCTATTGGTACTAGATTCTGGCTCCTGTAACGTCAGTACTAAATCATCTGCAAATGCTCTCAATTTGTACTGTTTAGCTCCGACCTGTATACCTTTAACCAGCTGGTCCCTTCTAATCATGTTCAGCAAAACCTCCAGGACCGAAATAAAAAGTAGTGGGGAAATTGGGCAACCTTGTCGTGTCCCTTTTTCTATTTTAAGTTCTTCCGTCACCACATTATTTACAATTAATTTAGCCTTTTGTTCTGAATAAATTGCACTTATACCATTTTCAAAGCCTTGGCCTACCCCCATACCCTGTAGGTTCTTCTTCATAAAACTCCAAGAAATATTGTCAAAAGCTTTCTCCGCGTCCACAAATATCAAAACGGCTTTAGTATTTATATTCACTTCTAGTTTTTCCAAAATATCAATTATATTCCTCAAATTGTCAGACAAGTGTCTTCCTGGGAGAAAGCCCGCTTGATCTTTATGAATCTCTTCCATCAACACTTTTTTAAATCTCTTAGCCAAAATGTCTGCAAAAATTTTGTAATCCACATTGAGTAATGATATGGGGCAGTAGTTCTTAAGCTGTGTCTTTTCAGTCTCTGTTTTCGGTACAAGTGTAATATACGCTTCTTTCCACGACTCTGGTGCTCTTTTCCCCTCCATTATTTCATTACAGACCTCTTTCAAAGGTTGTACTAACCATTCTTTCAAGGATCTGTAATATCTAGAAGTCAATCCATCCGGTCCTGGAGACTTACCCAATTGCATGTTTTGAATGGCACCTTCTATCTCCTGTTCAGTTATTTTATAGTTCAACATTAATTTATTTTCTTGAGAGATTTTTTGTAATCCATTTGTTTTCAAAAATTGTTTAAAGTACCTCTGTTGTTTAAAGTACCTCTGGAAACAATTTCTAATCTCAGCTGGGTTCTGTATATTCCTTCCTTCCACTTCTAAATTCGTAATTTTTCATTTGCCAAGCCAACAGTTTCCCACATTTGTTAGCCGACTCGAATGTCTTTTGTCTCATTTGTTTAATTTTCCATTCTATTTCCTGATTCGTCATTTTCATGTATTGTACTTGGTGTAGCTTTAATTCTCTCAAAATCTCTTGAGATTTTGGATTTGTTCTCAATCTTTTTTCACTTTCCTTTATTTTCTCCAATATCTTATCCTTCTTCTCATTTTGAATTCTCGTCTTTACTGCATTCTGTTGTATCAGAAACCCTCTCATAACCGCTTTACTTGCGTCCCAGATTACTCTTTTTTCCACGTTGGTATTCATATTTATCTCAAAATAGTCTCTCAAGGTTTTTTGGGCCTTCTTTAACACTTCTTCATCTCTAAATAAGGTGTCATTCATCCTCCATCTGAAGGAGCCAGTTGGTGTTAGTTTCATTTCCATCTTGACAGCATTATGGTCGGAGCAAGTTTTCGGGCAGATTTCCACCTTTCTTGTCTTTGGTGCCATTCCTCTAGTTACCCATATTTGGTCAATTCTTGTCCATGTCATTTTGGCTTCAGAAAAGAAGGTTCCCTCTTTAGCCATGGGGTTTCTTGTTCTCCAGATATCGACTAAGTCCAAGTTGTCTGTCATGTCAAAAAAGGTTTTCGGTAGTCTACCATCCTTAGTGACTACCTGTCTTTGTGCCTTGTCCATATGTGTAGATACCACTCCATTCATGTCTCCCATCAAAATCATGTTATAATCCAAATAGTCCATCAAAGTCTCATGCAACTTCTTAAAAAAATCAGATTTCCCCTCATTTGGTGTGTAAATTCCTACTATCAAAATTTTTTCTCCTTGTGTTTGAATTTCAATTGCCACAAATCTTCCTTGGTCATCTTTAAAAATAAATTTCAGTGATAGTCTGTCCTTTGCATAAATCACAACCCCTCTTTTTTTAACTTTGTCCGATGAAATAAACTCCTGACCAAGTCTTTTATTTATCAATAATTTCCTGTGTAATCTTGTTATATGTGTTTCTTGTAAGCAAATCAAGTCCAATTGTTCCTTTATTAATAAATGAAACACAGATTTCCTTTTCTGAGGGGAATTGAGACCATTACAATTCGAGCTTAATAGTTGCAGGGCCATGATGTAATTATTTTAGTTCTCCTCCAACAGCACCCAGTGCCTGTTCCTGTTCCGTCGGTGGTATCACGTTTTTCAGGCGGTCTTTTAGTTCCAGAGATAGTCCTGGTGTGTCTAAAGTTTCTCTTACAATTGCTCTTAACTCTCCTGTAACTTTCTTCTGTAGGTCTTCTTCGTGGTCTCTCCAAAATTTGTCTTTGTCGTCTTCCGATCTTATTTTTATCTTCTTTCCTTTGTAACTAAAAGATAGGCCTTGAGGAAATTCCCACCTAAAGTTAATTCCGTTACTTCTCAACAGGGTAACCAGGTCTTTGTAGTTAGACCTAAGATCCAGAAGATGTTTCGGAATATCCTTGAATATCTCCACTTTTGACTGTTGTATTTCCAGTGTCTTCTGGAAATGCAAACTCAAAATCTTATCTCTCTCTTCTTTTGTTCGGAGGGTGATCAAACAATCTCTCACCCTCTTTCCCCATCCTTTCCCAAGTCTAAAAGCATTCACTATTTTAAAACTGTCTTTCCCCAAATCTGGATTCCAAAAATCTAGGAATTCCTGCGTAAGAAATTCAACTAAGTTGTCTTTCTCCACTTCAGGTACAGCTCTGACCCTTAAGTTCACTTGTTTCTCCTTCAACTCGATCATAGACAGGATTGACTTATGGTCTTCAAGTTGTTTATGTAGCGGTGGTATCTTCTCTTGAACCACTGTAACAGTAGCTGTAGCAATTTCTTTAGCCTCTTCGGCAATCTCACGTGTCGAAGCAGATTCTTGTAATAATTTCTGAATAGTTTCTGTATTAGTATTTACTTTCTGTCCCAAATTATTGATACTTGCTGTATTTTGGTTAATACTTGTCGTATTTTGATCAATCTTATCCGATGCCTCTGCTACTTGTTTACTTATTCTATCCAAAGATTCATTAATTTTAGCCAGTGCCTGAGCCAGGGCATTGTCACTTGCCATACCTTTAGTTTTAGGTTGTGCCGATGAGGTTGCTGTTGGGACTCCAGGGGGGCCAGATGTCGAAGCTCTCCTTTGCAATCCACCGTCTGTGCGATATACTCTGCCAGACCTTGTTGCTTGTAACAAGTCTATCTTCTCTTTCCCATCTGCCATACCCCTCTAGATAAAACTCAAGGTCAGTCACACAGTCAGAGTCAAAGTTGTTTTGAAATGGAAAGTTCCAGGAAAACAGTGTGAGAAATTTCCTCAGGCCAGCTGCAGTTGTAGCTAGTTCCAAATTCCACTAGGGGGACACTGTAACAGTCATAAAGTTCTTAAAGTAATTTACTTCTTCCTTAAGTCCCCCAATTCACCAGAAAGATAACAATCTATCTTAAGCAGTTACTTTAGGACCAAGAGATACCTATCAGCAATATTGTATCCAAATTGTATTTCAGATGCAGAGCTAGCTGTCAAAATACGTTCAAAGACAGTACATTCTCTTAGGCTTTTTACTGTCACTGGGAACCCGTTCCAGGGGGTTTTGAGCGGTGGTTTTTATCTCCTCTTTCTCACTTCTTCTTGGGGAAATAACGTTCAAAGCTTTCCCCCCTCCTCCCCCAAATTGAGGGGGGGGAAATCCTGGTTAGATGATCGGATTGTAATCCTTTTACGCGTCTTTTAAAGCTTCCGCTTTCAAGTTCAATGCTTTGTTCTATCTACAAGAGCGGGAGGCAGACTTCCCTTTTATACCTCTCCGCTTCGGCCAATTACTTCCAATTTTTGTACAGTTCCTTTAATTACGTAGTAATCCTACTCACGGATCGTTATTTTCGAAGCCAAATTGTCAAGGAAGAAAGGCAGCGCTCTCCGGCAACAGCTACGCGGCTTCACTCCACAGAAGAAGCAGACGACTCACAGCACAGCGCCACTTCCCCGCTCTGTTCCGGAGCCCGTTGCCGGGTTCCTTTGCAGATTGGGGGGGGCGCAGACAGTGCCCGCCGAGTCCCAGGGTCACAGGCTTCACCCGCCTGTGATTTCAGGGGTCCCCGCTGCGCCGAAGCGGTATCCGACCCTATTTCTGTGGAGCGGGTTCCCTCCGAATCAGAGGGAATCCGCCATTACCGTTGGCGCCACCTCTGGAAGTTCCTCAGCCATGAATCTCTTGCAGCAGAGACTTCATGAGAAGATCCAAGAAATCTCTGGCCAGGTAAGATCAGCACCCTCCTTTAAAAAACAGTTGTCAAAATGTGGAGAAAGCCTGGGGAATCCAAAGCCAATTTTAGGCTGTAGGCATATGCCAGCTTAATTTGGGAGCAAGCCTTCTTTAGGGCAGTGGAACTTGCTCCTGATTGCACTGTTAGATGTGTGGTGGAAATATTCCTATGCCTCTACTATTCTGGTTCCAGTTGATATCATACTGGCTTCTGCTCTACCTTGATTTGAACTAAAACAGTTCACCCATCTTTGGAGGCCAGATTTTGGAGGATGTGATGGGGGGTGGTTGATGTATAATAGGGGTGGGGAACCTATGGCTCTCCAGATGTTGAACAGCCAGCTCCCATCAGCCCCAGCCAGCATTGCCAGTGGTCAGGGATGGTTAGAAACATCTGAAGGGTGTTTCTACAGATTCCCCATCCTGAGTGTATAAATATAACACACTCTTCAGTCAGGCCTGTTTGTACTTTGTGATTCTATTCAAATATAGCATGGTTGAGAAATATTTGGGTGGAAAAAAACCAGCTTTTTAATAATCTTAGCTTTACTGTTTTCACTCTAAAAAGTAAGTTTCTAGATCACACAGCCAGGGAAAAAACAATGCTGTCCAGGGTTGTAAAGACTGCAGAGAGAATAAGTGGGTGCACTCTTCCCACCTTAGATCAAATCTATGCTGCCAGGTGCCATAAGAAAGCAGCAGAGATAGCGCAGGATAGTACACACCCCGGAAATCATCTCTTTCAGCTTCTGCCTTCTGGAAGAAGGTATAGGGTTATAAAGGCCAGGACTAGCCGCCTGAGAAACAGTTTCTACGCAAATGCAATTCTGGTTCTAAATGCAGCATAAGGGGTCTCTGTAGTATAGTGTATTATTTAGTATAGTGTATAGTATAGTATAGTATAGTATAGTATAGTATAGTATAGTATAATATAGTATAGTGAATTTTAAATTAGGGTTTCTGAGTTTTCAGGGGTTTTTATAGTATAGAATAGTATAGTATAGTATAGTATAGTATAGTATAGTATAGTATAGTATAGTGAATTTTAAAATGGGGTTTCAGAGTTTTTAGGGGTTTTTTAATGTTTTATGTAGTTTTTCAATTTCATTGTTCTGTATGGGACAATGACAATAAAGATATTATATCGTATATAAGCTTATAGTACATAAGCAAGGCATTCTAAGCTTCCAGTGTCCTATGCACCTTACCCCTCCCCATGAGAAAGATAGGCAGTGATCCTAAGGATAAGCATGAGCCTAAGTATGCAAATGAAGAACCTTTCTTTTGGTTCAAGGAGAGAGAGAGAAAGGTATATAAAAATGAGAATTCCTGGAAACCATGAGCCAAGTTTGGGGCAAGTACTCTTTGGCATGAGAATAATAATAATAATAATAAATTTTATTTATACCCCGCCCTCCCCAGCCGAAGCTGGGCTCAGGGCGGCTAACAACCATACCAGCAGAGATTTGAAGTAGCAAAATACACAGCAAAGTACAGTTGTACCTCGGGTTAAGAACTTATTTCGTTCTGGAGGTCTGTTCTTAACCTGAAACTGTTCTTAACCTGAAGCACCACTTTAGCTAATGGGGCCTCCCACTGCTGCCGCGCCGCCGGAGCAGGATTTCTGTTCTCAACCTGAAGCAAAGTTCTTAACCCGAGGTACTATTTCTGGGTCAGCAGAGTCTGTAACCTGAAGCGCCTGTAACCTGAAGCGTATGTAACCCGAGGTACCACTGTAAAGTATGGAAATAAAGGTTTTTAGACTTTTTAAATATGCCACTTATAGTGAGTTCCAAAGTTCCCCTTTCAGTAGCTTAGAAAAAGAACACATTTGGCAAATTAAAAAGTTTACTTACAAGCTCCCCAAATGTCAGATTCATGTGCTTTTCCATACAGCATTCAGAAAAAGCTGCACAGGCAGTAAAATGTGGCTTAATTACAGTGGTCCAAGTTCCGAAATCATTGGTATAGGAACTGAAGAGTGACTTGTGAAAGCTGAGCAACCACCACATCCTCTTACACCTGAGCTGCTCAGGTAAACTGGGAGAGAACAAAGCCTTGATTATCCAGTCTCCCCCAAAGTGAGCTAAGCACATTGATTATATGAGGCTAGTTATCCCACAGTTCCACTAACTTTTGCAGTATTTAGGGTTTTTCTGTAAACATGTGTAATATATAGATAGTGTGTGTGTGTGTGTGTGTGTGTGTGTGTGTGTGTGTGTGTTTTGAAACTGAGATAGATCCCAACACTGTTTAGTTAATAGGTAAAGGTAAAGGTACCCCTGCCCGTTTGGGCCAGTCTTGCCAGACTCTAGGGTTGTGCGGTCATCTCACTCTATAGGCCGGGAGCCAGCGCTGTCCGCAGACACTTCCAGGTCACGTGGCCAGCGTGACAAGCTGCATCTGGCGAGCCAGTTTAGCACACGGAACGCCATTTACCTTCCCGCTGGTAAGCGGTCCCTATTTATCTACTTGCACCCGGAGGTGCTTTCGAACTGCTAGGTTGGCAGGCGCTGGGACCGAACGACGGGAGCGCACCCCGCCGCGGGGATTCGAACCTCTGACCATGCGATCGGCAAGTCCTAGGCGCTGAGGTTTTACCCACAACGCCACCCGCGTCCCATAGTTTAGTTAATAAATAGTGACAATTCTAAGAGTACTCAGGATGGAAGAAAAAAAAGAGATGTGACATATACAAATTATCCCTTTAAAAATTACTATTATTATTAGCTAGATAGAAATTAGCAGAGCGGTTCTATAATACTGTTTCCAGAGTATGTCCCACTGAGTTCAATGTGGCCTACTCTTGGGTAAGTAGGTTCAGAATTGCAGCCTAAATTTTGTTTTCTGGATTAAGTCCACAGGGCATCAGGGTCTTGAGTCTGTGCATCCTCCTGCTATTAAGATGGATTTTATGGTTGTTCTGTAGGAATAAGTTGGACAGGTTGAAGCAGCTTCCATTTGGGGGGTCAATAGTGATTTCTAAATCATGCATAAAAGTCTTGTGTTTCCCCCCCTAATATTATGATTGTGGCATCCAGTAATGTATAATTACCGGTACATTGTTAGTCTTCCAGCTGAAATTCTCTTGAAGGAAATAATCCTTGCCGGCTTTCCTGCTTTTAAATGTAACGGTAAAAATAATACAGTGACCAGATTTACAATGATATACATGTTAGTGCTCTATTCTAGGCACTGTCTTTTTAGCTTAAAAAGTTCACTTTGCTCTTTTGAACGATGAAAATGCAGCAGCGGCAAGACAAGAACCTCCAGAAGAAAAAGATGGCCAAGGTGGAGAGGAAGAAAGCCAAGGCTCCAAAAAGGGTCGCATCCTGCCCGAGGACCTGGACAAAGCCAAATTTAAATGAATCCGGCTAGTGGACCATTGGAACCCACTCCAGGGCAGGTGCTCACAGGGCTCATTAATAAAAACTATTTTATAGTGGAACCTCTACCCGGACACTGAGGTCCAGCACCAAGAGCCTTCTGGCGGTTCCCTCACTGCGAGAAGCCAAGTTACAGGGAACCAGGCAGAGGGCCTTCTCGGTAGTGGCGCCCTGCCTGTGGAACACCCTCCCACCAGATGTCAAAGAGAATAACAACTACCAGACTTTTAGAAGACATCTGAAGGCAGCCCTGTTTAGGGAAGCTTTTAAAGTTTGATGTATTACAGTATTTTAATATTTTTTTGGAAGCCGCCCAAAGTGGCTGGGGAAGCCCAGCCAGATGGGCGGGGTATAAATAATAAATTTATTATTATTATTATTATTATTATTATTATTATTATTATTATCTAAATCACCTTGGTTGTGAGATGACTTGGAGCTATCAGGCTGTGCAGCTAGACCAAGAAGAGGGAGCTCCTACACTTGAGATGCAAAAGAGATATATTTCCACAAGACTGTTTCTGTGGTCATACAACCCTTAACTATGCCAGTTGATCAAGTGGATCTTTTCATCCCTCTCCCTGAGTCAGGATAAGGGAACTTTCAGTCTGGGTGCTAAATGTGGCCTTCAAAACCTATCTTCCGGGCCCCCTGGCACAGCTTAACACCCTCCTTGAATATTTTCTACCTCTAACTGTGCTATAATGTCTTTTTTCCCCCTTGGGTAAAAAGTGTATTCATTGCTCCCCTCCATTTTTGCTTTTGCCCTGCCCATCAACTGGCATGCAGCCCCTTGAAAATTTCCCAGAAGGGAACACAGCCCTAAGGCTGACAAATGTATTTTTTGCGATGAAATTTCACAAAAACTCATCAACAGGAGCTCAGGAAGGAAGCAAATGAATTTAATATCATAACAATAATGGGATAAATTAAAAGAAAATATGGGATTATTTTTAATTACTTTATATTAGCGCAACATAAAAATACTATGTACATATAATTTCCAGAAGATAAAGAACAAATATTTACAGCTGTTTGCAGAGATGCACAGAAGTTGAATGTTATCATGAAAATACTAATTCCAGAAGTTAATAAACAGTACCACTTTTCCATAAACCAGTCAATTTGAGATTTATAATAGCTATTTGTGAAATAAATTTGTGCAGTCCTTTTTGTGGTGGTTTTAGAGTTTTCAGGTATGAGGCAATACACATAACTTCAGTTAGTAAGTTTAATACTGTTTGCAAGTCCTCTGTTTTGTTTTGTTTTTTCATTTCAACTTTTCAATAATGTATAAGATTTATTTTTTTCATATGTAGTTAGATGATAATCTGTTAAATAACCAAAATACTGTTCCAAAAGTGGCTTATATAAGAACAGACCCCAAAAGTGGGCATAAGATCTTTCAACTGATCATAAGACTTTAATCTAAATTGGTCCCCTACTTCCATCAAAATATCATTATACTTCAACCACGTGGCTTTCATATTCAACCTTTTATGGGTCTTAGCTTCCAATGGTGATATCCACCTGGGTGTTTTCCTTTCTAACAAATCCTTATATCTTATCCAAACATTATACAAAGATTTTCTAATCATATGATTTTTAAATCCTTTGTGAGCTTTTATCTTATCATACCATAAATATGCATGACAACCAAATACATTATCAAAACCTTCCAAATCTAAAACATCTGTATCCTCCAACAAAAATCATTCTTTCAGCCAGCAAAAGGCTGCTACTTCAAAGTAGATCCTTAAATCTGGCAGGGAGAACACATCTGTTAATAATTTAAACTTTTAGCCTTATCTGAGGAGATAAATTCCTGGCCTAATTTTTTATTTTGCAGAATTTTCCTGTGGGTTCTTATTACATGAGTTTCTTGTAAACATATCACGTCTAAATTCTGTTTTATCAGCACATGTTGAATTTTATTTCTTTTAGGCCGTGAATTAATTCCGTTAACATTCCAAGATAAAATTCTTAATACCACGTTATCTCAGTCCAAATCTGGAGGTCCGACTCCTGCCCCAAGTCCTAATCCTGATCCTGAACCTGCACCTGTGGCTGATCCTGAACCTGCTCCTGTGTCAAATCCAAAATCACTAGCGTTCTTTTCTAAAAATCTTCTCTTTTCTTTGGTTGACCTGATTCAATGTTTCCTTTGCTGATATTTAAATGAAAGGCCTTGCGGAAATTCCCATCGAAAGAAGATATTTTTTCTTCTCAAAGCACTTGTAAGATCCAAATAGTTATTTCTTTTTGCCAAGAAATTTTTTGGGATTTCTTTAGATAAAACAGTTAAATGTTGTTGTACTTCAAAATTCTTCTTGTAATGCAATCCCAAAATTTTATCTCTTTGATCCTTTGTTTGAAAGACTACCATACAATCACTTAAAATTTTTGAGTCCTTTTTTCCTCTAGGTCCAAATCTATAGGCCTTTACAATTGTAGATTCCACCTCTTCCTTTGTTAGGTCCCCAAAGGACACAAATTCCTGGAACAAACACTCTTTCAAATTTCCTTGTTCAATCTCTGGTAGGCCTCTCAAACAAAGATATGTCTCTCTTTCCTTAAGTTGTAAAAAAGCTATTGCTGATTGGGCCTCTTCCTGTGATCTTTCTAAGTCCAAAAGTTTAACAGTTTCAATCTCTGATACTCTTTTTTGTAAACCTACAACTTCTGATCTCTTGGAGATCTTTGCACAGAATTCCAAAGTCTTTTTAAAATTCTTGGAGACAGAGAGTATTAGCTCTGACGTCTGTTGCAAGACTCTGCAAACCCTGCTTATTATCTTTCATAAACTCCAATATTTGCTCTTGGAAAGCCTGGTCTTTAGATTCTCTTCTTGTTTGTGGCTTTTTCCCAGGCTCACCAGCCATAACTTTGCTAGTAACTCAGATTTCCAAGCTCAAAGATACTTTTATTTCAAAACAGTCAGGAGTAATGAGCTGGAAGTCAGACAACAGCTCCAGTTTACGGGACAAGGCAGTTAAAATACAGTCCCAATTTTTCCAGCCTGCCGTTCTTACTTATTTTCCTTTTTCATTCCTCAAGCAATTCAAATAAGGATATGTTGCCAGTTTTCACTTGAAGGGTTAAAATGTTTCAGCTCAGACCGCTGCAGAACTTCAAAGTAACCAAGTAGGAAATGAAAGTGACAACATTCCTTCTATTGTTACCTCACAATGGCTGCTCGCTGCTTTGACTGGGTCACCGTTTCCAGAGAGTCAAGCAGCTTTTAAAAGTCCTTTTTAAAAGCTTTCACGGGTATTTCAGTAATGTTAAATTCTCTCTCTCCCCCGCCCTTCACCTGCTTTTGGAGGGTTAATAAATTCAGTCTTTGGAAATTTAAAAGTCACTAAATCTTTTCTCTTGGCTTGGGAAACGTCTCTGCTTTCCCAATCTGTCAGCAGGTAGGGATTGGCTTCCGTTTTTAAATTCCCTTACCCATCTCCAAATTGTTCCAAAATTTAATCCAAATGTAAAAAGTACTCACGTTACAGTCCTTAAATGATTTTAGCGTTGGAAGAATTCACCGCTAATGCCTCAAAGTCTCGCAGCTTCGTACCATCAAAGGAAGCGTTCTATCCGATGGGTCGCAGCTCCAACCCCCTCACTCTAGGAGCTCAAAACAGAGCTTACTGGGGAGGGGGGGGGAGCCTGCTTTTGACGCCTACCGGATCCCATGGCCTCAAAATGCTCGATTTGAGGTTTTTCCTGGGGGTCCGCTGTGCTAGAGCGGTTTCCCCCGCCTTTGATGTACTGAGGTCTCCTCCGACGAAGAGACCTCCTACTGTGATGGCACGTGCGATCAACCGGAAGGACAAGAAGCTTTTCTTATCTGCATCTGTAAGTTCACAATCAAGGCGTTAAAGAAGTACCCTTCTCCTGTTGCTTGTCCTCAGTTCCTGGTGTGGATAGACTGCCTCTGAAAATGGAGCTTTGATTTTGCCACCAGCCAGGGCCTTTGATCTCATTTTATAAGGGGATGCAAAACAATTTCTCCCCAGTTACCCAAGCAAATCCCCTCCATAAACTCTGGATGCACACCTGTGTCCTGACAAAAACACGTGTATACTAATGAAATCAGCCAGACAGCTCCGTGGCTGGTGCGTGGTGATTTTTGCTACTTCCCAACTTTTAAAAAACAACACATTTTTACAATCTCTCGCCCCCCCCCCAAAAAAAACACGGAAAGGTGGTAACCTTCAATGCAGGGAATCTTGCATTGAAAAGCAGGATTCAAAATGCAGAAGCATCTTGACGTTATTCTAAGTTTAAAAAGGATTCAAGTCGGAAAGACTCTGTACATGCTCGGACTCTTATTTACCGCGCAATATTCTGGTGGGGGGAATTATGGAGGAAAACAACTATAACAACTAGTCCTCTATAAAACACTGTTATCGCTGTTTCTAACATGATTACTGTATAAGTGACCAGGACACAATGACGAACTCGTAAAACAAAAACAAGCCCCTGCTGCCCATAAATTTAAAAAACCACTTTCCACATCTCTATGGCAACAACTCGTCGCCAGAGCAGCCGTGTTGAATCCCGTTGAATCCCACAAGAGAGTAACGCACACTTTCTCCATTCCTTCCTCTTCCCTGCTCTTGATAGTCACCATGGCAACCAAAAGACGCTGTTCTTGGCCTAGCTGCCTTGAGGCAGCTTTTAGGACTGGCTTTCCAAGGGTTCCTCAGGTAAGGTTCGCTGTCAGGTGAGAGAGGGGCAACTGCGGGAAGACAGGAAGAGATGTTGAAGAAGAGAGGCCCCCCCATACGTTGCAATGAGTTGCATTCCTTTCCTTTGCCCTAAGGGGGAAAGCAGCCACACGCCCTGCTAAGCATTCTGGGAGAGCAGCACATGGTACGAATCCGTCCCTCCCATCACATTTAGTTTGGATCTCAAATGTATCCCTCATGGCAGGACCTGATGCGAGCCACAAAAGCCATTTTTCTCTTCTCCCCAACTATCAGCACAGGACTTGGGGAGGGAGAGGGGACCCCACTCTTGGTTATTGCTTAATTGCATTTGATGATTCGCATAAATAAGTACTGTAAATAAATTTGCACAATTAAATGCAATCATTAATTGTATAAATAAAGGACAATTTTATTTAAAATTGCTCAGGGCACTGGCACCCAGATAGGTAAATAATAATAATAATAATAATAATAATAATAATAAAATTTTATTTATACCCCACCCTCCCCACCCAAGACCAGGCTCAGGGCGGCTAACAACCAATAATAAAAACAAGTTGATTAAAATACAATTTAAAAAACAAGATTAAAATACAACATTAAAACATTAATGGCAGATAATGGGGAGGGAGTCCACAGTTGCAAATAAGACAGCAGCTATAATATCATAAAACCCCACTGAAATACACTGGCATTTACTGCTGATATATGAGTCAGTTCGAGGTGCCATGCAATTACAAAAAAGTCTTGTTCACAGCAGTGTCCTCCCCACTCGCCATTCCCAACATCACTCAAGGAATGACACCAAACCATTTAATTCTTTCTTTCTTTCTTTCTCTTTCACTGCATTTTCCTTTTTCTCAGCTAACCCAAGAAAAAGTTCAGCTGCAAACCAATCAAGCACCTAGGAAAAGTCTGCAACATGACTCTAGTGAGGGTGTCCCGTGTCGTCCCCAGTGGGAAAGTCTACAGACAGATATTTGATGATGAGGTACGGCAATGACAGAAGCTAGAAGACCTGGGGTTTTTTTTTGGGGGGGGGTAGCATCACTTGAAGCAGGGATGGGGAACCTCAGGTACAGAACTCTTCCCGGGCTACACATCCTCTCCCTAGGCCACACCCCTATCCAGCTTTGGTTAGTAGATCTGCAGATTAGTAGATCTGCAGGTTCTAGTAAAACACAGACACACACATAGAGACACAGTAGATCCTGCAAGCCTTCGGTCTGCCCACCACTAGACTTAAACTCCGGCAGAGGCAGTTGCAAAGTTGGGTTAGAGCAGTCTTTGAAAACCTAGTGCTCTCCAGGTGTTTTGGACTAAAGTTCTCATCAGTCCTAGCCAGCACAGGGTGAAGGCTGCGTGAGATTTGTGTCCTAATTATTTGTGGGATATCTTGCATAGGATCACTTGGGGAGTATCTTGTTCATTATGGTCTGTATCAACCATTTTCAGATAATACCCTCAGACTCATGTGAAAGCATCTGGAGAGACTTCAAGTCCATACACTTGTTCTAAGTAATGGTTCTAATTTCATGCTGCTATTCGACTTTTCCCAAGAAATGACAGGCTACCTGCTATTGTTGTAGTTCATTGTATTTTAAATTACATGTAAAAGCAATGAAACATATTCTAAAAGAAGAAGAAGACTTAACACATTTAAGCTTTTAGGGTGTGAAACAGGGCTGTGTTCTCACCCAAACTCTCTGGCATATTCTTCTTCCTGCTGGTCTCATGAATTCAGCTTGACTGAAGACAGTGTATACTTTCATTCGAGGAGCGACAGGGTTTGTTCAACCTGACACATCTCTGTACCAAGGCAAAAATGTGGCGAGTCCTTATCTGAGAAATGTTTGCAGATGACGCAGCCTTGACAGTTCTCTCCAAGGAAGCTCCACAAAGACACATCAACTCTTTTGTCCAAGGCTGCATGGAATTTGGCCATACCACCAGTCTGATGAAGACCAACATCCTGGGTGAGAACGCCCCCAGCACTCCACGCATCAGCACTGGTGACCACACACTTGAGGTGGTAGGCGATTTTGTTTACCTGGGCTCCACCATAACCAGCACCCTTTCCATTAATGCTGAGCTGGACAAGCATATTGGCAAGGCAGCTTTGGCAATGGCTTGCCTCTCCAAAGGGTATGGGAGAATGTGATGCTAACATCTACAGTGGTACCTCTGGATATGAACGGGATCCGTTCCAGAGCCCCATTCACATCCTGAAGCAAACGCAACCCGCGTCTGCGCATGCGTGGGTCGCGATTCGCCGTTTCTATGCATGCGTGTGACGTCATTTTGACCGTCTGAGCATGTGCGAGTGGCAAAACCTGGAAGTAACGTGTTCCATTACTTCCGGGTCACCGCAGAGCGCAACCCTAAAGCGCTCAACCTGAAGCAACTTCAACCTGAGGTATGACTGTAATACCAAGATGAAGGTCGTCTACCAGGTTTGCGTGTTGAGCACGCTGCTATTGCACACTGTGTGTTGACTTGTGGACAGCTTACAACTGCCAGGAGCAGCGCCTCAACGCCTCTCACATGTGCTGCATCAGGAAGATTCTGGGCATCACATGGCAAGACAGAGTTTCAAACAAAGATGTGCTCTCCCAGGCCTGCAATCCCAGCATGTTCACACTCCTGTCTCAGCAACATCTACACTGGCTTGGTCATGTCCACAGAATGGAAGATGGAAGAATCCCCAAGGACAGTGGTGTCCAAACTTTTTTCAAAGAGAGCCAGATTTGAAGTGAAGGGCTGTGAGGGCCAAATTGCTGAGCTTTTTTAGGGTTGACGTTGTTGAAGGTTTTTTAGGATTTTACCCCAGGAAATAAACTGCCACAGGGGCTGGATTAAACTAACCAGCGGTCATGCCTGCCCAAGGGTGTGCTCTACAGGGGGCTGCTTTCATGAACCAGGCTTGTTGGCAGACCAACTCTGTGTTACAAAGATGTCTGCAAATGTAACAAGAAGGCTGGCAACATCAGCCCTGTTGTGTGGGAATTCCTTGCACATGACTGTAGTACCTGGAGACAGTCAATGTGGTCATGGGAAGAATGACCACTTGAAGGAGCGCAGAGGGAAGAAACACCATACTGCTTCTACAGCGGTACAACTAGGCACCTTCATCTGCCCCAGCTGCAACAAATACAGTTTGCTTTGCCCCTCCTCTTTGACAAACACACATGGCTCAGCTTTGCCTTGGTGAAAACCTAGAGAAAGCAATTTCTCAGTGCGTTTTGTGTTCCAACACCTGGCACTCTGCTTGAGACCATATAGGGATTTCTGTAGCTTACAGACCATTCCCTTCTTTACCTGCACTCCATCAGGTGGAAGCATGTACAGCTCCTCTTGCAAAATCCCGTACAAAAAAGCTGTACTCACATCGTAATGAGAAACGTGATGTTTCACCTCTGCAGCAATCTGGAGCATTAGCCTAATGCTCTCATACTTGACGGTGGGTGAGTAGGTCTCATGGTAATCCTGTCCTGTGAAAAACGTCTGGCGACCAATCTGGCTTTGTGCCTTACAACCTTACCAGTCTGGTCTGTCAGATGGCTGTCAGATGGCAAAGGTGGTTGCTCACGAGTAACCAGGCAGGACTCCGACCTGTCTTTTACAGGTTTTATTTGGTGCAAAACGATTCACAGTGCAGAACCCCATGTCTGCCTCAATCGCTAGCAGAGTCCGGGAGTGGTTGTTTCCTGGACCTCCCCCAACATAAAAATCTTGTTACTCCCAGCCTTTTCCTTCCCTCTTTGCTCTTTAGACTTCTGCGCAGGGTGAGCGACGGAAGGGATGTGCTTCCCTCCTGGCCGGCTTGGCCAGGAGCGGTGCTGAGGCTCCCACCAGCATCCTCTGGTCCTTTTATCTCTTCCCCACTGGAGGTGGGGCTTTTCTCATCACCGGAAGAGGAACTGCTTCGCAAGATTTTTGGAGGCCCCCTGTAACACAACTGCCCTTCTGTTTCCCACCCCTGTTCCAATGGCAGTTCCCTGACATCCACCCCCCTCCCCATTGGTGGGGTCCATAGCTGCTTCCCACTCACAGGCGTTTGCGGGAGAGGGGGGAAAACCTATGAAAGAATCGTCCTCCTCTGTGAATTCAAAAACTGTAACAGCGCAAGTACTGCTGCAAAATGGTGTTCGCTCTCTCGGCCTGTCCGTTGGTTTCTGGGTGTCTTGCTGTCGAGAAGTTCACCTCTACCTGCAACAAGCTCATGAGTTTGTGCCAGAAACACGAGGTGAACTGCCTTCTGCTGTCGGAGATTACCCTCGAGGGGACTCCATGCAGTCGAAAGACATGATCCACCAACAGCTTGGCAGTTTCCTCGTCTGTCACTGCATGAGAACATGCCACAAAGTGACACATCTTTGACAGCAGATCTACCACCACCACGACTGCCGTCTTACCTCATGACCTGGGCAGATCCGTCATGAAATCTATGGACAGCACCTCCTAAGGTCTCCCTGGTGTCGGTAAGGGTTCTAGTAACCCCACCGGTGCTGCCCTTTCCCCCTTGGCTCTCTGACACCTGTCGCACCCCCGGACATATTCCCGTACATCCACCCTTACCTTGGGCCACCAGAACTGCCTTGTGACTAACAACATGGTCTTATGTTGCCCAAAATGCTCAGCTGTGGGGTTGTCATGGAGCTGTTTGAGGACTTTGGCCTCAAAGTGCCCCTTTGTAGAACAACAGCCCCCCTTTCTCCTCAAAGCCCCCATTTGCTCCCATACCTTACTTGAGCTCCCTCATTTTATTTGAGCAAACTCATCATGTCTGGTGAGTCCAACCAGTTCTGCCTCCCCTGCCAGTGCTCCCCCACAAGTCCATTTGTCCTCCTGGAACATTTGTCTGGCCATGGGGGGCCCTTCCTCTTCCATGTACTCAGGCTTCCTGGAGAGCGCATCCGCCCTCACGTTCTGCTCCCCTGGTACGTATTGGATCTTAAAGTTAAAATTAGCAAAATACTGCGCCCAAGGGGTCTGCCTCTGACAGAGCACGTGCGCTGTCCGCCAATATTCCAGGTTCTTGTGGTCTGTCTGCACCTGGATCTGCTGCTGCGCCCCAATCAGAAAGTGTCTCCAATGCTTAAAAGCCGCACAAATGGCCAACAATTCCTTGTCATAAATGGTGTAATTTTGCTCTGATTTGCTCAGCTTCCGAGAGAAAAAGGCACAAGGCCTCCAATCCTCCCCTGGACCTCGTTGCAACAGTACTGCTCCGATGGCCCGATCTGAAGCATCTGCCTCCACCCTCAAAGGTTTGTCAGGATCCGGCAGCGTTAAAAAAGGGAACTCGCTGAAGTCCGTGTCCCATCTAGGAGGCGAGGTGACAGAGGGAGCCAAAACCCCAAACGGTAAGAACAGCGGCAAAATTTCCAAATTCCTCAATCCCCTTAACTAAGGACTAAACAAATAAGGAGAGATTAAGGAGAAGAGGGTCTGCTGGATTTATATCAAGAAAGTGAACTGCCTAGTACTTTAAAGAGACCCTGAAAGATCAGTGCATAAGGAGCAAAGATCAGGAGACTATATTTTAAATACATTGGAAATCCTTCTCATTATACTTAAATAACAACGCAGGAATTTCCAGCAAATATCAGCAAGAAAAAGAAAACAGCTTCATGCTTTACTCTGCAGTGGTGTTAGCCCCGGGGAAGAAGCTGAATTAAAAGACTTAATCTGTCTTTTGTTCTCACTTGAAAGCGGCTTTTGTTCTCACTTGGAAGCGGTGTGAGCCCAGTGAAAGAAACTGAATTAAAATACCTAAGTCGTCAGCACAGCTAGAGGAGGGAAAGCGAAAGACACAGGAAAATCAAGGAAATAAGAGAAGGCGATAATTTTTAACTTTGAACTTCGAACTTACATAAAACACTAACTTATAAGGATGGCAAATATGGTGTAGCGTTGTTCAGGAGAAGGGAGGGACTAATTAAAAAATCAGGAAGAGAAGAGAAGAAAAGCAGCGAAAGGAGAGATGGAACTAGGAAAAAGGAGAAGGACTATAAAGTTAAAGACAGACAGCTCTCCACAAAGACTCCAGAAAACAGAGACAGCGGCACCAAGTGGTGAACATTAGAAAATCATCCAATTTTTACGAAATTAAAAAGAGACAGCTTTTCATGAAAACCCCAGATAAGAGACAGCGACACCAAGAGGTGAATAGCAGAAAATCACCCAACTTTATTGAACTGTAACTTTGCTTGAATAATTATTTATTGTAAGAGCGTAAAATAGATGGTTCTCTTTGGTATAATATTAATAAGGAATTGTTGGATAAGAATAAAGGAAAATTCAGAATAAAATACAGAGGTGAAAAAAGGGGAAGTAAGAACCTTCAGATTAATAACAATTAGAAAAGTATAATAAGGACAAAAAAAATCTATAGAAAGAAATTGGAAATATAACAGACAGATCTTTTCTGTTTCTTATGAAGAAATAATTGAAAGTGAATATAGTAAGAAGGATTTGGTGGACAACAGTAAAGGAAAATTTGATGTTTGTAATAATTGAATTTAGAATAAAATATAAAGGGGAAGGAAAGGATTAACGTAATTAGAAGGGTATAATATATAAAACAAAAATTTGACAGGAAAATATTTGAATAAGAAATATTAGATCTTGGCTTTCTTCTAATCTTGTTTTTGTTTTTGGTTCCTCTTTTCGCTTTGTTTTTTGTTTTCCTCCCTTCTTTTTACTCAAGAGACAACAGACCATGATAAGAATTGGTATATAAAGAATCTGGAACTATTTTACAGATTAATAGATTTAATCAATAGCTCAGGGGGAATAGTGGATGGTAGCGAGGAGGTTGACTTGTAGTTCTGCATTTTTATGTGTTAATTGATGTTTTGATGTGCTGTGTAAAAAGCTTGGTGGGGAAGAGGAAATTGGTTGTGTAAATTTGTAATTTCATATGTTAATTGTCATCTGGGGCAAAATACCTCATCTAAAGGAAAAATAGATAACCAAACAATCAAATTTAAATTCAAAACCCTATAAGATCCAAAGGAAAAAAAGAAAACCTCATGTCATCAAACAAAAAATATAATATTGACCCCATTTACCATCAGCAAGGCAGAAGGAATTCTGGAGTCGAACAAGAAATGGATATGAAAGATCTCATATTAAGTTTGAAGAACGATAGAGGGGAAATGAAGAAAGAATTTAATGACCTTAAGTTGGAAATGAATAGCAAAGTGAAAGGATTAGATGACAAATTAGACAGGATGGGGGGGGGGAATAGATGAGAACACCAAATCAATTATAGAATTAAAAGGACAAGTAAAGGAATTTGCAGAGGAAAAGAAAGAGCTAACAAAAACTGTTCAGGAACTTAAAACAAAAACACAACATTTAGAAGAATTTTCTAAGAAATCATCCAAAGATCTAAGGGAAGGTAAAAAAGAATGGGATAAACTTAAAAAGGAAAATGATGACTTCAAAGTCACTCAGGAAGCAACATGGGATGCACTATCTATCCTTCAAATGCAAACTAAAGAAAGAACTGTGAGGATACGTGGTGTCCCAGAGAATCCGGAAGAGAATGTACAAAACACTATTATAAAAGAATTAGGCAACTGGTTAGAAATAAAACAAAATGAAATTGCAGAAAGTATATTTAGATTAAACTCTAGGAAAGCAAAGATGAATAAATGGCCAGGGGACTGTCTAATTACGTTTACATCAAATATGCTAAGGAACAGGATACTATTGCAAAAAAGGAAAAAACTCTTCAAAATTGGAGGAGAGGAAATTATAATTTTGAAAGAGATCCCTCCTCATTTGCTGAAAAAAAGAGAAAAAATACCAATTCCTGACAAGAGCCCTAAAAATGAAATCAATATTTTTCAAATGGGAGATTCCGGAAGGAATCTCCTTCAACTTTAAATTAATCGTCAGGAGGTGATTCCGAAGATGAGCCTTATCAGCTCGGTCGAACGGAGATTCCGACATTTTTGGTTATGTGCCCAGACAGAAGAACGGCAGAAGAACGGAATGCAGCTTATCTTCTCTGTGTGTCAAGAAGGTTGATGAGAGGTATGTGCTCTTCTCCTGGGAAGCCTGCCAGTCCCTAATTAAAGGCAATAAGGGGTGGACTTTGGACTTCAAGCCAAAGCTCTGATCGGCTGGGGCAGAAGGCCTCACGTAGTGTGCTTTTGGAATGCAGCTGGTAAATAGACGCAGCTTGCTTTAAAAGACACAGACATGGCTAGTCCAAGAGTAACAGAGGCTCTTGAGAACACGTTTGGATTTCCAAAGCTCCAAAAATCTAATTATCACAACTGGGTGCAGTATGCAGAGGCTCTGCTACGAAAAGAGGGTCTGTTTAATGTGATAACAGATGCCCCCCCAGCTCCAGTAACTGAAGAATGGAAAGCTAAGGATTCCAAAGCAAGGGGAACTCTGACGCTTATTGTGTCTCCTGAAGAGCTATGTCTTTTGCGTGACAAGGCCTCAGCCAGAGAGATGTGGGCCAGTCTGCAAGAGTCACATTTAAGAACAGAAGCGGGTGCTTCTTTGTTCTTTTATGCCAAGTTGCATGGTATGGCACCTGCTGAAGGAGCAGACATACGTGCTCACCTCATGGAAATACAGAATCTAAGGCATGAGTTGCAACAGCGTGGAATCACCTTTCCAGAGGCTGTGCATTCCTTCATGATTCTACATTCTTTGGGTTCAAGTTGGGAAGCGATTGCCAGACAGCTTGCTGTTTTGCCTACTGCTCAGCTAATGGTGGCACGTGTTACTGCTGTGGTGTTGAATGAAGCGGATCGGCGTAGTGCATCACCAAGGGGGAGTCCTCACATACGTCATCCCAGAATGCAGTGGAACCACTAGATGGCGCCAAAGCTTTGAAGGCAGTGAAATGCTACTCGTGTGGACATCTAGGCCATGTGAAAAGGGAATGCAAACATCCCAAGGCCAAGGTAAGAGAGCAGCGCTGCGAAAGCTCAACGCGTGGAAAAGGCAAAGGCAAAGGTCCGATGTCCAGGACAACGCAACACAAGGCCATGGTCTCACGCTTCATTCCAAAGGTCCAGAAGACGTCTAGATCTTTCTTCATTCTGGACTCGGGAGCGACCAGGCACGTTTGTTGGGACAAACACCTGTTCGTGTCCTTTACTCCGCAGGAAGGTGCGATTCACCAAGCGGATGACCACACGATCTCCAGTCATGGCTATGGAACGGTTGTTCTTCACAGCTTGGATGCATCGATACGCAACGTTCTTTTTGTTCCAGATGCTGCACACAAACCTGTTGAGTGTCTCGCAGCTGACTGAACAGGACATAGACGTTTCCTTCAAGAAGAGGAAGGGCATCATCACCAAGAAAGATGAGTTTGGTCCACTATCACCCTCTTTGGGTGGAGCCAGGTACTTCATGGTTCTCATTGATTCATTTTCCAGGTATATTTATGTGTTCAATCTCAAGCAGAAATCAGAAGCATTTCCTAGGTTCAAGGAATTCTGTGCTTGGTTGAAAAATGTGCATGGTAAACAGGTGAAGTGTTTGTTTACAGATCGAGGGGGAGAATTCACTTCTCAGCAGTTTGAAGCTTTTCTGACTGAGAAAGGAATTCAACATGATTTGTCAAGTCCACGGTCTCCTTGGATGAATGGACTTTTTGAAAGGGCAAGCCAAACATTGCTTCAAGGCTTGAAAACCTTGCTGCATGATGCCAATCTTCCAGAGAGTTATTGGGCAGAATCGCTCAGCTGTTTTGTTTACACTTATAATTGCAGATTATCATCACCGATTGGTTGTACCCCCTATGAAAAGATGTTTGGCAAGAACCCATACATCAAGCACATGAGAATTTTTGGTTCTGACATGTGGGTTCACACACAACAAAGCTCCAAGTTAGGCAAACTTGGTTTGCATGGTATCTTTCTAGATATCAGAAAGGTTCTTACAGAGTAATGATGACTGACTCTAACACAGTTAGGCTCACTAGTTGAGTAAAATGCCAAGTGGGGGGAGAATGTGGGAATTTTCCAATGTTCTCCTGATGACAGTGCAGAGTCTGAGGATAAAGAGCAGCAAAACCCCACACCCACTGATGAAGGTTCTGATTCTGAATCTGAAACTGAATCAGATGGTTCAGAGGATTTCAAGAGTGCTAAGGCCTCTCTGCGACCCTCTGAAGGCTCTGATCGAGAATTGGAGGAACCATTGTTCACTATAGGCCACTTTTCTCGTAAGAAAGAAGAGGAGAGCGTTGAAGACTTACATCTAATTCGCAGGTCTGAAAGAGCCACGAAAGGTAGACCTCCAAAGAGATTTGCTGATGAATTTGCTAAAGCAGCAAAAGCTGTAACTGCTGTTAATAGCTCCAAGAAGGTATTTGAACCTTCAAGTTTCCAAGACATCCAGGCTTTGGACTCGAAGGATGCTGAGCCATGGTTAACTGCCATGAAGGCTGAGCTTGATTCCTTAGAGAGGAACAAAACATGGGAGCTAGTTCCAACAGTTCCAGGGATGAAACTGCTTGACATCAAATGGGTCTTCAAAGCGAAGACAGATCAAAATGGCAAAATGGCAAGATAGTCAGACACAAAGCCAGATTGGTAGCCAGAGGTTTTTCACAGGTACCAGGAGAAGACTATCACGAGACCTACTCACCCACCATGAGATATGAGATATGAGAGCTTATGCTCAAATTTGCTGCAGAAAAGAATCTACATGTTTCACATCACGATGTGAATACAGCATTTTTGTACGGAACCTTAGGTGAATCGCTTAATAATAATAATAATAATAATAATAATAATAATAATAATAAATTTTATTTATATCCTGCCCTCCCCAGCTGAAGCCAGGCTCAGAGCGGCTAACATCAAATGTATAACACATTAACATAAAATCAGACAATCAATTAAAATACATCCTCAAATCAGATCAGGATCAGAATAAAATCCAATCAGATGGCAACCTGCAGATTAGGGTTGGGGACCTTAAATGCTCACCAGGCCCAACTGTTTGTGCTGAACTTATATGGGCCTGTGAGAAAAATTGGGAGGCCACTTTCATGCAAGTTCTTATGAAAGGGGAGAGGGAGTCAGACTGAACCCCGACCAAAGGCCTGGCAGAACAGCTCCGTCTTGCAGGCCCTGCGGAAAGATGTCAAGTCCCGCAGGGCCCTAGTCTCTTGTGACAGAGCGTTCCACCAGATTGGAGCCACAGCCGAAAAAGCCCTGGCTCTAGTTGAGGCCAGCCTAACCTCTCTGTGGCCTGGGACCTTCAGGATGTTTTTATTTGAAGACCGTAAGTTCCTCTGTACCTACCCGTAGGTACGAGGGTCCTAGGCCGTATAGGGCTTTAAAGGTTAAAACCAGCACCTTAAACCTGATCCTGTACCCCACCGGGAGCCAGTGCAGCTGCAATCTGGGCCTCCATGGAAAGGGAGGTGTCAAAGATTACACCCAAACTCTTAACGGACGGTGCTGGCACTAATTGCCCCCCCCCAAGAGATGGGAGTTGCCCCCCCCAATCCCATATCGTCCCTTCCCAGCCAAAGGACCTCTGTCTTCGAAGGATTTAACTTCAACCGGCTCCCATGTAACCATCCAGCCACAGCTTCCAAACATCTGATCAGTGTGTCTGGGGCTGAGTCAGGATGGCCATCCATCAACAGATAGAGTTGGGTGTCATCAGCATACTGATGGCAGCCCAGCCCAAAACTCCGGACAAGCTGGGTGAGGGGGCGCATAAAGATGTTGAAAAGCATTGGGGAGAGTATCGCACCCTGAGGCACTCCACACACCAAGGAGTGGAACGATGACAGTTCCCCCCCCCAAGCGCCACCCTCTGTCCCCGACCAGAGAGAAACGAGCGCAGCCATTGAAGGACTGTGCCCTGGATTCCCACGTCGGCAAGGCGGTGGTCCAGGAGTTCATGATCGACCATGTCAAAGGCTGCTAACAGATCTAGAAGAAACAGTAGCCCCGACACGCCTCGATCCAGCTGCCTACGGAGATCATCTGTTAGGGCAACCAGAGCCGTCTCGGTCCCATGACCAGCGTGGAAGCCGGACTGGAATGGATCCAGGGCCGATGTTTCATCCAGAAACCCACCAAGCTGTTCAGCAACCGCTCTCTCAATCACCTTACCTAGGAATGGAATATTCGAAACTGGGCGGTAATTGAATAGATCTAAAGGATCTAATGATGTTTTCATTAAGAGAGGGCGCGCCACTGCCTCCTTCAGTTCCCCTGGGAATGTCCCGGTGCCAGTGGACAAATTGATGATATCCCCTAGGGGGACCGGCACCTCGTCTGGACACACTCTCATCAGCCAGGACGGGCACGGGTCAAGAGGACAGGTGGTGGGCTTTCCAGCTTGGAGGAGTCTGTCCACATCGGCTGGGGATATCCGGTCAAAGTGGTCCAATAATGGACCCGAGGACAGTCGAGGGGCCTCCAGTTCCTTATTGTATCCAAATTGGCAGGGAGGTCATGGCGGAGCAACAGGACCTTCTGCGCAAAAAAGCTTGCAAATGCCTCACAGGTGTGTGTCAAATTATTATTTAAATTTGGCTGTCCCTCAAGGGACGTTAAAGACCTAATTATACTAAATAATTGCGCCGGGCAAGAGCTAGCGGATGCAATGAAGTAAGACTTCACTGCCATCTCGTAGGTTTTTATAAAAACCCTATAAGATGTTCTTGAGGCTCCGTCACGGGCACCCCACCATACTCGCTCTAGCCGTCTGAGGTCCCGCTTCATTTTCCGGAGCTCCTCGGTAAATCAGGGAGCCCGGTTTCTGCGGGGTCGCAGAGGGCGCTTAGGTGCGATCTCATCGATGGCTGCCAGGAGCTGGGTATTCCAGCCCTCAACAAGTTCAGTCAATGAGTCGCCAGGGGGAGCAAGGTCCCGCAAGGCTTGGCGGACTCTATCAGGGTCCATCAGCCTCTGCGGGCGAGCCCAAATTGGCTCACCACCTAAGTAGGGTGGGAGTGGAAAGTCAATCCTGGCTTTCAGAGCGTAGTGATCAGACCATGGCACCTTCATCGAAGGAGACATGACCACATCTATACCTACGCCAAAGATCAAATCCAGCGTGTGGCCTGCTTGATGTGTGGCACCCGAAACCAGCTGGGAGAGCCCTAGTGTCGCCATGGAAGACACCAGGTCCAGAGCCTGTGAGGAGGGAGTGGCATCAGCATGGATGTTGAAGTCTCCCAGTACCAATAGGTTAGGGAACTCCAAGGCCCAGCCGGCCACCGCTTCCAGTAGGCCTGACAGGGTGGCTGCTAGTGCGCTAGGTGGCCGGTACACCAGCCAGACAGCCAAGCTCACCTCGGAGCCCCACACTAGGCCAACACATTCAATGCCGGGGATCGATGGCGATGGTAGAGCCCTGAAAGAACAATCTTCCCGGATTAATAATGCCACCCCTCCCCCCCCCCGGCCCACAGTCCGCGACTGGTGGAGGACGGAGAAACCCAGGGGCGCCATCTCTCGTAGGGTAACTGTTTCCCGTTCGCACACCCAGGTCTCCATCACACAAGCCAGGTCGACCCCCTGCGAGGTAAAGAAATCTCGCAGGGTGGCGGTTTTATTGCCTATAGACCTGGCATTGCACAGCACCAGTGACGGAGGTGAGTAATCCTTACTCACCCTACCCTCGTCCCTCGGGATGGGGCGCAGATTGGAAGGGGTACAAGCATATCCGTATCTCGATCCCCTTCACCTATGACATCTGCCCCCACCACCATACCTCCCTCGCCCCTCCACAGTAGCAATCCCAAGCCTCATACTAGCCTCAATTTACAAATAGAAAAGCAAAACAAACCAAAAACAATTGTACCAAAACAAAACCAATCCCCACCCCACTCAACATCCATCCCACCCCAAACCAAAATAAAACAAACCAAAATAAAAATACATGAATAAAAACCACCGTTCACAGTGGTACAACAAAGTAAAAAGTAAAAACACTTTTAAAACACTTTAAAATATATTAAAACATTTTTGAGATTTGCTGCAGTAGCACCAGTGTCCTTAAAGCTGTGGTGATGGTGAGTGTGGGCCCCGCCCCCTAGGCCTGGTGGAATTGGCCTGCAGGAGGGAGCGGCCTTCCCCAGCACTCAAGGTGGCAGCAGCAGCAGCAGTGTCCCAGTGCCTCAATGAGGCCTCTTAAAGCTGTGGCAGTGGTGAGTCTGGGCCCCGCCCCCTAGACCTGGTGGAATGGGCCTGCAGGAGGGAGTGGCCTTCCCTAGCACTCACGGTGGCAGCAGCAGCGGTGTCCCAGTGTCTCAATGAGGCCTCTTAAAGCTGTGGCGGTGGTGAGTCTGGGCCCCGCCCCCTAGACCTGGTGGAATGGGCCTGCAGGAGGGAGTGGCCTTCCCCAGCACTCACGGTGGCAGCAGCAGCGGTGTCCCAGTGCCTCAATGAGGCCTCTTAAAGCTGTGGCGGTGGTGAGTCTGGGCCCCGCCCCCTGGGCCTGGTGGAGTTGGCCTCCGGAGGGAGCGGCCTTCCCCAGCACTCACGGTGGCGGCAGCAGCGGAGTTATATGCTTCCACCTGATGGCGTACAGGTAAAACAGGGATTTGTTTGTTCTCTGAAGAAGTCCCTATATGGTCTCAAGCAAAGTGCATGATGCTGGCACTCTAAACTCACTGAAGTGTTGTTTTCTCTAGGTTTTCATCAAGGTAAAGCTGATCCATGTGTATTTGTCAAAGAGGAAGGGCAAAAGAAGCTGTATTGCTTGTTTTATGTTAATGATATACTTTTCTTTTGGAAGGATGTCAAAATGTACAATAGCGCCCTAGCTCAACTGAAGGAGCACTTTGACATGAAAGATCTTGGTGAGGTAACCAACTACCTATCTCTGGAAATAGAGAGAGACCAAGATGGTCATATTTTAGTACACCAGTCACAGAAAATTGCTGATGTGTTAACCAAACTAAACCTGATGGATGCTAACCCTGTAGACACACCTGACAACAGGTTATCAGGTAGATGATACTGAAGGAGGATTTTCTGATACGACACTGTACAGAAGTGTGCTAGGCAAACTAAACTTCATTGCCAGTTGTTCAAGACCGGACATTGCAGTTAGCTGTAATTTGCTAAGCAGACAAGTCAACAATCCTACTGTTAAGGATTGGAAAGCTCTGAGACGCATAGCACACTATTTGAAAGGCACTATGCATTACAGACTGAGATTTAACAATCAGAAGTCTGGAGGTCTTGAGATATTTGCTGATGCAAGTTTTGGAAGTGACACTACAGACAGGAAAAGCACGTCTGGAGTTTGCTATATGTACAATCCGGGTCTATTTGATTGGTTGTGCAAGAAGCAAATGACATTAAGTTTAAGTACTTGTGAAGCTGAACTGAATGCACTGTCTTATTCACTTGTGGATTGTGAATGGTTGTTAAAGGTAAAGGTAAAGGTACCCCTGCCCATACGGGCCAGTCTTGACAGACTCTAGGGTTGTGCGCTCATCTCACTTGTGGATTGTGAATGGTTGTTACAATTGTGTAAAGACATGAGAATTCCTGTCAAATGTCCAATCCAGGTTTATCAGGACAACAAAGCATGTTTGGCTTTGCTGACTTCTGAAAGTTGTAAGCAAAGCACGAAGCACTTGCAATTGAAGCTGCAACATGCTAGGGAATGTGTTCAGAAAGGACTCGTAACAATGTCCTACATGCCAGGTAATGAAATTCCTGCTGATTTACTGTCCAAGGTTGTTCCGAAGGATCAACACTGTACCTATGTACAGAAATTGGGTTTGTACTGAGATTGTACTGACACGCTGCCCAGTGGTGTTCACAGAAAGGGGGAGGATGTTAGTTTCTGTTCTTATCACTGAGCAGCTGCGTGGAGTCACAGGACTCTGTTTACATTCCAGAGACAGTCCAGACTCTTGGATGTCTCACGGGAGGGGAGACGGGATGTGACGTTAGTGGTTTCCTGTTTCCTTTGTTCCTTTGTTCAGTTGCTCTTCTCTCACAGGGAGAGGATGTATATTTCTTTGCTCTCTGCGTAGCTAGAAAATAAAACATAGCAATGTAGCTCATACTATCTCATCCTTCCGCATGCTGTTTTGGGAACTCTGCTAGGACGACATGCCTGAGGCCTTATCAAAGGATCAGGTCGTCAATTAATCGTCGGGAGGCGATTCCGAAGATGAGCCTTATCAGCTCGGTCGAACAGAGATTCCGACAAAAGCAACATATTGAATTGCCAAAAATAAAAATTGTAAATAAACTTTTTGTGATAACACATTTTAACGAATAAAGATGAACTTAAAATTTTTGTCTTGGAATGTTAATGGATTAAATGAAAAAAAAAAAAGAATCAAAATAGCACATATTTTGACCAAACAAAAAAAATTGTTGTTACTTGTCTGCAGGAAACACATGTCACAAAAGAGCATAGAAGAGTATTAATCAGCCCCAAATTAGGGAAAGAATTCATTGCTGCAGATAATGTAAAAAAGAAAGAGTAGTGATTTATGTCAGACCTGTGTTAGAGTCAGAGTTGTTATTTTCCGACCCTAAAGGGAGAATAGTGATTGTAAAGATTAAAAGTCAAGGAGAAAACATCAAAATAGTAGGGATATATGCGCCGAATGGGGAAAAATCAGTATTTTATAAGAAACTAGAAAAAAAGCTGTTGGAATATGTAAAAGATAAATTAATACTGCTTGAAGATCTTAATGAAGTAACAGACCCACAGATAGACAGATCGGAAGGAAGTAAAGGACAAGGAAAATTGCCTTCTACATTTGCGAAGATGATAGAAATTCTAGATCTAAAGGACTCATGGAGGTACAAACCTAGATTTGAGAGAGAATACACGTACTTCTCTGAACCAAATAAAACAGCTCGTAGGATAGCTGCCATCTGGGTTTCGTTAGATTTGCTTAGAAAGATTGAAGAATCACAGATTTTACCAAAAATAATTTCAGATCACAATCCAGTTCTGTTAAAACTACAACCACGAAATCAGGAACATGTAGATGGAGATTGAATGAATCATTACTGAAAGAGGAAAAAATATTAGAGAGAGCTAAAAATGCACTAAAAGAATACTTTGAATTGAATAAAAACCAAGTTGATGATGTAAGAATACTCTGGGATGCTGGTAAAGCAGTGATCAGGGGATACTTTATAAAACAAGGTGTAAGAATAAAAAAGGAAAGCGAAAAGAAAAAAATAGAATTAATGGAGGAAATAAGGAAAAAAGAAAAAGAGCAAATCAAACAACCAAATAATGATACAATTAAGAAAGAGATTAAGTTATCAGGATGTGAGGGCGATCTGGCTGCGACATCTGTCACCCCATTGATCGCCAGGGTTGATTTGGCTGATCTGGCTGGCTAGGCGGGTGTCCCCTTCCTCCCTCACCGCTCCATGTGCGTCCCTCCCGAAGCTGCGCGCTCGGTGGAAGAGGACGACCATCCCAGATAGAAGGAGTGTACCGTTCTTCGGTCAAGGGTATACGATAGCTGCGCTCCCCTGCTAGAACCTCCAAACAAGCTCAAGAAAGAGATTAAGTTATTACAGGCAGAATATATGTCCAAAATAGAACAGGAAATAGAGTGGAATGTGAAAATGTGGAAACAAAATAATTTTGAGTTTGTCAACAAACCTGGAAGATATATGGCGTGATACTGACAGTCTGGAAACACCCTGGGTGCAAACGTGTTTTACTGGGGAAAGGATCTTTGCCTCTTCCTCCTTCCTAGCCTGCAGTAGTGCCCTGGCAAATCACAAAGTACAGACTCCCTTCATGGTACTCACAGCCACACCGCTTCTAAGATTATACAAATTTAATATATCAACAACAACTAAACACAATAAGGCTATAATGATACAATCTGAATCATTAGGGGTGCATTGCAGCAGTCCTTGCAAATCTCCATGAGTCGCCTTTCAGCCAGAAGCTCTGCAGCACACGTGGTTCTGATGATTCCCCTGTAAGGCAGGGGCTTTGGGGGTTTGCGAGAGGGGGGAAAGTGGGGACATCATAGAAGTATGCATGATGTGGGAAAGGTGCAGAGCGATGTTTCCTCCTCATAATATCAGAACCTGGATCTGGGGCTGAACCCGGGATCTGCACGCCAAGGCTGGCGTGCCAGCTGGCCACGTTGGGCGTCTGCCTGGAGAGTGGAAGCCGGGGGTTGGAGGGACATCGTGCTGCTCCTGGCATCCCCCACCCAACCCGACGTCCTCCTCCGCCTGAATCCCGCTTCCCCTGGGACGCACTTCCCATCCTGGAGCGGCTGGGCTGGGGTCTTTCTCCGGCGGCTCAGTTTAGTGCGCCAAGCGGCTCATCCCAGGTGGGAATTCGGGTGGCACTGCTTGCAGAAGGAGAAGTGGCTGGCACTAGCGGACACTCCTATTGTTCTTCTCAGGTAGGACTTCCGGGATACAGACGGATGTTTTACCAAAAAGTATGGCTCGACTACTGAATTCCCATTTAAAGGATGGCAAAAAGACCGAAGTTTGGACTTCCGGAGGTGGCGCCATCGGTTAATGGCGGATTCCCTCTAATCGGAGGGAACTGCTCCACGGAAAACAGGGTCGGATCCCGCTTCGGCGTAGCGGGGGACCCTTGAAATCACAGGCGGGGGAAGCCTGTGAACCTGGGACTCGGTGGGCACGTTTTGCGCCCCCCCCAATCCGTGAAGGAGCCCGGCAACGGGTTCCGGAACGGAACGGGGGAAGGAGCGCTGTGCTGTGAGTCGTCTGCTTCTTCTGTGGAGTGAAGCCGCGCAGCTGTGACCGGAGAGCGCTGCCTTTCTTTCTTGGAAATTTGGCTTTGAAAATCAACGATCCGTGAGTAGGATTTTACGCAATTAAGGAACTGTACAAATTTGAAGGGAATTTGGCCGAAGCGGAGAGGTATAAAAAGGAAGTCTGCCTCCCGCTTCTGTAGATAAAACAAAGCATTGAACTTGAAAGCGGAAGCTTTGAAAAGACGCATAAAAGGATTTCAATCCAATCATCTAACCAGGACTTTTCCCCCTCAACTTGAGGGAAGAGGGGGGGGACTTTGATTGTTATTTCTTTAAGAAGAGGTGAGAAAAAGAAGATAAAAATCACCGCTCAATCCCTTGGGAACGGGTTCCCAGAGACAATTAAAAGTTGGAGAAAAGGTACTGTCTTTGAACATACTTTGACAGCTAGTCCTGCACTGGAAATACAATTTGGATACAATATTGTGGATAGGTATCTCCTGGTCTTAAAGTAACTGTTTAAGTTAGATTGTTATCTTTCTGATGAATTGGGGGGACTTAAAGAAGAAGTAAAGTATTTAAGAACTTTATGACTGTTACAGTGTCCCCCTAGTGGAATTTGGACTTGTTACAACTAGTTACAATTGCAATTGCAGTTGGCCTGAGGATTTTCCCACACTGTCTTCTTGGAACTTTCCACTTCAAAACAATTCTGAATTTAACTGTGTGACTGACCTTGAGTTTTATCTAGAGGGGGATGGCAGATGGGAAAGAGAAATTAGAGTCGCTACAAGCAACAAGGTCGGGCAAAGTATTGCGAACAGACGGTGGACTACAAAGAAGAGCTTCGACCCCTGGCCCCTCTGGAGTTCCAACAGCAGCCCCATCGGCACAACCCAAAACTAAAGGTATGGCAAGTGATGACGCCTTTGCTCAGGTTTTGGCTAAAATTAATGAATCTTTGGACAAAATAAGCAAACAAGTAGCAGAGGCATCAGACAAGATTGATCAAAATACAACAAGTATTAATCAAAATATAACAAGTGTTAATCAAAATACAGTAAGTTTAAATAATTTGGGCCAGAAAGTAAATACTAATACAGAGACTATTCAGAAATTATTAGAGGAATCGGCCTCAACACGTCAGATTGCAGAAGAGGCCAAAGAAATTGCTACAGCGTCTGTTGCAGAGGTTCAAGAGGTTCAAGAGAAGATACCACTGTTACATAAACAACTTGAAGACCATAAGTTAACCCTGTCTATGATTGAGTTGAAAGAGAAACAAGTGAATTTAAGGGTCAGAGCAGTACCTGAAGTGGAGAAGGACAATTTAGTTGATTTTCTTACGCAGGAATTCTCAGATTTTTGGAATCCAGAATTGGTAAAGGACAGTTTCAAAATAGTGAATGCTTTTAGACTTGGAAAAAGAGGAGGAAAGAAGGTGAGAGACTGTTTGATTACTCTCTGAAGAAAAGAAGAGAGGGACAAGATCTTGGGTTTGCATTTCCAGAAGACACTGGAAATACATCAGACAAGAGTGGAGATATTTAAGGACATTCCAAAACACCTTCTGGATCTCAGATCTAACTATAAAGACCTGGTTACTTTGTTGAAAAGTAATAGAATTAACTTCAGGTGGGAATTTCCTCAAGGCCTATCTTTTAGCTACAAAGGAAAGAAGAGGAAAATAAGATCGGAAGACGACAAAGACAAATTCTGGAGAGACCACGGAGAAGACCTACAAAAGAAAGTCACAGGAGAGCTAAGAACAATTGCAAGAGAAGCTTTAGACATACCAGGACTACCTCTGGAAGTAAAAGACCGTCTGAAAAACGTGATACCACCGACGGAACAGGAACAGGCACTAGGTGCCGTTGGAGGAGAAACAAAATAATCACATCATGGCCCTGCAACTATTAACCTGGAACTGTCATGGTCTGAATTCCCCTCAGAAAAGGAAATCAGTGTTTCACTTACTAAAAAAGGAACAATTGGATTTGATCTGTCTACAAGAAACACACATAACAAGATTACACAGGAAATTGTTGATAAATAAAAGACTTCTTCAGGAGTTTATTTCATCGGACAAAGTTAAAAAAAGAGGGGTTGTGATTTATGCAAAGGACAGACTATCACCGAAATTTATTTTTAAAGATGACCAAGGAAGATTTGTGGCAATTGAAATGCAAACACAAGGAGAAAAATTTTTGATAGTAGGAATTTACACACCAAATGAGGGGAAATCTGATTTTTTTAAGAAGTTGCACGAGACTTTGATCGACTATTTGGATTACAACATGATTTTGATGGGTGACATGAATGGAGTGGTATCTACATATATGGACAAGGCACAAAGACAGGTAGTCACTAAGGATGGTAGACTACCGAAAACCTTTTTTGACATGACAGACAACTTGGACTTAGTTGATGTTTGGAGAATAAGAAACCCCATGGCTAAAGAGGGAACCTTCTTTTCTGAAGCCAAAATGACATGGACAAGAATTGACCAAATTTGGATAACTAGAGGAATGGCACCAAAGACAAGAAAGGTGGAAATCTGCCCGAAAACTTGCTCCGACCACAATGCTGTCAAGATGGAAATGAGATTAACACCAACTGGCTCCTTTAGATGGAAGATGAATGACACCTTATTTAGAGATGAAGAAGTATTTAAGAAGGCCCAAAAAACCTTGAGAGACTATTTTGAGATAAATTTGAGCACCAATGTGGAGAAAAGAGTAATCTGGGACGCAAGTAAAGCAGTTATGAGAGGGTTCCTAATACAACAGAACGCAGTAAAGAAAAGAATTCAAAATGAGAAGAAGGATAAGATATTGGACAAAATAAAGGAAAGTGAAAAAAGACTGAGAGTAAATCCAAAATCTCAAGAGATTTTGAGAGAGTTAAAGTTATATCAAGTACAATATATGAAAATGATGAATCAGGAAATAGAATGGAAAATTAAACAAATGAGACAAAAGACATTTGAGTCGGCTAACAAATGTGGTAAATTGTTGGCATGGCAAATGAAAAAGACAAAAACTAAATACAGTCACGAACTTAGAAGTGGAAGGAAGAAATATACAGAACCCCGCAGAGATTAGAAATTGTTTCCAGAGGTACTTTAAACGATTATATACCCAAGGGCCATTGAAAGAAACAGACTTAGATCAATTTTTGAAAACAAATGGATTACAAAAAATATCTCAAGAAAATAAACTAATTTTGAATTACAAAATAACTGAACAGGAAATAGAAGGTGCCATTCAAAATATGCAATTGGGTAAATCTCCAGGACCAGATGGTTTGACATCTAGATACTATAGATCCTTGAAAGAATGGTTAATACAACCTTTGAAAGAGGTCTGCAATGAAATAATGGAGGGGAAAAGAGCACCAGAGTCATGGAAAGAAGCATATATTACACTTGTACCGAAAACAGAGACTGAAAAGACACAGCTTAAGAACTACCGCCCTATATCATTACTTAATGTGGATTACAAAATTTTTGCTGACATTTTGGCCAAGAGATTTAAAAAAGTGTTGATGGAAGAGATTCATAAGGACCAAGCAGGCTTTCTCCCAGGAAGACATCTGTCTGACAATTTGAGGAATATAATTGATATTCTGGAAAAACTAGAAGTGAACATAAACACTAAAGCAGTTTTGATATTTGTGGACGTGGAAAAAGCCTTTGACAACATTTCCTGGAACTTTATGAAGAAGAATCTACAGGGCATGGGGGTAGGCCAAGGCTTTGAGAATGGTATAAGTGCAATTTATTCAGAACAAAAGGCTAAATTAATTGTAAATAATGTGGTGACGGAAGAACTTAAAATTGAAAAAGCGACACGACAAGGTTGCCCAATTTCCCCACTTCTTTTTATTTCGGTCCTGGAGGTTTTGCTGAACATGATTAGAAGGGACCAGTTGGTTAAAGGTATACAGGTCGGAGCTAAACAGTACAAATTGAGAGCATTTGCAGATGATTTAGTATTGACGTTACAGGAGCCAGAATCTAGTACTAAAAGAGTTTTAGAATTGATTCAAGAATTTGGTCAAGTTGCAGGATTTAAATTGAACAAGGTAAAAACTAAGGTTTTAGAGAAAAATCTAACACCAATGGAGAAAGAGAGGTTTCAGAATATGACAGGTTTAACAGTGGTTAAGAAAGTGAAATACCTGGGGATCAACATGACAGCAAAAAATGGGAATTTATTTAAAGATAATTATGAAAAATGTTGGGCTGAAGTGAAAAAAGATTTAGAAATTTGGTCAAATTTGAAGCTTTCACTGCTGGGCCGTATTGCTGCGATAAAAATGAATGTATTGCCTAGAATGTTGTTTTTGTTTCAAACTTTGCAAATTGTGGACAAAATGGATTGTTTCAAGAGGTGGCAGAAAGATATTTCTAGATTTGTCTGGCAGGGCAAGAAACCCAGAATAAAATTTAAAATACTAACAGATGCAAAGGAAAGAGGTGGATTTGCCCTGCCAGATCTCAAACTTTCTTATGAATCAGCAGCTTTTTGCTGATTGAAAGAATGGCTGCTTCTTGAAAACACTGACATTTTGGACCTAGAAGGTTTTAATAATGTATTTGGATGGCATGCATATCTGTGGTATGATAAGGTCAAAGCACATAAAGCATTTAAAAACCACATTGTCAGGAAAGCGCTGTTTAATGTTTGGATAAGATATAAGGATTTATTAGAAAATAAAACTCCAAGGTGGCTGTCACCAATGGAAGCGAAAGCCTTGAAAAAGCTCAATATGGAGGTCAAATGGCCGAAATATTGGGAAATTTTGGAACAAGATGGAGATAGACTGAAATTGCAGAGCTTTGAAAAACTAAAAAACAAAGTGCGAGACTGGCTTCATTATTTTCAGATAATGGAGGCATTTAAATTGGACAAGAAAATTGGCTTCCAGGTGGAAAAATCAAAATTAGAAACTGAACTGTTAGAACCCAAAACTAAGAATTTGTCAAGAATGTATAACTTGCTGCTGAAATGGAACACTCAGGATGAAACGGTAAAATCTGCTATGATTAAATGGGCACAAGATGTTGGACACAACATTATGTTTGCTGACTGGGAACAGTTATGGACCACAGGTATGAAATTTACGGCATGTAATGCCCTGAGAGAGAATATTATGAAAATGATATACAGGTGGTACATAACTCCAGTCAAGCTTGCAAAAATCTATCATTTGCCCGATAATAAATGTTGGAAATGTAAAGAAACTGAAGGTACATTTTTTCACCTTTGGTGGACGTGCCCAAAGATTAAGGCTTTCTGGGAAATGATATATAATGAATTAAAAAAGGTACTCAAATATACCTTCCTGAAGAAACCAGAGGCCTTTCTCCTGGGCATAGTCGGCCAAACGGTGTTAAAAAAGGATAGAACTTTCTTTATGTATGCTACAACAGCAGCAAGAATACTTATCGCAAAGTATTGGAAGACACAAGATTTACCCACTCTGGAAGAATGGCAGATGAAGGTGATGGACTATATGGAATTGGCGGAAATGACTGGTAGAATCCGTGACCAGGGAGAAGAGTCGGTGGAGGAAGATTGGAAGAAATTCAAAGACTATCTGCAGAAACATTGCAAAATTAAAGAATGTTAGAGTGATGTTGGATTGAAAATAAGTGGCTTCTAGCTATACAGGCTTTAAAGTTATATATAGATCAAGATTAAGGATTAGGATTAAAAAAGTTAAAGGAAATGGAAATTTGGCTTTTAAGAGGTAAAAATTTAATGTTATGTTATTTTAGGATTAAGGATTAGGATTAAAAAAGAGGGAAAGAAACTGCTGGACAAACAAATTGACCTGGAATACAAAAGAGGGAGGTATGAGGAGGTCCAGAAAATAAGTAAATTTTAAAAATGGTGACGAAAAGGTGGTATTGTTTTTAAATGTTTTCTTTTTTGTCTTTTTTTGTTTTGTTTTTTGTTTGTTTTTTTTGGATTATGTATTGTGTATTTTTGAACTGTGTATTTTTCGTTTTTTATTTTTAATTTTTTATTGATGTGTTCTTTTTATTGGAAACCTTAATAAATATCATTTAAAAAAAAAAAAAAAAGACCGAAGTTTGGAGGACAAGTGAAAAAACCACGAATTACATTTAAAGTTCTGCGAGATGCAAAGGAAAGCCTGCGTTTTAAATTTGCATTTTACAGCTTGTTGCTTGGTGCGGTTAACGGAATGGGGATATTGAGAAAAAAGAGACGAAATTAGAAGGTTAGGATTTCAGGGTTAGATGGATTGGATATTTGTGGTAGATCAAGTCAGAGTAAATGCGCACCTTGAGAACCACTGTATTAGATGTGTGTGGCGTATTAAGAATCTGAAAATAGATATAAAGTTAGTTTATACACAAAGACTCTATTTTGGGTTTCACCAGCTGGCAAATTCTGGCCCGGGGCTGCTGCTGGGCCATCCCCTCCACACCCAGTCCAGGACCCAGGAGATGACCCTATCTTTCTTGGAATGGTGTGCAACTTCTTGTGCCTGAATGGGGCGGTCGGGAAGCAGCTCCAGGCTCATAACCTCTTGTGCAGGTGCTGGGTCGGGGCCTGTTTCCGGTAGTGGTAGCCTGCTGAGGGCGTCCGCATGGCCCATCGCCTTCCCAGGGCGGTGAATCAGTGCATACTGGTAGCTGGCAAGGAAAATTGACCACCTGAGGACGCGAGGAGACAGCACTTGGGGGGGTCTGCTTTTCGGGGGCAAACAAGCCAAGCAACGGCTTGTGGTCAGTCACCACGGTGAAGGGCCGCCCGTACAAGAAATCATGGAATTTTTTTACTCCCTTCACGATTGCCAGACCCGCCTTGTCGATTTGCGAGTAGTTCCGCTCAGTTGCATTGAGTGTCTGGGAAAGGTATGCCACTGGTACCTCTCTTCCATCTGGGAGTTGGTGTCCCAGGACAGCGCCAATGCTATAGGGCGAGGCGTCGCATGCTAGCACCACTGGCAGCCTCTCGTCGAAGTGTGCCAAGACCAAGTTTGAGACAAGCAAGTCCTTGACTGCCTGGAATGCGGCCTCCTGGCGCTGGCCCCACACCCAAGGGGCCCGCTTGTCCAGGAGTCTGTGTAGGGGCTCCGCTACCGCCGCCTTGTGGGGAAGGAAGGAATGGTAAAAGTTCAATAGTCCCAAGAAGGCCTGAAGTTCAGTCTTGCTCTTGGGCGCTGGGGCATCACAAATGGCTCATACCTTGTCCCCAGTCAGGTGGACCCCTTCTGCGTCCACCATAAATCCCAGAAAGTCCACCTGAGGCACTCCTAGTAGACATTTTTCCCGCTTCACCTTGAGACCCGCCGTCTGGAAACGGTGCAGAACGGTGCGGAGGCGGTCCTCAAACTCCTCTGGTGTGGGCCCGGCAATCAACACATCATCAAAGAAGGGGGTGACGCCAGGAATCCCTTTAAGGAGGGAGTCCATTAGATTCTGGAATATGCCTGGTGCCACACTGACACCGAATTGCAGCCGCTTTACCCTGAACGCTCCTCTGTGCGTCACAATCGTCTGTGCCTCTGCTGTGGCCTCATCTAATGGCGGCTGTTGATATGCTTGGGCCAACTCCAGCTTGCCAAAAATTTTCAACCCAGCCAGGGTGGCAAGGACATGGCTGACCACTGGCACTGGGTATGCATGGGCCGTGAGGGCCTTGTTATGGGACATTTGTAGTCTGCGCAGATGCGGACCGAACCATTAGGCTTGACGGGTGTGACGATTGGGGTTTCCCAGGGGGCATTAGGCACCGGCTCCAGCACTCCTTGCTCCACGAGCCGGTCCAATTCCTCGTCTATACGGGGTTTCAAGGCGAACGGGACCCGGCGGGCCTTGAGCCTGACCGGTCGTACTGCGGGGTCAAGCTGTAGAGCAATGGGGGGGGGGGCCCGTATACTGGTATACCTGGAAGTCTGTGAGCTCCGTCGAGTTGCCTTGGTGCGTTGGGCCCCGGGACCTGGGGCTCTTGGATTGGTCCTCTGATGCCTGGCGTCGGGTGGGCCGAGCTCGACACACCCGGGCGATGTGTCCCGATTTTCTGCACTGCCTGCACTCTGCGTTGCGGAAACGGCAGGTCCTCCTCTCGTGACTTTCCCCGCAGCTTGCTCAGTTCCCTCCTTCTCGTCAAGGCAGCTGTGGTCTGTGCGCTGCTTGGGTGCGCTGCTGTACTCGGTGCACCTCCTCCATGTCAGATCCTGAATCGTCGGTGAGGTCTTCGTGTTGGACCCTCGGTTGGGACGGCAGGCTTGGCCGTGCCTCTTGTGTCGACCTCTCGGCAGCTTCCGTTGCCAGGGCCTCCTCCAGAGCGACCTGGAACGTTAGGTCCTTCTTAGCGTAGAGGCGTCGTTGCAGCTTCTCATCCTTCAGGCCACTGACGAGGCGGTCACAAAGCATGTTCTCCAGCTCTGAGAAGTTGCAGAACCGGGCAGCTTGGCGGAGAGAGGTCACAAACCCAGTTATGGTTTCCCCAGGGGCTTGCCGCTTTGCGTAGAAGGCATTTCGACGAGCCACCACTGAGGGCTGCGGCGAAAAGTGCCCCTTCAGCTGTTCCATTATTGTTTTGTATGGAACAGTAGCGACGTCTTCAGACACAAGGAGAGCCCGGGCGATTTCAAACGTCTCCTCTCCGCAGACGCTGAAGAATATCGCCCTCTTCTTGGCGTCTTCTTCGTCGGTGACCCCTTTGGCTTCTAGTAGGAAGGTGAAACGGGAGGCGTACGCTTCCCAGTCTCCAGATGCTGGGTTGAACGGTGAGAAGCTGCTGTCGGTTGCCATTCTGAGTTCCTTGTATCCCGGAGCTGAAGCCTGGATACACGGTGCGAGGCAGCGGTGCGGCAAGTGGCGGTGCTGCGGTGTTGTGTGTGGCAGTCAGCTCAGCGGGATCCCACCTTCGTTGCCAGTGAAATATACTCAGAGTCGCAAAGTGATTTCATGCTCTTTATTCAGCTCATAGTGGTGAGGAGGAATGAATGGAAGTCCCCTCACAGTATCTGCTTTATATACATTATTTACACAATGGGCTGCACATGATTGGCTAATTCCGGAATTCTACTGTAAGCCAATCAGGTTGTGGATTCACTTCTATCTGGAGCATGATTGGGTGGTTCCTGCCAACCAATCATACTGCTGCATTGTTCTAGGACCAATCAGACTGCTGCATTTTGGATCCTATTGTTCTAGGACCAATCAGAATGCTGCAGTTTGGATCCTATTCAACTCAGTACATAACAGTCAGGAAGCTCAGCGCAGTATACCTGAAGGAGCATCTCCACCCCCATCCTTCAGCCCAGAGGTCCTCCTCCGAGGGTCTTCTGGTGGTTCCCTCCCCGCGAGAAGCGAGGTTGCAGGGAACCAAGCAGAGGGAGGGCCTTCTCGGTGGTGGCAGCCTCTCTGTGGAACGCCCTCCCTACAGGTGACAAGGAGATGAGCAACCATCAAACCTCTGGAAGGCAGCCCTTTATAGGGAGCCTTTGAATGTTTGTTGTTTTAATATGTGTTGTAAGCCGCCCAGAGAGGCTGGGGAAACCCAGTGAGGTGGGTGGGGTATAAATAACACAATTACATTTATAGCCCCCATTTCCTGCAAGGAGGTCCAGTCAGTGGTGTAGCGTGGGGGGTGCAGGGGGGCCGGCCACACTGGCCACAACATCGGGGGGGGCGCTTGCACTCGCAGCTCTCTGCCCCTACTAAAATCCATGGGTTAGGGGGTGCAAATTACTTGCCTTGCCCCGGGTGCTGACAACCCACGCTACGCCACTGGGTCCAGTTGGTGTGCAGAGTTCTCCCCCCCCCATTTTATCCTCACAACAACCCTTTGAGGTAGGTTAGGCTGAGCTTCCCTAAACAGGGCAGCTTTCAGGTGTCTTCTAAATGTCATATACTTGTTTATTTCTTTGGCATCTGGTGGGAGGGCGTTCCACAGGGCGGGCGCCACTACCGAGAAGCCCTCTGCCTGGTTCCCTGTAACTTCGCTTCTCGCAATGAGGGAACCACCAGAAGGCCCTCAGCGCTGGACCTCAGTGTCCGGCCTGACCGATGGGGCTGTATTGAAGCACAATAGGGGGTGGCGTAGGGACTTTGTGCAGGTGGTCGATGGTCAAGAAAAGGCAACCTTTGTGCTGTTTTATGTCAGGAGTTGGGAATTCTAGAAGTAGTACTCCTTTTTGCGCGTTCTTACTTCCTGTACTGCTTGAATGGAAGAGGAAAACTTCACTTACTAATTAATTATGTTAAGCGAGGCAAATGTTAGGTCAGGAAGCTCAGCGCAATATACCTGAAAGAGCATCTCCACCCCCATCCTTCAGCCCGGAGGTCCTCCTCCGAGGGTCTTCTGGTGGTTCCCTCCCTGCGAGAAGCGAGGTTGCAGGGAACCAGGCAGAGGGAGGGCCTTCTCGGTGGTGGCAGCCTCTCTGTGGAACGCCCTCCCTACAGGTGGCAAGGAGATGAGCAACTATCAAACCTCTGGAAGGCAGCCCTTTATAGGGAGGCTTTGAATGTTTGTTGTTGTAATATGTGTTGGAAGCCGCCCAGAGAGGCTGGGGAAACCCAGTGAGGTGGGTGGGGTACAAATGACACAATTACATTTATAGCCCCCATTTCCTGCAAGGAGGTCCAGTTGGTGTGCAGAGTTCTCCCCCCCCCATTTTATCCTCACAACAACCCTTTGAGGTAGGTTAGGCTGAGCGTGAGTGCCTGGCCCAGGGTCACCCAGTGAGCTTCAGGGCTGAGTTTGAATGCCTGCCCCCAGCATTCCTCCTCTGCAAGGCCTGCCTCCTCCCATGGCAAAGTCTGCTCACACACTCTCAAGCCCCCATGGATGGCTGAGGCAGGTAAGGTTGTCTGTGTTGGAGGAGGGCAGGAGCAGGCAAGGTGAGCCATGTGGAATTGATTTATTGGCGTGACCCCGCTAATTGATTTACGGTCCCCAATTAGCGCTTTATGGCCGGTCCGGCACACTTCCCTGCGAAGACTCTGCTCCGTCTCCCGTAGCTCCAGTCACGCCTCAGCAGAGTTCGCACAGCGTCAAAGCTGTCACGTAGCTTCACTTAGCTTCAGACAAACACACACAGAGACCAGGTTTGTCTATTTACAGTTCTTTATTCCGACTTTCCCCAGGAATCTCCTGGGCTCACCGCAGCCATGACTAAACTGCGACTTCTTCCCTCAGAGACCCAGAGAGGAAGAGAGTAAACGAAACTCCTCCCAGACTCCTCCCAGCTTCTAAAGCTGACGTCAGAATGCTGAGGCATCATGGGAACAACTTAACCAGTTAAGTTCCAAACCCAACACCCCCTCTTGCCGAACCATTCTGACAAGACCTTTTTGAGTTCAACACCTTCCCCTTTGCCTTGTGCCCCTTCCCGGCATCTTTCCCAGGCACCTGTTGAACCCCTTCAACACTCCCAGAATCACACTGTGCGACACTTTTCCACGCACTTGTGACCTGAAACCCTACTGACCCATTTGGGCCAGCAGTTGTGTCTTCTCCGTCAGATCCTTCCCCCTCTGACTTGACACCCTGTTTGTGAGCTTTCTCCATTACGCTAACCGGAGATGAAGCCTCACACCTGGACACTCCTTTCACAACCTTTGGAGATGCCCAGACCTGCCCTGAACCCTGATCCTGGACCTGGTCCCCATCACCGGGTTCTGAACCCTGATCCTGGACCTGGTCCCTATCACCGGGATCAGCCTCTGGCTCCCTTTCCTCCTCAGAATCAGACAGACATTCTGAGAGAAAAACAGAACCATCCCTGAGTCTTGAACACCCATCCTGTTCACAGAACTCAGCCTGCTTACTGACCAGCAGCTTGGTTTGATCACCCTCTGGGTATGCAAACATCCACCCATTGGTTGCAGGATCATATCCACAGAAGATCATTTCCTGAACCTTTGGACCACCTGCCTCAAAGAGCTCAAAGGGCTCTTTGGCTACCCTCCCAAACCCGGGAAAACCATGTACCTGTGCACCCTTGCATGCCCTGCACCCTAGGGACCTCCCACATTTCCGGAGTTTGTACCCTTTTGTGCACCTGTGCAGCTTTTGCACATGACTGGGAACCTTAGCACACTGCGCCTGTGCTTTTCCAGCATTCCCACCACCCTCCAGAGGTGACTCCAGAACAAAGAGATTGTTCTGCCCCCTTTTCACGTTGGCCACTTGTTTCCCCCCTCTGAAAATGGAACAGGTGTCATTTTCAAAGCAATGTATCCCTGCTTCATTAGAGCTGATACAGATAACAAACAACAATTCAGTCCCGGCACAACGTAGACCTCTAGCTCCTCCTGTAAAGGAGAAAAAGACATGTTAGCCACAGCAGAAACCGACTTTCTCATTCCGTCTGCTAACATCACAGTTGTTCCTGTTGAAAACAGCCCTGCAGTTCCGCATTTTGCCAGCAGGCTCGCTTAGCAGGTGCTGACCAACAGCAGTATTCAAAACCCAGCGCGTCACCGTGTCCTGGCTGGAGTTGTTCTTCACAGTTGCCATAGAAGCAGTGATAAGCAAACAACCCTCCCCAGCGTCTGAACCACGTCTTTCCCTTGCGTTCCCACGCTGGCCTCCTCTCCGAGACTGGTTCCCATGAGAACTCAGCTGGTTGACCTTGGGACCTTCCTGCCCAGCTGTCTCCGCTCTCCATGGGCAGCACGTAGCAACGACGAACTCCAGTGGAAAAACACTGCCCGGGGCTCCTCCCAGCTGGCCTCCTTCTCCTTCTTCCGGAAAAGCACTCCTTGCCAGCTCCGCCCCCTCTGGCCTGGCTCCCACTGCGGCTTTCTGGGAACCTGCTTTGTTGACATTCCACTCCAGCACGCACAGTGGACAAGCCTTTACACTTGCCTTTGGAATTCTTCGCCCCCCCGATCTGCTCACTAGCACTCCTTGAGGCTAAATCATCAGGAACAGGGGCTGCAGCCATCTCTAGGCTTTTCTCAATACTTCTCCAGGGCTCTGGCCTCCTGCTGAAGCTTCACAGCACATCCCAGGCAGCCCTTGCTGACTTTACGCCCTTGCCCAACTTCTTAGAGTGAGCTGTTCAATAGGAACGTCCTCCAAGACCTGGCTGTCTGCCATCGTCTTCCCGGGGCCCCAAGCTTACTCACCAGCTTATCCGGCACCCATCCGTGGGGAAACGATTTTCCAGCTGCTCTTCAGCTCCCAGCACTCAGCTCTCAGCACAGGCAAACACTTTGCGTCTTTCAGCTGCTCTGAGCTCCGCAGCTCTCCTTTGCCTCTTAACACCAGGCAAAAACTCCTGCCAGCGACTTCAAACGCATTCCGGCACTTCAAAGCGTTCCTGTGACACTTTTACGATCGGTGATTAAGGGTCCATAACCTGTGGAATTGATTTATTGGCGTGACCCCGCTAATTGATTTACGGTCCCCAATTAGCGCTTTATGGCCGGTCCGGCACACTTCCCTGCGAAGACTCTGCTCCGTCTCCCGTAGCTCCAGTCACGCCTCAGCAGAGTTCGCACAGCGTCAAAGCTGTCACGTAGCTTCACTTAGCTTCAGACAAACACACACAGAGACCAGGTTTGTCTATTTACAGTTCTTTATTCCGACTTTCCCCAGGAATCTCCTGGGCTCACCGCAGCCATGACTAAACTGCGACTTCTTCCCTCAGAGACCCAGAGAGGAAGAGAGTAAACGAAACTCCTCCCAGACTCCTCCCAGCTTCTAAAGCTGACGTCAGAATGCTGAGGCATCATGGGAACAACTTAACCAGTTAAGTTCCAAACCCAACAAGCCATGCCCCCAAAGGAGGCAGCTGCAGCAGCCCCCTCCTCCTGCTGCCCTCCAGGAACAGGGCGGGGAGGGACCAGCCCCCAGGAAGGACATGTTTGCCTCCCTCTGCAGTGCTCACAACAAGAGGGGAATGAGGCCACCCAGGCCCTCTGGAGCACAGAAGGGCTCACCATCCTTGACTTTCCCCCTTCAACTGCCTTTTTACCCAATCCCTCATTTTGAGGAAGTCTCCTCTTTTGAAGTCAAATGTGACTGTTCTGGATTTCCTTAGCAATTGTCCACTTCCATACTGTGTATGTTGAATTTGATAGCACTGTGGTCACTGTTCCCATTTGATTCAACCACACCTACATCTTGTCAGTTGAGAGCATCAGGCAGAGCACCCAGCACCTACCGAATCCTTTTTTTATTCCAGCAGGTCTTTTTAACGGAAGTCTGATGTCATCCATGTTAACTTTTTCTGCAATGTATTTCTCGTGTGTCACTTCAGAGATGATTCTAGTCAAGTGGTGTATAAGCTGTTTAAATAGTAAATAGTTGACTGCAATTTTAAAAATAATAATTGTATAACAAGGGGGAAAGCATACTTGTATCTGACCATATCTTAATGGGCACAGACTTTGATAAATAGCATCCTAGCCATAGGCTAATTTTGTGGAGTTTAAAGCTAAGCATACAAGTTCTCAAAGCATGCTTTGAAATCCATATGAACTCTAGTATGCTGTGGGGGGAAGAGGGAGGATGTGGTTGGCTGAAATGAAGTCCGATCCTGTACAGATAAATCACTAGTGGAAGCGCCAACAGAAACGTGTACAGATTCCACACAATCATGAGGAAGCCTGAATCTGGGCAGGACCTTGTCTCTTTGCCTGTCATTTGGGCTGCTCCACCCAGGTCTGAGACACCTTCCGGAGTGAAACAGTGATCGGGGGGCGGGGGAGGCAAGAGGATGGAGCCGCCTAAACCCCTCGGCAGGTACTTTGAAAACAGACTCCTTTTGTCTGGATCTTGCGCAAAGATGGGTCTGTATGCATTTTGAGCAGAGAAGGAGGGTCTGTGGAACTGCCCACCACTGTGGTGTACTGTTCCCAGGATAGGTAAATATCATTCAACAGTTTTCAAATCAAAAAACGGTGTTTCATTTTGAGACCCTTTGTAACACCATCCAGTTCATTTAACCACAACCTACGACCCTTGAGGTTTTTACTGAAGCAAAAGGATTGATTCCATCCCTGTATCAAACAGCTGTGATTTGAGGATCGTCTGTTTCATAGCAGCTCCTGTGCCCCTTGCCTCTGCTGCATTTGGCGTGAAATTGCCGGTGATTTCCCCAGGAGTAAAAAGGCCTACCTACTCTGGGCTTATTCTTGGGAATTACTTTGCAACAAAGAAGAAAGCTTTTCGTCTTCTGTTTCTTTTCATTTTTATGTTTTCAGAATGCCTGATATCTGACACTGATTTATGTATATTGTGTTTTCTATGTTTTTCAAGCTTTCATAAAAAATAGCCTTTGAAACCAGCTAGTACAGTGGTCAGAAGACTTGCCTTCGTGTCCACAGAATGGAGAAGAAAAGTTCGCCCAACGAATCCCTGGGTGCGACCACAGAGACCTCCGGCTGCCACCTGGCTGAGCCTTCTCATTGCCAGCTAACTTCGATGCCCTCTGTTCCCAGAGCTGCTTCCCTTAGCCAGGAAGCGTCGGGGTCCCAGCAGCCTTCCCAGCAGGCCTCCCACATTTCCTCCTCCTTGGGCAGTGCTCCATTGCAGGTCCCCGAGCAGCTTTCCGAAGAAAGGCCCCCTGGCACTGGCCAAAGTGCTTCCCTCCCATCTCTGGATGAGGTTTCTTCTTCCCAGTGCACCACCCAGGGAATGGGTCACCAGCGTGCAGTGATGTTCTCTAGCCTGCAGTCTGGGAGTAGGAAAAGTGTGATCTGCTTTGCGGGCATCTCCTTTGAGAGTGCTCTCCAGGGGACCCAGGCTGTTTCCTCTACCTCTAAGTCTCCAGAGGGGTCTGTCCCAGCTCCGAGCACAGCTGATCTGGCTAAAGGCGGCCAGGGGCAAGGCCAGGTAAGTCCAGATAGAGAGGTAGGGAAAGGGCTTTGAGGCTGTAATGCCCTCCTTGAGTCTCTCCAGCTGGTTTGGACAACTGCCCCCATCCCTGACCCCTGGCCATACTGCCTGGACCTGGTGAGAGATGGAGCCCCAGAACACCTGGAGTGCACAAGGCTGGGGAAGGATGTCGTGAGGTGGAAGGGAAAAGGAAGGCAGGCAGCCCATCCCGGGGTCGGTCCTTTTCCTCCTTCTAGCTTAATGGCTCACCTGAGCCGCCATCCTTTAAACTGGGGAAGCAGCAGCGGCTCATCAGAACTCACAAGTTAGGAAGTCCTATGTTATAGTCCCCATCTTCTTGTTATGTCCTGTTGGTGGGGAGAATTGTGCCGTTTTCCTGTGGGTGGGCAGCCAGCCAGCAGCAGGCTGGCAGGTGGGCCCAGGGAAATGGCTTTGTTGGGGGAGCCTCAGAACTCGTCCTCTGCATGTTTGTTCCCTGTTGCCCCAAAGTGGGAACTGTCTTGCAATTCAGGCTTGTGGCACACAGGTAGAGAAAGGGAGCTGTTTGTCTCTTCAGATGCCTGGGAGAAGAGAGCAGTGGGTGGGGGCAGCCTCTGCCCCCCCCTTCTAGAAAGGAGACCTTTGCCAACATGGGTGCAATTCTGCTCCATGTGGGGAAAGTGTTTATCCGTCATGGACTTGGGGGGATGCTGCTGCCAGCCAATATGGGCTTTGAAGGATATTTTTTTTACTGTAGGCCTGTTTATTCTGCTGCATTTCAATGTTTGCCTATTTTCGGACCTAGTTGTAAAGTACCTTGAGATTCCCACATAATAGGTTGCAGGTAAATACTTTAAAAATAAGAACTCCCCCCCCCCATCATGTCACAAAGTCAATTGACACAGAGCCTAAAATAATGCCAACGAGCTCTTCTACCTGGAAGTGCAACATCAGCCCTTCAACACATCAGCATGATGTGCAGTTGTCACACGGCTACGACTCATAAGCCATGAATGCAGGTCTGAATAGTGCCCCTTTGGAAACCCCCACCCTCCATGCAGAAAAAGAGCATCTGCCCCTGAAATCCTTTCAGTATAAAGTGTATGAATGACAGGCAGCTAAAAAACTGTCTCCTCGGCTATTTGGCTCATGTGTCTCATAGAACAAACTCCATGGTCGAAAACAGCCTTGCCAGGAATGTGAGCCGACTTTAATCCAGCCTGCCCTGAAATATCTCAGAAGTGAAGCAGGAGAAAGAGGCCCAGTTTATGGCGGTGAGCTGACTTGGTTTTGAGTAGGAGGGTGTGCGCTGCAGGGGACTGGTCTGCTTATGTGAATAGGCTGGACTACAAAATCTCTGGCTGCTCTTATATTCTTTTCCTGCAACACTGCAGTTAGGTTAGTGAGTGGCAGGCTATTGCCTATCTTGTGTATCATCAGCACTGTAGACTCAGGCCAGATGGCAAATCCTGATAGTTGGGGTCGGGATGCATATGGAATGGGTTGGGGAAAGGGGGGTGGCCACTTCCAATCTACCAGCTTGCACCAGCAGAGGGAGGCAGCACTCCACAGAGAACCTTGGGCTGCGAGGGGGCTGGAAGCGACCATATTCCAGATGAGGGGGAGCATGAAGCCAGGCTCTGGGCTTTCGTTTCGTGTTGGAATGGAGATGTAAAATTACTTCTTTTGTATTCAGGTCAGGACAACAGATCCACACCTGGGAGCTTGATGGCAGCTGAAGGGATCCACGTTGATCCAGGACAAGCTGCACTTGCTGCTCAGGTAAGGCCAGAAGGAGGCTTACCAGGCGTCCCCGGTTGCCAGGGAGAGTCCCCGGATTCAGCAATCTGTCCCCGGCAGAAATCTGTCCCCGGAATGTCCCCGGACTTACGCCTGGGGACGTCCTGCGCTGCAACATGGCTGACGCCATGGCAGCAAGCAGCATCGGAGGTCCCGACTACATCCGGGGACATTAATTAAATCCGGGGACATTCCAGCCAGTTCCAGCCAGCCAATCCGCTGGCTGGGGGGGGGGGGTGCCCCAACCTTGCTGCAGCCGCCGCCGCTGAGGAGAGGGAGAGCCTGACCCGAGAGAGAAGAGACCCAGAGGAAGGTATGTCTGCTTTAACGCCTCATTGCTGAGCAAAAAACAGCATTCTTGGCCGTTCCTGTGGCGTACACCCCTCCCCCCTTTTCTCCAGCTGGACGGCTTGTCTTTGGGGCATTGAGGCAAAGCATAGCAGAGGGGATCCCCTGTCCCCCCCACTTTGTGGGAGAGCTTGCTTGCAGATAGGGATAGTGCACGGTTGGAGAGCCTTTTATTTGTAATTGCTCTGGTTGCTTAGAAGGGTAGTTGGCGGATGAAGTTAATCAAGTCAACTTTAATCGTTTAACCTGCCAGAAAAAGGGCCAGTTTAAAACAGCGGCTGTCTAGTTCACAGAGTTCCTGAACAAGCATGCATGGAAACACCGGTTTCTATAACAACTGAAATGTGCTTCATTTGCAACTAAGTAGAGCCTCTCTGCTAATGCAGAGCACAATCCACAGCTTCAGGCAAGGCCATTTATATACCCAGAATCCAGAGCAGCCTCTTCTCCTATTCCTCTGAAGTACCACCACTGCAACAGCAGCGCTTGGCCTTCTGGCACCTGCAGGCTAGGGAAAGAGCTCTTTGGCACCCTGGGGTGGAGCTCCTTCTCAGCAATAGCACTGTCTGCTCATTCCCAACTTCTTCAACCAGTGCCTCTGTGTCTTCTGTAATCGTCTGGAGTAAATGTCTAGCAGGAAGTGTCTGTCCTCTCCAGGATGTTGAAATACTGAAGAAGGCACCCAATAGCCCTAAGACGGGGGCGGATAAAGTACTTAAGGATGATCAAGCATTGCATATGAAGGTCCAGGAGCTTGTAGAAAACCTCCAGCCATTCCCTGCAATACTCCAGGAGCCGCAAGCAAGAGGTAATTTGAGAAAGGGGGGGGGAGTGGGGATGGAAAAGTAGATATATATATATATAATTCTTTAATGAGAAATTAAAAAAACCTTTTTTAAAAAAAGAGAAAAATGAGTAATAATAATGAAAATGAGTAAATGAGTAATAAGTGCATAGAAATGGATGGATAATGAGTATTAATGTATTAATAAAAAAGGGAGGGTTGTGTGTATAACTAACAAAGAAGGAGGAGGAAGAGAGAGAGATAGAGAGAGAGAGAGAGAGAGAGAGAGAGAGAGAGAGAAGGGAACAAGAAAAAGGGGCAGTTTGAATTCTCCTGTGGGACCCCCAGGGCTTGGTGTCGGGTCCCTAGATCAGGGCTGAGGTGGCGGTTCCAGGAAATGGGCTCCAATGGTTCAGGCCACCTACCTGGGTTCATAGGGCTTTAAAATACGGATAAGAAATGGACTGAAAATAAACTAAATAACATAAAGCATGGTTTTTGCTGTGCCCCCCTGCACTGGCAGGGGAGGGTCCACGCCGCATTCTTCTTTCCCCCAGCCGGTCCCCGGTGCGCGGTTCCTCTGCTCTTTTGCTCCAGCCGCTGGTGATATTGGCTTGGGGTCGGAGATGGGCTAGGTGGGGCGTTCCCTCCGGGCTTCCCTGTCTCTCCCGATCCCCTCCTATCGTTCTCCCCCCCCCCCATGTTACCTGTGGGGGCGCCTTACCAATACAGTCGTACCTTGGATCCCAAACGCCTTGCGACTCGAATGTTTTGGCTCCCGAACGCCACAAACCCGGAAGTGAGTGTTCTGGTTTGTGAATGTTCTTTGGAGCCCAAATGTCCAACGGGGCTTCCACGGCTTCGGATTGAGTGCAGGAAGCTCCTGCAGCCAATCGGAAGCCGCGCCTTGGTTTCCGAATGTTTTGGAAGTCAAACGGACTTCTGGCATGGATTCCGTTTGACTTCCGAGATACCACTGTATATCTTCTCGGAGCAGGGGCAATCCCATTGCCGCCTTCAGTTTTGGTAAAGCTAAGAATTGCTTGTGCAGATCTTGATGCCTTCAAGGCCGAGGCTGTCATCTGATGTGACCCAGTACTCCTATCAGAGAAGCAAATCCTCAAATACAGTCATACCTCTTGTTCCGCTCGGTTCAGGTTACGCCTTTTCAGGTTGCGTCCTGCGGCGACCTGGAAGTAACGGAACGGGTTACTTCCAGGTTTCGCTGCTCGCGCATGTGCAGACACTCAGAATGACGTCGCGCGCATGCGCAGATGCGGCAAATCGCGACCCACACACGCGCAGACGCAGGTTGCATTCTGCTCATAATGCGAACGGGGCTCCGGAACGGATCCCGTTCGCAACCAGAGGTACCACTGTAGTTGAAATGCCTGGCTTGTTCAATGGCTTGTCCATTTAGGAGCCATTTCTGCTTCCTGGGCTGTGCCCCCAATACTACGGCTTTTGTCTTGGAATAATTTGTATTCAAATCTTTGTTACAACACAGTCTCCCAAAGTTCTTTAGTAATCGCCTCATACCCACTTGCGTTTGTGCTAACAACACCGTATTGTTGGCATGTAGCAAAATGGATACATTATGGGATAAAACTGAAACAGGGAAATATCTGGCCATTTGGGTTCCTTTATTACATCATTTACATAAAAGTTAAAAGCAGAATTTTAGAAAGTATTTCAAAGTGTTTAAAATGATTTAGGAATTACAAGGTTAACTTTTTAAAAAAGATATTAAATAAGTTTTAAAAGCCTGTATGTGTAACTGCTGATGATGTTGGGGGGTGGCGGCAGCTGTGGTTGTAAGACTCCCTTAAAACTGATTTACAGTGCTGGCTCTTGGGGATTGAAAGGGCACATAAAAAGGCCTTGCCCCAAATTAAAGAAAAACCAACAAACAACCCCAGTCAAACAATTAAAAAAAACAGCCTGTGGGGCTCAGATGAACAAGTCCCACTTTGGTGCAACTTGACCGGAATGACATGCACAGATGCTCCCTTCTTTTTCTCAGTGATAGCAGCGATTTTGGCTGAGGTGTGGCATGCAGCTGAAACAGTATTTAAGGAAACTCAAACATTCCTTGTGAAGCTCCGGGAGCTTGAAGAGAAACTCCAGGCGTTGCCAGCAACACTCCAGGAGCCGCAAGCCAGAGGTATTTTTGAGAATCCTGTATTCACATGGCCCTCCCTCCCAATGATGTTGGGTTTCAAGTCCCATCATCCATGATGAGCGCTGGCCATGTTGGCTGGGGCTTAGGGGAGTCCCACCACAGTCTGGAGCCCAGTTCACTGCGCCTTTGTGGGCAGCTGGTAGCCATGCCAGGGTCGCCTTCACTGCGTGGAAGGGGTGGCCTCCCACCCACCCCATGCGCAGGAGACCAGAGGCCAGTAGCAGACTGCGCATGTGTCTCTGAAGGGCACAAAGGTTTGCTGCCTCCTTGTGTGCCCATTTTCTTGCCAAAAAGAATAAAAATACAGCATATGGTTGAACATACCAGGCACCAATGTTAATGGTGGTTCTTTGGCTTTTCCTTCAGGTGAGGAACACGAGGAGGAGGAGGAGGAGCAGCAGCAGGAGGAGGAGAAGGAAAAATAAAGAAAATGGGGGGGGGATATATATTTTCCTATATATTTCTAATATTAGTTCTATGTATTGCTTCTTTGTTTGAAAGCACGTCAAAGTGCAAGTAGATAAATAGGTACCGCTCCGGCGGGAAGGTAAACGGCGTTTTCGTGCACTGCTCTTCTGGTTCGCCAGAAGCGGCTTAGTCATGCTGGCCACATGACCTGGAAGCTGTACACCGGCTCCCACGGCCAGTAAAGCGAGATGAGCACCGCAACCCCAGAGTCGGTCACGACTGGACCAAATGGTCAGGGGTCCCTTTACCTTTACTATTGCTTCTTTATTTAATAAAATTTATTTTTAAAAGCCTGCAAAGTGGTTTACCAAAACAAAAAACAAAAAAACCACCACAGCAGTCAAATCAAGAAAAATTAACAATCCTACTTTAAAACATACAAAAGCTAAAATATTAAAAGAGATGAAAATTACTTCAACTTCCTAAGCTAGGTATGCTTGCCTCAACAAGAATGCTTTTAGCAGGTGCCTGAAAATCGTCTAGCAAAGGCACGTGCTTTGTTGCAAGAGGCGGGGAGTTCCAAAGGGCAGGTGCTGCCACACTAAACAATGCAGTACAGATATTATGCAGAACCTGTGGTAGCGCTTGAAACTGTTAGAATTCCAGCTCCATGATTGCAGTCATGGGATTGTTGTCTATGTTTTGACAACATGTGGAGCTTTGCAGAGGGGAGGCAGAAAGCGTTTGTCAGAGGGAAACTCACTTTCCCTTTTTAGAAACCGGCCAAGATCCCTTCTGCATTTGCAGCGCTGCCCCCAAAGTGACCCTTTCAATCCACTTGATAGTCCAGCTGTAGGCGCTGGTCTTCCAGGCAGAATGAAAGGCGCCCCCACCGATCCCGCTTCCTTCCTCTCCCCTTCCTGCCCCCCTCCGTTCTTTGCTCACCTGCCTCCTTCCCGTCCTCTCCCCTGCCTGCCTCCTCCAGCCGGGAGCGCCCACCCACGACCCCCAGCTTCCCAAGCCTACAGTGAATGTCCCCCCCCCCCGCCCGCAGGATGACACCCAGTGCGGACCGCCCCCACCCTGCTCCGCCACTGCTCTGGAAGAAGCTGCTCTGCTGAGAGCAGGACATCTCTGAAGACTCGGCTGGGGTTCTGTAATCTCTGGTGATACATCCCACTGGCTGAGGTGTGGTGAGCTGCAGACTGACTCCCACAAGTCACCAGCTGAGAGGTCCATTGTCCAGATGCCACTACACCCATAGGTGCTGAAAAGTACCAACTTGAATGGCTCTGAAAGGAAATCAGACAAATTCAACGTTGAGATTTCTATGCTGTACATCGGACTGGGTTGCCCCAGCCATTCTGGGCGCTCCCAGCAAATTGAAACATCCAAAACAGTAAAACACCCCAAAATCTTTCCTGTACCGAAGCCAATTGGATTGACTGTTGAATCTTCTTCCAAGTACTTTGGAAAGGACAGGAGCTTTCCCTGCACTTGAGAGCAGTCAGCTAACGTAGGGGTACAGGACAGGCCACAGGGCACTCCCAGCTCAATCCCCTCACCTCAGCATCGGCCGCCTGAGGCAGCTGCCTCACTCTGGCTCATCAGAGGTCCGACCCTGCTTGGGAATACGAGTGGGAGAGGGCCATTGCACTCAGGTCCTGCTTATGGGCTTGTTGTGAGCCTCTGCTGGGCAACTATGGGGAACAAGGTGCTGGACTAGATCATCCATTGGTCTAATCCAGAAGGACTGTTCTTTCATCCGGGGTGGACTGGAGGCAACTCCACCTTGCAAAAAGCCCTGGAACACCAAGAATTGCAGACTCCCACACTAGCAAGCAAATGAGCTATTGCTTCGCTTCTTAAACCAAAAGAAAAAAACAAACCCACGTCCAGTAGCAAACAGACCAATGAAAGTTGCATTTTTGGGTGGGTAGGAAGGGTGTCATTTTCCTTTGGCTGATTTAGGTCCTCGGCTTTTAGACTCCAGAACTGGCACAAACAGGGATGGAACTCTGCTTCAGTTCAAAGGGAGGTATGATTGGCAGGCAAGGTGACACAGCCAGTTATGTGGAAGGGAGGAGGAGGAGGGTGGGGAGGTCACAAGGGAGGAAAGAGCTCTGCACCTCAGCTCGGAATTCTTTTGGAAGAGTGGAGGGGAACAGAGGAAACCTTTCTTCCCTTTCAGTCTTTTCTCTCCCCCCCCCCTCCTTTTTCCTTCTTTTTCTTTTTTAAGAATATGCTATACGGAATTTCCGAGGGGGAAATTCGCTACGGATCTCGCCTTCCCCAGAAACCCCTCCACATACCTAGGGCGCGAGACAATGAGCTCGAGAAAGCCCTTTCCTTCCCCTGTCGCACCAAGCACCACATCTTTTTTTATTAATGAAAGACCCTGCTTCCCTCTTTCTGGTATGAAACCTTATCAATATGAACGGGGACTTGGGCATGAACTCTGTATTTACATACTGCTGCGTATAGGCCAATCAAAAGCATTGGATTTGGACAGCTAGCCAATAGCGCTTAGCGGCCTCTAGTGGACAAAATCTTTCTTGCACCGCTGCCTGTTTCCGTTCTGCAGAGCAGCGGAGCTTCGCCAGCTTGACTGAGCTCCTGAGTGGCCACCGGCTGAGAGAACAATGGACTCAGTCCATCAAAAGCCCATTAACTGGTTTCTATTGCAAAAAGTGATCCTTTGTTGTAAGAAATCTGTCAAGCCACTTCCCTTATGGACTGCTGGCTTAAGAAAAGCCCCTCACTTCAGAAAATCCTCGAAAATCAACCCCCTGCATCAATTTCCTCCATTCCAATGCCATTCTTGCCCTTAAGGAAAGGACTCTTTCCCCCTCTATCTCCCGCCATAATCCCTCAAGCGTGAGGACACGTGTACACCCCCCCCCCACCCAGGGAAGTGCCCAAAGGTGACAATTACTGAGCAGTTAGTTGGCCAAAAGGGACGCGGGTGGCGCTGTGGGTAAAACCTCAGTGCCTAGGACTTGCCGATCGTCAGGTTGGCGGTTCGAATCCCCACGGCGGGGTGCGCTCCCGTCGTTCGGTCTCAGCGCCTGCCAACCTAGCAGTTCGAAAGCACCCCCGGGTGCAAGTAGATAAATAGGGACCGCTTACTAGCGGGAAGGTAAACGGCGTTTCCGTGTGCTGCGCTGGCTTGCCAGAGCAGCTTCATCATGCTGGCCACGTGACCCGGAAGTGTCTCCGGACAGCGCTGGCCCCCGGCCTCTTAAGTGAGATGGGCGCACAACCCCAGCGTTGGACACGACTGGCCCGTATGGGGAGGGGTACTTTTACCTTTACCTTTTTTAGTTGGCCAAAGAAACCAAGAGCCCATCCCCAGACTTGCCCCAGGGTATGGATGTGCAGGAGGGACGCGGGTGGCGCTGCGGTCTAAACCACAGAGCCTAGGGTTGCCGATCAGAAGGTCAGCAGTTTGAATCCCCGCGACGGGCTGAGCTCCCGTTGCACGGTCCCTGCTCCTGCCAACCTAGCAGTTCGAAAGCACGTCCAAGTGCAAGTAGATCAATAGGTGCCACTCCGGCGGGAAGGTAAACGGCATTTCCGTGCGCAGCTCTGGTTCGCCAGAAGCGGCTTAGTCCTGCTGGCCACATGACCCGGAAGCTGCACGCCCGCTCCCTCGGCCAATAAAGCGAGATGAGCGCTGCAACCCCGAGTCGGTCACGACTGGACCTAATGGTCAGGGCTCCCTTTACCTTTAGCTTTACTTAAGAGGTGCCTGGACATGCTTACCTGTGTTAAGCTTGTACTGAGCGAGAAGTCTGGACATGTTTGCCTATGGCCTGTCCACCGTCCCTCAGACCTGTGGGAATGTTCAGGGATGCAGGAGAGGATATATTGTCTGATTTTATCCTTATCCAACTTGTGATAACAAGTTCCACAATTTAGCAGAGTAACATTCCCCTCTTATAAAATTGGCACCGGATTTGTTTGCTAAGGCTCGCTAAAGCCTCTGTAATAACTGTTCTGGTATTTTCCCCTTATTCCCTCATAAAAGATAAGACACGACACAGTCTTCTATAAAAGTATAAAAAGAGTTTGCTCACATTCTGTTCACAATCGGATCCCAGAAGGCAGACTTAGCTTAGAAAAGTAACATACACTTGAAAACTATTCCATAAGAAGACAGTCCCTTTGTCCTCTCTTGGCTGGGGGCCAAGAGGGCATCTTTGGCTAAGCAGATGTTGCTTCTTCAATGCATGTGGTGAAAGAGAGAGAGAGATGGTTGCCCTGCCCTTTGCTTTTGTCGTTACCTGCACAGGTGAGGCCACACCCACCTTTAGTCACATGTAGAGGAAGTTTGTCCCAGCCCAGAAGGAAACAGGAAGTTTACCTGCTGGCTAGACAAACATTCCTCCCCATGTGTAAACATGTGCACTCTAGGAATGTTGTACTTGACTGCTCTTGTGTTTCACATCCCACAAGAGCATGTGGTGGGCCAGACTATATTTTGAAAAAATATAGTAGCCTCACACCCCGGAATTTTCCTCATCAATGCCAACTCACCCATAGAGGCAGAATAGGAAGCCAGCCCTCCAGGACTTGCTCCTCTGCTGTAAACATAGTTAAAGTTGAGCTGCAGCTAGTAAGACCAAGCACTGGGCGCCTCTCACAGAGTCAAACGCTAAAATTGGGTCGAGTGCTTCTCTCCAGAATCTCTTTCCAGGATTATGGCTTCACATGCCTCCTTCTAATAGCAAATTCATCTGGGGAGACCCGACAGATGGCGGCCAAACACATGGAAAGCACATTTGGTGGTGGGGAATAAGAGGGTGCTGCTCCACAAACCTTAAAAAGCACCCTCTCCAATGGCATGGCACTGGGATGACCCTGTGGTTCTACCCCTGGGGCTGAGGGTGATGAAACAATTACTGAGACAGCTAAAGTGCTGGTGGTGAAAAACCCACTTCAAATGAGACCAAACACGGGTTAGAGCTCAACGCCGAGCCTACAAAATGATGATAGCGACGGTGAGGAGGACCATTGTTGCTGGATCTGTTGGTGAAAACAGTACCAGGAGACTCTTTCAGGTGGTTCATAGTCTAACAGAACCAGCTTTGCCATCAGGGTCTGATACAGAGTCCAAGATCTCCTGTAATGACTCCTGTCATGAGTTTTTCTGCAGATAAAAAGACGGAGACTCCACCAAGGTAGGAGGGTGCCAGAGCTCTGCCTAGTCAGAGACATAGTATGGCTTGCCAGTTCCCGGGGCCACGTGGAGGAGGGGGTAGGAGGGAGGGAAACAGACGGAGTATGCATGCGCATTCGACTGCCTAATGGCATCCACATCACCCAGGGGATCACAGCCACAGAGATAAGAAAAGAAGAGCCACCCCATTGTCTGGAGAGGTCACTTACCTGATCGCATGGACAAGCCGTTGTCATCGGACCTCAGTGATGGAAGCGTGCAGCTGTATTGAGGCAGCACCAGGTGCTGAAATTGTGCACCTCTAACAATTTTGTGCCTGGGGCAACTGCCCCTGTGCCCCGCAGCCCACTACGCCACTGGGTCTAGTCAAGTAAAGTGAAGTTGATCCTCCACTGTGGGTTACTTTTGTTCAAAGCAAGATTCCTCTGGAGGGAGAGGATGTTGCAAAGTAAGTCAGAGGCAAAGCAGCCCAAAGCCAGGTTCTGTGTTTGCACACATGATTTGCAGTGAGCCAAGGGCTGAATTGCTGCTGTTGTTTCATAGCCCAGAACAGCAGGTGTAGGCGAAAGGTCTAAAGTTAGACAACCAGGTCTTGGTCAAGGCATCCGCTGACCAGCAGGCCATAGAGAAGAGGAACGTCAGCATTTCAACTCTGAGTCAAAAGTTTGGCTTTTGCTATTTTTGGACACCCTTGGTCATGGGCCAAGTGTGATTCTTGAACTGTGAATGCTGACTTTGCCAAATCCATACAGGCCCTTTTCATCTCTCATGCTCAGGAAGTTGCAGCCACAGCTCAGGAGAGGATTTTTCATTTGCTCCTTTTCCATGGGGTGGGGAAAACTCAACACTTTTAATCTTGTCTTATTTTTATGCAAATTGGGTGGTCCAAAACAAGGAGAGTTATATCTGCACCCTCTCTTTAGCACAGATGGCCTGCAGGAGAATTTCCTGTCCTTAAAAGTAAAACTGAACTTTTTTGGCAGTGCAACTGCAGGGAAGGCATTGTCTGCCACCTTTGCATTGAAGGCAGAGCTTGGGGGGGGGGCAGGAATGTTCAGCAGAGGGCAACCAAAATTATCAAGGGGCTGGAGCAACTCCCAGATGAGAAGCTAAAACATTTGGGGCTTTCTAGTTTAGGGGGGAAATGAGTAAGGGAGGACATGGTCAGGGGTACACGCTGTCAGCATCGCCCTAGAGCCAGTGCACCAACTGGACTCTTGCACCTCAACCCCGACTGGGCTAGGCGAGCTGGGTAGCACCGCCAGAGACCTCCTTCTCACAGGAAACGGTCACAGTGCTGTGGACTCACAGCTCAGAGCTGAGAGCACCGGATTCACTGTCTCAATAATACAGTCGTTGCGCAGCAGAGTTTTGCAGAGTCTTGCAGAGTATAAACCACTCGGAGAGCAGCTCTGTAAAATATCTTCCTTTTATTCTATAACTACAACTATGATACAAAGCTATATACAGAGCTGAATATTCTAAGCATAAATCAATGCTACACTGAGAGTCTGCAGCTGCTCTTAGCAGCAATCTTATCTCTAGGATCTCCAACACTCTCACTCTCTCCGATACACTGACTGACTGACTCTCTCTCTCTCACACACACACTGATATGTTGCTGGGCAGAATAAGTAGATAGGCAGGACACGCCTCCTCTTCTCTGGAGAGTCAGCAGAGACCATCAGGAGATGATCAGGAGATTCTTGTGTATGGGAGGGGTGAAATCTCCTCATCCTCCCCCATTTCATCCGACCATTTCAAGAATCTTTAACATAACTGCAATTTGCACATACACTCCAAAAGTTGTTCTCTGCTTACAACCTTGGTTAACATATCTGCAGGTATCTCTCTCCCGGCATATAAAACACTTTTACAATACCATTTGTCAGAGTTGCTTCCAGATCCTAGCTCACAGAGGATCACGCTAGCCAGCGATCATTAAATAAAAGTCTTTATTGAGTTACAGTTTCCATTCTCAAGCTGCTGCGTGCAACCCTACGTCTAATGGTTAGATCGGCGAAGCTCCATCTGAGTCTCCGCCCCTTGTACACCAACTTAATATCCTAGCCTTGCTCCACCTTTTCCGCCTGACTGTTCTTCTCTGGGTCCCTCTGCCCCCCGGGGTCTCTTCCTTCCGGGATTCCTCTGACGCTGACGCTGACCCCCCTGACTCTTCTCCCTCCTTTCGGCGGGCTTTAGGACCTGGCTCCCTTTCCGGGCTGCCTACTGCGCCACTTTCCTGTGCATTTGAACTTGGCGCGCGCGCCCAACCTTCCACCTTCCGTCTGACCGTTTCTTCGCTCCCCGATGGAGGTGTGGCCACTCCTGACTCGTGCCCTCCCCCCTGTTGTGAGCTGCCAGCGCTTGATCCCTGGCGCCCTTCCTCTTCCCTGCTCTCTGGCGGTGACGCTGGTCCCGATTTCCAACTGCTCCCCTCTGAGTCCCCTCTGGCTCTATCTTCCTGGGGTGTCCCCCTAGGCTCCCCCCTTGCCCTGGCCACTGGTGCTCCTTTCTGTGAATCCTCTGATTCACTGGAAAGACTCGGAGATCTCGGGTCATCGTCATCACTCATCTTTTCTTCTGCCTCCTCCCCCTCGCTCTCTGTTTCCTCCCTTGCCCTTGCCTCTGCTCCTGAACCCCTGACATCCATCCCCCCCTCGAAGCCCCCTCTTCCCCCCTCCCCTCCTTCCGGTGCGGGATCTGGGTGCTGCCGTGTCAGGGGGACGAATGTCGGATACAGTTCGCTTCCCGTGGCGGGCCGCCATCCGAAGTCTTCCGGTTCTTCCTCCCTGCTCTCGTTGACGACGGTCACCTCCGCTTCCATCTCTGTGCCGCCGTGCTCGAAACCCGGGTCGTCCCCGAAAACGTCCGTGTCCGTCTCTCCCTCGTTGCCTTCTGGAGACGTTGCTCGTCCTGGACCCTCCAGCCACCTTCTGCGGAACTGCTCCTCTGGTCGATCATCCCACCAATACGAGGGTTCTGAAGCAGATCCCGAGGGTGACCCCTCCGGGGAACGGGCGTCTCGTGTCGGTTCCTCGTCCGAGTCGAACCCCCGGAACGTGCTGGCTGAAAGCGTGGGCGTGAAAAGCCAGTCGTCGAAAAAGTCTGCTGGCATTGGCCTATGTGGGAAGAGGGCATGAAACTCTTCTTTGAGCAGAGGTTCGTCTAAAGCGTAGCCCGGCACCCAGCTGTTGGCACTGGCCGGGGCGCCCTCCTTGGCGAGAAGGTATTCTACCCCCTCTTCCCCCCATCTGGAGTCCAAAATCTCCGTGACTTCGTTGATGCGCTCCTCCTGTGCCACTCCCCCTTGCCCGGTTCTCTCTCGGAGCGGACCCGGTGCCGTTCCTGGTTCCTGAAACCTGTGAGGTGCCTTGTAGGGAGTGAGCACCGATCTGTGGAACACCGGATGCATTCTGGAACCCTCCGGAAGAGCCAGCCTGAAAGCCACCGGGTTGACCTGTTCTTCGACTTGGTAGGGCCCCAGTTGTTTATGCCCTAGTTTCTTCTTCGCCAACGACCTGGCCGGCACTGCGTGGGCTGCTAACCAGACCCAGTCTCCCACATGGATCTCTTCGCCAACCCTTCTGTGTTTGTCCGCTTGTACCTTGTATGCGTGTTTAGCCAGCTCCAGGTGCCGCCGCAGCTGATCGTGGACCTCCTGCAACTCCGACGCGAACGCATCTGCTGTCTGCGGCTCCCCCTCCCCCATTCTTTCCAGTCCCGGGAAGGTTCTAGGGTGCCTCCCGTTGTTGGCGAAGAACGGCGTGACCCCCGTGGACACGTGCTTCGTGTTGTTGTAGGCGAACTCGGCGAGAGGCAGGTAATCCACCCACGTCGCAGGCTGTTGATTCGCATAACATCTCAGGTACTGCTGCATGATGGCATTGACCCGCTCCGCTTGCCCGTTGGTCTGCGGGTGTCTAGCCGACGCCAGGTTGATCTTGACGTTCAGGAAGCCCATCAGCCTCTGCCAGAAGTTCGAGATGAACTGTCGCCCTCGGTCGGACAGAATAGACCGCGGCAGACCGTGAACCTTGAACACGTGGTCTATGAACAGTTTGGCGGTTTGTTCCGCCGTGGCCACCTTCGCACACGGAATGAAATGTGCCATCTTGGAGAACAAGTCCACCACCACCAGCACAGCCGTCTTGCCCCTCGAGCTGGGCAGATCCGTAACAAAGTCCAGGGCCACTCTCTCCCATGGTTCGAACAGAGTTTGCAGCGGTTCCAGCAGTCCGGCCGGCGGTCTGTGCACTGGTTTGGCCCTCTGGCAGGTGTCACACCTCGCCACGTAGTCCGCGACTTCCCCTCTCATTCCGGGCCACCAGAAGTCTCTGGCTACTAATTCCACCGTCTTCTCCTTGCCAAAGTGCCCGGCAGTGGGCGCGTCGTGCAGCTGCTGCAGTACCTTGGCGCAAAGTTCGTCTCCCGGCACGTAGATGGCCCCTTTACGGATGAGCAAACCATCTCGCAGCTGGAACTCGTCGGTCGCTGCCGTGCCCCTGTGCACCTCTGCCATCTTTGCTTGCGCGAAGGAGTCATCCTGCAACGCTCGTCGCACCGCATCCAGGTCAACTGTCGCCGCCGCGCACGCCCACACTGTCGGTGCGAAGATGTGCATGGCGGCCGCTGGCGTTGCCTCCTCCAGATACTGTGGCTTACGGGAGAGAGCATCCGCCATGATGTTGGTGTCCCCCGGGACATACTCTATTCGGAAGTCGAAATTCGCAAAGAACTCAGCCCAACGTATCTGCCTCTGGTTCAGGAACTGTGCCGTGCGCCAGTGCTCTAGATTCTTGTGGTCCGTGCAGACCTGCACCGTGTGCTTGGCGCCGATCAGGAAGTGCCTCCACGCTTTGAACGCTGCATGAATGGCCAGCAACTCCCTGTCCCAGATGGTGTAGTTCTGTTCGGACTTGCTGAGCTTCCTTGAGTAAAACGCTCCCGGCCTCCAAACCCCCTGCGGGTCTTTCTGCAGCAGGACTGCTCCCACGGCTCTGTCCGAAGCGTCTGTCTCCACCCTCATCGGCCTGCTGGGGTTGACATGAAGCAGCTGCTCTTCCGACGCGAAGAGACGCTTGAGTGCCTGAAAGGACTGCTCCGCCTGCTCTGTCCAGATGAACTTCTTTTTCTTGGAGCTGAGCGTGTCCGTGATGGCCGCTGTCTGCATCGCAAAGCCTTTGATAAACTTGCGATAGAAGTTCGCGAAGCCGACAAACCGTTGGACCTCCTTCCGGTTGCGTGGGCTTTTCCAATCCAACACTGCTCGGACCTTGGCGCTGTCCATGGCGAGCCCTTTATCAGACAACTTGTAGCCCAGGAAATCCACCTCCGTCACGTCGAATTGGCACTTCTCCAGCTTGGCGTAAAGCCTATGTTGCTGTAGCCTGCTCAGCACTTCCTTGACGTGTCTGTCATGCTCCTGCTGCGATTCCGAAAAGATCAGGATGTCATCCAAGAAACAGACGCACGTCTTGTAGAGGAGCCCCGCCAACACGTGATGCATGAAAGCTTGAAAAACGTGGGAGCCATTTTGCAATCCAAAAGGCATAACTCTATATTCGTAGGTGCCCAGGGGCGTGAACATGGCTGTCTTCCACTCATCTCCTTCCCGCATGCGAATGAGGTTGTATGCCCCTCGCAGGTCCAACTTGGTGAACACTCTGCCCTTCCGTACCTTTGCGAGGAGGTCGTCGATTCGGGGCATGGGGAAGTCCGATGGCTTGGTCACACTGTTCAAGATGCGAAAGTCCACTACAAGTCTTTTTTGGGGTGTGTCCCGCTTCTTAACAAAGAATACCGGACTGCCCCCCGCTGCCTTGGACTCTCGGATGAAACCGCGCTCCAAATTATGATCTATGAACTCTTTGAGTTCCTGCAGTTCGTCCTCAGACATGGAATACAGCTTCCCTTTGGGCAGCGCCGCCCCCGGCAGCAGGTCAATTTTGCAGTCATATGGTCTGTGGGGGGGTAGCCTGTCTGCCTCCTTCTCGCAGAAAACCTCCAAAAATTCTGCGTACTTGTGGGGAACCGCTTGCAGCGTGCCTAGCTGCAGCTGTGACTCCTCTTCCCCTCCTTCCTGCCTGGGCACGATGCAGTGTTCAGCGCAAAAGGAAGAGCCGAAGGTCAGCTGCCTCTGGTACCAAGCCAGCGTCGGGCTGTGCTTGTCCAGCCAACTCATGCCCAATACAATGGGCGTGTCCGATAGTTGAGTGACATTGAAGCTGATGATTTCCCTGTGATTCCCAAGTCGCATCACCATTGGTGGCGTCTGCTTCACCACTTGCCCCCCTAGCAGCTCCCTGCCATCCACCGTGACAACCTGCAGGGGCAGCGTGGCAGGCAGCAACTGTATAGAATGCCGGTCGACAAAGTCCTGCCCTATAAAGTCCGCATTGCTTCCGGAGTCAATGGTGATTGGCACGTCCATGGTGATTCCATTGGGCAGCTGGAGCGACGCGGTGAGCCTCACTACCGGTTTGGGCGGGAGGGGGTCCATGGGCTGTAAAATCTCTGGGGACTGCTTCACTGACACGTCTGGCTGGGCCCCAGTGCCTCTTCCTCCAACCAGACTCCGTCGTTTCCCTGCTGTGGTTGTCCTTGCTGCGTTGCTGCAGTTACCATTGCTGAGGCTGCAGTGTGCTTGTGGAGCCTCTGGGGACACTCTTTCGCCATATGCTGTGGATCATCGCAGATGTAACACTTCCTGTTCCCTCTAGGAGGCTTTGCTTTCACTGCTGCCGGTGCTAGGGCTCTGGCTGCTGACTGAGCCCTTGCACCTCCAACCTCCATAGGTTCCGCTCCTCCTCCTGGCGGAGGCGTGGATTGCGCACGCGCTGCTTCTCTGGGAAGGAAGGAGGAGCCCCTGGCTGGTTCGCGCCCTCCACGCCCTTCGCCACTGCTCCACGGACGTTCTTCCAGCCGCACCCCCACCGCCAGCGCCCTCTGAACGATCTCCTGCGTGGTCCGGGGTCTCTCCCCTCTCGCAATTTCATCTTTAACCGAGCCGTGCAATCCCTCCCAAAACAGGTCTCTTACAGGAGCCGAATCTCTGTCCCATTCCAGAGCACTGACCAAAGCGAAAAAGCGGGCATGGTACTGCCTTACGCTGGCCCTCCCTTGCTTCAGTCCATGTATCTGCTGCCGAGCAAGATCCACGTCAATGCTTGATAAAAAGCACCCATCCATCGCTTTAATAAAGGCATCCGCATTTTGGAGCGCCGGATCCTTATCTCTCCACAAATTGCGCAGCCATGCTTTAGCATCTCCATGCAAATGGGACATGATGAATCCCACCTTCTCTTGCTCATCTCTAAAGTCTTTGTTCAGCAGTTGCAGTGCACACATTACATCTGCTCTAAAGTTGGGGTACTGTTGCAAATTCCCATCGAAGTGAGAGACCAGACCGCCTGTTCGTCTCCCCAACCCAATCCCCTCCGGTTTGGGTGTCAGTTGCCCTTGCTTCGTAAGCACTTCCAACCTGACCTGGAGATCCCTGTAGGCGGCAGCTGCTTCCTCCTCTCTCTTCCTGGATGCAAGAGCCTCGGCATTCAGTCGCGACACTGCTTCTCTGAGTTCCGCTATCTGCTGTTCGGCCGTCATGTTGTCTGCCGTTCGTGAGCTCGCTAGTAGGCACCCGCTTTCTCTCCTCTCCGCGAGGCTGTAGATGCCCACAATTTACTGGGATGGAGCTTACTGTCAGAGTTGCTTCCAGATCCTAGCTCACAGAGGATCACGCTAGCCAGCGATCATTAAATAAAAGTCTTTATTGAGTTACAGTTTCCATTCTCAAGCTGTTGCGTGCAACCCTACGTCTAATGGTTAGATCGGCGAAGCTCCATCTGAGTCTCCGCCCCTTGTACACCAACTTAATATCCTAGCCTTGCTCCACCTTTTCCGCCTGACTGTTCTTCTCTGGGTCCCTCTGCCCCCCGGGGTCTCTTCCTTCCGGGATTCCTCTGACGCTGACGCTGACCCCCCTGACTCTTCTCCCTCCTTTCGGCGGGCTTTAGGACCTGGCTCCCTTTCCGGGCTGCCTACTGCGCCACTTTCCTGTGCATTTGAACTTGGCGCGCGCGCCCAACCTTCCACCTTCCGTCTGACCGTTTCTTCGCTCCCCGATGGAGGTGTGGCCACTCCTGACTCGTGCCCTCCCCCCTGTTGTGAGCTGCCAGCGCTTGATCCCTGGCGCCCTTCCTCTTCCCTGCTCTCTGGCGGTGACGCTGGTCCCGATTTCCAACTGCTCCCCTCTGAGTCCCCTCTGGCTCTATCTTCCTGGGGTGTCCCCCTAGGCTCCCCCCTTGCCCTGGCCACTGGTGCTCCTTTCTGTGAATCCTCTGATTCACTGGAAAGACTCGGAGATCTCGGGTCGTCGTCATCACTCATCTTTTCTTCTGCCTCCTCCCCCTCGCTCTCTGTTTCCTCCCTTGCCCTTGCCTCTGCTCCTGAACCCCTGACACCATTGAATAAGCAGCTTCTGGAAAAATCTTCACACACATTTCTTCCTTTCAAATACAAATTGACATTTCTAATTAGGCAGATTTGAACAAACCATTTTTCAGAACTCAAATACACGCTTTCCTTCAAATATCAGGTAAGGAAATAAATAAAGCGTTTTGTGCTACTACTTTCAGCACACTTCATGCTAGGTTTGAAAACCCCACCAGAGTTGCTCGTGACCGCAGTCTTTGCAAACTCTTCAGAAAACCTTTTCGGTGGTACACCTTTGGTTGTTCTCTCGGATCTGCGCAAAACTCTCTGATCCTCTTGTTCTGGTGCTTCCTCCTCTTTGGGAGAATGGGGAGCTAAAGTATATGAAGCTGCTAAGTCTGAGTCAGCGTCAGACTCACCTGAGGCTTTTGGGCTCTGATAATCTGTGCCATCATCTGGAACTACATTGGCATCAGGATTATCACCACCACCAACACTTGCCTCCCTCTTAACTTTCTTTGCCCCTTTAGCACCATCATCACAAATGGGATGGCACTGAAAAACGCCAACTCTGTCCCATTGTGGATTGTCATCAATACTCCTGGTCAGCCTTATGGTTTTCGTGTCTGTGATCAGAACACGATAAGACCCTTTCTCATATCCTAGGAAAACACCATGTTCTCCACGCTTGCTCAGTTTGTCACCCTGCGAGGTGTGCACCCAAACCTCCGAACCAAAATTTTTAAAATGCTTTACACATGGCTTTCTTCCGTGAAGCATCTCATATGGGGTGCAATTTACACTAGACTGGTACCTCCTGTTATACACATGACAGAAAAACGAAAGAGCTTCAGCCCAAAAAGGATTGGGCAGCCCTGAATCATGTAACAGCGTTCTGATTCCTTGCTGCAGAGTCTGGTTTACTCTCTCACATAAACCATTCTGCCAGGGTGATCTGGGCGTGGCCGTCCTATGCTCAATGCCCTGTTCAGAAAGAAAACTCTCAAACTCTTCTGAACAAAACTCTCCACCCTTGTCTGTGAAAAGAAAACGTACATTCTCATTATGTACATTTCTGAGCCATTTACAAAACTGGCGAAACTTGGTAAAGGCTTCAGCCTTTTTCTGCAGCATATAGACCCAAACATATTTCGAATAGGAGTCTATCAGAACCATGAAAAACCTTGAATTGCCTCTAGAGAGCGCTAGAGGCCCCACTAAGTCTGCATGAATGACTTCATATGGTTTCTTGGCCTCTCTCCCAGACTCTGTACCTTTGGGAGCTTGCCTTGCCTTACTCTCTGCACAAGAAACACATTTCATGTGGTAGGGACATTCTTTCAACTTCATACCCTGAACCATATCAGGCATTTTTGCCACAGCCTGGAAATTCAAATGACCATAAACGCGATGGTAATAATGAATACATTGGTCATGCAACTTCTCATTCTTATCTACAGTTAAATTGCAACACTTTTTCTCAGTAGCTTCTGCAGTGCCTGTACCTGAAACAAAAGGCAATTGGTACAATCCATTTACACATTTTGCATACAGAATGAGCTTGCCATCTCTAAGAATTTCACAGCGAGATTTAGCAAACACCACCTTAAACCCTTGACGATCAAGCTGGGAAACACTCAACAAATTGTCCTGAATATCAGGCGCATACAGGACATTCTTAATAGTTGCATTCAGGCTCTTTAAGAACACAGTTCCCTGAGCCATACTTGTGAGAACTGTCCCATCTGCTTGATGAATTTCTTTCTCTTGCTTCTCAAGCTGAACAAAGAGATTCTTATCTTTGGCCACGTGGTTTGAACAGCCAGAGTCGACCACGAAGAAACTCCGCCCACGTTGACTGGAACAGCGAGAGATCAAGGCCTTTGAAGTAGCAGGTGCATGGGGCTTTCGTCCTCCTCCCCCTCTGCCTCTGAAGTTTCCCTTCTTCTTTGAAGACTTCTTACACTGGAAACTCAAATGGCTTTGTGCTACACACGAAAAGCACCGCTTCAATTTCAGAGCTTTAACAGCAGCAGTTTCACTTTCACTTTCCCCTGCTGAAGACTCAGGCACATTTTCAAGCACATTTTTAACAGCACAGTCCCGGCTTTCTCTAACAGCCTGTCTGCGATCCCACTCATTCAAGAGCACGCTAGACACATAATCTTCTGTTAGCCGGTCAGAAGGCATTGTGGAAATCTGGGCAGCCACTCCATCATAAGACTCATCTAGGCTATTGATCATCAGCATTGCAAACACAGCCTCTGAAATAGCCAGGTCTCGCTGAACAAGGTCCTGTCTGAGACGCTTTAATTGAGATAGATGGCTAGGCAAATCACCACCTTTCTCCAACTGCAGCCTGCACAGCTTCTTAAAGAAAATCACACTGGAACCAGCATTTTGTCTAAGATGCATATCTCTCAACTTATGCCAAACAGCTTGTGCAGTCTCTTGACCCTCTAAGTTCACCAGCAAGTGGTCTGAAACACTCAAAATAATTGTCCCTCGGGCTTTCATATCTGCAGCATGCCACTCAGCCCAATCATCATCATCCTTATCTGGAGGGTCATCTTCTATCGTGTGAAATAGCTTCTCCCTCTGTAAAAGCGCTTTCATCTTTACTTGCCAAATTGCATAGGTTTCAGGCGCGAGGAGAGGAAAGGACAGAGCCATCTGGCCAGAATGTGCACAGGCCATGTCTGCTATTACTTAGAGCAAGACACTTCCCTCGTGCAACACAGATAAAGCCTTGACTCCCTCAGCCACTCTCTCTCCCACTCAGAGCGCAATTAACAGGCAAACAGGGATGCTATCTTCTTTCTTTGGCAGTCAGCAACATACCTCCATAAATCAAGCAGCAGCAACAGCAACAGCGGCAGCTTGAACACTCTGCTCCAAAACAGCTCTGCTTCTGGGCACCGCAAATCAGTCCAGCATGCAGCGTCCGTTCCACCGTCCGGCAATCAGCAACAGAAACCTCTGGCGACTGGGACGCCTGGGACGCCTGGGATGACTGGAACAACGTCAGGTCAGACGACTGGAACAACGACTGGGCCCATAACCGATGTCAGCATCGCCCTAGAGCCAGTGCACCAACTGGACTCTTGCACCTCAACCCCGACTGGGCTAGGCGAGCTGGGTAGCACCGCCAGAGACCTCCTTCTCACAGGAAACGGTCACAGTGCTGTGGACTCACAGCTCAGAGCTGAGAGCACCGGATTCACTGTCTCAATAATACAGTCGTTGCGCAGCAGAGTTTTGCAGAGTCTTGCAGAGTATAAACCACTCGGAGAGCAGCTCTGTAAAATATCTTCCTTTTATTCTATAACTACAACTATGATACAAAGCTATATACAGAGCTGAATATTCTAAGCATAAATCAATGCTACACTGAGAGTCTGCAGCTGCTCTTAGCAGCAATCTTATCTCTAGGATCTCCAACACTCTCACTCTCTCCGATACACTGACTGACTGACTCTCTCTCACACACACACAGATATGTTGCTGGGCAGAATAAGTAGATAGGCAGGACACGCCTCCTCTTCTCTGGAGAGTCAGCAGAGACCATCAGGAGATGATCAGGAGATTCTTGTGTATGGGAGGGGTGAAATCTCCTCACACGCATAGTGTAGAGAAAGTGGAATGAGATACGTTTTTCATCCCTCCATAATTCCAGAACCCAATGGGGCCATCAAGTTGTGGGTTACTGGGTGGTGGTTGTTTTTATTTTGATTACAGTCGTACCTTGGAAGTTGAATGGAATCAGTTCTGGGAGCCAAAACGTTCAAGAACTAAGCTGTTTGAAAATGAGGGTACAGCTGTATTTATTTTTTGGTTTTATATTTTCATTTTACTTTGTGAAACACCCTGAGACCTGCGGGTATAGGGTGGTATATACATTCAATAAGTAATAAATAAAAGCAAAAAAAGAGGACAGCCTGAGGCACTGCCAACCCGAGCTGGGAAAAGAGGTGGGCGGGGTCATGACGGGCAGAGCAGCCCAATCCTGAGCCACCTGAGCCCGAGACCCCAACAACTCACCCTCAACCTGGACATTTCCTTTAAAATGTAAAAAATCGCCCAGATAGGCATGTTGGTCCCCCAAAAGAGGACATGTCCGGGTTTCCCCAGACATATGGCAACCCTAAATTGTGGTGGAAGATGACCCTGAAAATACTGGCAAAGCCTTGTATGGTACGGCATGGAAAGGGGAACAAGAATAAAGGACTGAAGGGGCTGCATTAGTGAGGTTCTTGTGGGAGTGTTCAGGGGTGCAGGAGAGGATATATTGACTAATTATATCTTAATCCAACTTGTGCTAACAAGTTCCCAAAATATCAGCAGAGTTTATAGACATTCCCCTTTAAGTTCGCAACGGTAACGTGTGCACAGGTTCGCTAGAACCTCTATAATAATTACTCTGGTAATTTCCCCTTTGTTCCCTCTTAAAATACAAGACACAACACAGTCTTTATAAAAGTATAAAAGAGTTTACTCACGTTCTGTTCACAATATGATCCCAGAAGGCAGACAGCTTAAAAAGGTTATATACATTCAGAATCTATCTTATAGCAAGATAGTCCTTTCCTCCTCTCTTGGCTGAGAGCCAAGAGAGCATCTTTAGATGCTTCCTCATTGAAAGAAAATGGCAGAGAGAGAGAGATGGCTGCCTGCCCTGTGCTTTTGTCATTACCTGCACAGGTGAGGCCACACCCACCTCTGGTCACATGCGGAGGAAGTCCGTCCCCAGGAAGTTTACCTGCTTGCTGGACAGACATCCCTCCCCATGTTCTAACATGTACACTCTAGGAATGTTGTCATTGACTGCTCCTGTGTTTACATCCCACATACCCCTTCTCAGGCAATACAACATATACAAAACATAAACAACTTTATTCAACCACCCAGAGTCCCAGCTTGACACGTAGATTCTGGAAACTCTCTCTTGGTAGGGGTTTCGTCAGGATGTCAGCAGTCATCTCTTGGGTGCTGCAGTAGGATAGTTCCACAAGTCCATCCTGGATCATCTGGCGTATGTAGTGGTATTTAACCCCAATGTGTTTTGTTCTGGCCAGGAACTTCTCACTCTGCGTCAGCTTCAGGCAACTTTGATTGTCCTCTAGCAAGCTGACAGGCCCTTTTCTCACCAACCCAAAGTCCTTCATGAGTTGATCAAGCCAGGCGATCTCTCTGCAGGCTTCTGTTGCTGCAACGTATTCTGATTCTGTGGAAGATAATGCTACACAGCTCTGTTTATAACTGCCCCATGCGACAGGTCCATCCCCAAACATAAAAACATGACCACTCGTTGATTTATAGTCAGCATTATCCCCGGCCCAATCCGCATCAGTATACCCAACCAACTTAGGGTCTCTGACAGCTGGTAACCTTAATTTACAATTCATGGTACCCTTCAAATATCGCACCACCCTCTTTACACCTGCCCAATCATGCTCAGTGGGAGAATTCACTTTTCTGCTAAGAATCCCCACAGCATTAGCTAAGTCAGGTCTACATGTGGTAACTAAATACAAAAGTTTACCAATCGCCGACCTGTATTCATTGTTGTCTGGCAACTGCTTCGAATCCTGCTGATTCTTCAGGAAGTCAGTAGCCATCGGTGTAGCAACTGGATGTGCGTCTTGCATCTGCATGTGCTCAACTAGCTCGTGGATCTTCTGTCTTTGGCTGAGAAGAAATGAGCCGTCCTCTTCTCTTTCCACCTGGATCCCGAGGTAGTACTGGACATCTCCTAGCTCCTTGACCTCCACCTCTTTGCTAAGGTGTTTTACTATCTGTGTATAGTCTCTCTCACTTGCTGTGGCAATAATCAGGTCATCAACAAAAGCTAAAATATATGAGAATTGTCCATTATTTGACTTACTGTACAAGCATTTGTCAGCGTCGCCTTGCTTGTACCCAAGTTGCGTCAGCATTTTATGCAACTTCTGGTTCCAGGCTCTGGCAGCCTGTTTAAGTCCATAAAGTCCTTTCTGGAGTTTGCATACTAAATGTGCTTCATGTGGTTTTACAAAACCTTTAGGCTGTTTCATATAAATTTCCTCAGAAATCTGCCCATGTAGAAAAGCGGTAGCAATGTCTATGTGTTTTACTCTCATTTTCTTGGAGGCTGCAATGCTTAAAAGCATTCTTACGCTGCTGTACCTCACAGTTGGTGCAAAAACTTCATCATAGTCTTCACCAAAACGCTGTGAAAATCCCTGTGCTAAAAGTCTAGCTTTGTAGCGCTGCACTACTCCTTCTGACCCCTTCTTAACCTTGAAAACCCATTTACTGCCAATGGCCTTCTTACCGGGAGGCAGCTCAGTGAGTGTCCAGGTCTTGTTCTGATGCAGTGCATCCATCTCCTCCTGCGCGGCCTTCCTCCAGAGACTGGCTTCTGCAGCTGGCATCTCCTGTATCTCTTCCCAAGTGGAAGGTTCCTGCGGAAACGCCGACCCTGCAAAGTAGGACAGCCGTAATGGTGGGACACCTTTGTTGGTTCTGGATGAGCGCCTGACCTCTGGTTCTGCGACCGCATCAGCTTCCTCATCCTCCTCCAACGCAGGCATGTCCCCATCTGAGTCCTCATCTTCGTCTCTGGTGCCGCCAGGGTTCTGGTCCTCTGCGTCTTCTGGTGCATCGCCTGTAGGGGGCGCTGTAACACTCGAAGGCAGATAATTACTTTGTGGGGTCTCAAAAGGGAAATATACAAACTCTTGAGTCCTTTCTGACTCATCTGAAGAATCCACAACAGTGTTCTTAGTGTCTACTTTTCCATATTCATCAACATAAACTGCATGGTATGCATTTGTCTTACCAGTTTGTAAGTCCATAATTCTGTATCCTTTGCCTCCAGAAGCATATCCCACAAGGATACCTGCTTTTGCCCTGGAGTCAAGCTTGTGTCTGTGTTCCTTGGGCACGTGGAAGTAACACGGACTTCCAAACACACGTATGTGCGACAGATTGGGAGCTTTCCCATGCCAAAGTTCAAATGGTGTGCGCTCTGCTCCTTTAGTTGGCAGTCTATTCTGCAAATAGACCGACGTGTATACTCCTTCGGCCCACAGCTTCTGTGGCAAACATGCATCCTTTAGCATGCACCTTGTCATGTCCATAATGGACCTAAACTTTCTCTCAGCTATGGCATTCTGCTGTGGTGTGTAAGGAATTGTGGTTACGTGTGCAATTCCTTCCTTGGCCAGGAGAGCCTGCATTTCATTTGAGCAGTACTCACCTCCATTGTCGCTCATTAACACAGCTGGAGCTCTCTGGAATTTATTCTTGACCATGGCAATGTATTCCTGGAGCTTGTCCACTGTCTCACTCTTCTCTTTGAGGAAATACACAACACAAAATCTTGAAAAGTCATCCAGAAATATTAAAATATATCTATTCTTTCCCAGTGAGGGAACATTCATGGGTCCACATATGTCAGTGTGCACTATGTCAAGCACTTTGTTGCTTCTTTGTTCTGCACAACGTGGAAATGAAGGTTTTACAGCCTTCTCAGTAATACAGCTTATGCACTTTGTTGGAGCTTTGTTGCTCTGCTTTACCTGCAAACCTCTTACAAGATCTCTTTTCTGTAGATCCAGAATGACGTTGGTGTCCCTGTGTCCAAGCCTTCTGTGCCACAGGTCCAGATCTGCCTCATCCTTCTGGCTGGAATGTGCCACTTTTGCAGACTGGTTCTCTGAAAGATCAAGCTCATATACACCATTTATTAGCTTTGCTTGAGCAAACACTTTGCCATTTCTAGTCACTTTACATTCTCCATTTCCAAATGTGATCTGGAAACCTTTCTTGTCCAAAGTGGACACGCTGATTAAATTGCAGCTCAGCTCTGGTACGTACAAAACTCTAGAGATTGTGTTCTCAATGCATTCATTGTTTATATTGCATTTCAGACTCATGGAACCTGCACCTTTTGCTTTAACAATGTTGCCATCTGCAATCTCAATTTCAGATCCTTCTTCATCATTTATTTCATTAAAATAGTCCCTTTTATGACAAAAATGGGAGGATGCACCTGAATCCAAAATCCATTTATTACGTTTATTTACACGATTCTGGACAGTTAAATTCCTTTCTTGCAGTAGCCATGTGCATTCACATTTCCCCTTCTTTTCCCCTTTTGGTTGAAAGGGGTGGGGTTTCTTTGCTTTAGGAGCCCTGCAATTCTTTGCAATGTGTCCTTCTTTGTTACAATTGAAACAAATCACTTTCTTAGGCATCTCTTTGGACTTTGTAAATTGCCTAGATGCATAACCACTGTCTTTGCTTCTAGCATTTCTCACTGGAGATTCAGCTCTATCTCTGCATTCTTCTTTTAAATAACCAATCAAGTCTTTAAAAGTCAGACCTTGTCTATGATCCATCAAACTTACAAATGTGCTAAAGCGTGGTCCAAGTGATGATAACAAAAATGCTATCTTGGTATCTTCATCAAAAGCTTTGGGAGTCAGATCAATTCTTTGAATAATCTCAGTAAACTTGTTGATGTGCTCTGTGAATTCCTCTTTTGAATTCATCCTCAATCTGGTTAATTTACACACCAAGTTTCTGAAGCAGTTTATGCTAGATTCTCCATACACGTGCTCAATATCTCTTAAGATTTGAGATGCATCATCTGTACTATTTATTAATGATAGCTGCTCATCACGAAGTCCACTCAAAATTATGTGTCTAGCTTCGCTGTTCATGCGTTTCCAAGCACTTATCTTGGCTAAATCTCTCTCAGTTGTCCCTGTAGGCTGAGGCTTTAAAGCTTCCAAAATGTGCTTATAATCTAAACATGCTATCAAGCGCTGCTTCCAGTGTATGAAATTGTGTTCATTCAGCACAGGCATTCCTAGCTTTGCATCACTATCAAAAGCTGCTCTAGCCATCTTAAAATCCAAAATTTGAAAATTCTTCAAAATTTCAAAATTTCTCAAAATTTTAAAATCAAAATCTCAAAATACAAAACAATTCTTCACTGCCTTGGGTCACTGTGAACTCTGAGGGAAGGGGGGGTTGCTTAATCCCCACTGCACAATGGAACAAAGGACCATGTGCTTACCAGGAAGTTAACTCAGAAAAATACTACTCAACTCAAAATCACAATCCAACGCAATCCTTCAAAAATACGCAAAAATATGCAATACTGGGCCCACTAACCCTTTGTGGGAATGTTCAGGGGTGCAGGAGAGGATATATTGATTAATTATATCCTTATCCAACTTGTGCTAACAAGTTCCCAAAATATCAGCAGAGTTTATAGACATTCCCCTTTAAGTTCGCAACGGTAACGTGTGCACAGGTTCGCCAGAACCTCTATAATAATTACTCTGGTAATTTCCCCTTTGTTCCCTCTTAAAATACAAGACACAACACAGTCTTTATAAAAGTATAAAAGAGTTTACTCACGTTCTGTTCACAATATGATCCCAGAAGGCAGACAGCTTAAAAAGGTTATATACATTCAGAATCTATCTTATAGCAAGATAGTCCTTTCCTCCTCTCTTGGCTGAGAGCCAAGAGAGCATCTTTAGATGCTTCCTCATTGAAAGAAAATGGCACAGAGAGAGAGATGGCTGCCTGCCCTGTGCTTTTGTCATTACCTGCACAGGTGAGGCCACACCCACCTCTGGTCACATGCGGAGGAAGTCCGTCCCCAGGAAGTTTACCTGCTTGCTGGACAGACATCCCTCCCCATGTTCTAACATGTACACTCTAGGAATGTTGTCATTGACTGCTCCTGTGTTTACATCCCACAGTTGTTAGAGCAAGTTTCCTTGGAATGTGGCTCAGCGGAGACTGTGGTGTCTTTATGATATATGGTTTATTCACACACATATACAACCTGAGCCGAAGATGGAGAGGCTCACAGCATTAACACCCCAGAAGGTCTTGCTTCTTCCAGTTACAGCCTTCGAATCAAGAAGAAATCAGGCATGGCTCTCTCTCTGTGACTTCTGCCAACTACCAGCCCAGCTCTCTCACACAACTCTGACCTTTTCCTTTCTCATCCCCAGCCAGGCGAGGGAGGAGGCCCACCCTCATTTGCCCTCTGGCACAGAGCAACCACAAGGTACATAGGTGGCAACTATGACCCTTGCTTGGTTAATTCAACAATGGAATCCTCCATTAGATTTTCACCCTTGCAGACTAGCTCCCAAACTCACAAGGCTGAGGGACTAGGGAAGACCAAGGCTATTTCAAAACCAATTTTTAGGTGCATGTAGCTTTGTGTTGTATAGCTTTTAGCCCAATATTGATTGATGGGGAGTGTGTGGGAATGTTCTGGGGTGCAGGAGAGGATATATTGTGAGATTATATCCTAATCCAACTTGTGCTAACAAGTTCCCAAAATATCAGCAGAGTTTATAACATTCCCCCTTTTATTTATTTATTTTTTTTAAATGATGTTTATTGAGAATTTTAAAGTTACAAAGAAAGAAGAAAGAAAAGACAAGAGAAGGAGAAAAAGAGAGAAAAAAGTAGATAAACATAACAATTAAACAATACAGATAAATAAAAACCAAAGTAAAAAAAAATAACAAAACACACAATACATCTAAATCAAAAAACAAAAATAAACAAACAATTAAAAACAAGTCTAATATTCCCAAATCCTTAACTTTCATTAACTTATTTCAACGACCTCCTCACACCTCCCTTTTTTGTATTCTAGTTGTTAATTATCTCAGCAAATCCTTTCCATCTTTCACAATATTCTGTCATTTAAATTACCTTAATCTATTTTAACCTTATCTTACCTAAAAAACCCTAAAACTTAAAACTTATATATACCAAATTCTTTTAACCATAACATATTCTTTCATAATTCTTTTTGACATTTCTGCTAAAGCCAAATAATTTCATTCCAACATTTTTCTAATACTCATTAATTTTACAATACTTTTCTAAATAAATTTTGAAACTTTCTTCCAGTCTTCATCCATCGTCTCTTATTCCTGGTCTCGGGTTTTGTCAGTCCTTTCTCGTCTATCTAATCCATCAACCTGGTGCTCTTATGTCCGAGGCTCTTAAATCTTTTCCATGTCCCTTCTGCAGGTCTTCTTCTTGTTTATACCTGCCCTTTACTTTATCTTTTGTTGATCTTTTTCTTATTTTCTTTCCTTTCTCATTGGGGGGTAGGTCTCGGGAGGACTCCAATCCAAAAGTATCTCCATCTCTCCTCAGCAGATCAGCCCATTCCCCACAGTCCCATTCCCCACAGCCAACACTGTAATCCAGAAAGTATTTAAAAGCATGTTTCAAAGTCTTTCCAAAATTAAGAGCCCTCACAACTCCAGACCCCCCCTGGTCCACTCCAGATTCAAACTTCAAGAACAGCGGCTTATACTCCTGCAAGGCCTCGGGTCTCTCCATTTGTGTTATTTGAGGTTCAACAACAACCTCCTCCATTTTCTTCTGCCCTTGCGCTTGCCCTATCAAAACAGATTCCTGGGCTGGTTCCTGAATGGTTTCTATATGGGTATTCACCATTTGTCCAAAGTTTTTAACTGCAACAGTCATCAAATCCATCTTCTCATGCATCTGCTCCAGCAAAGCACTTGTCTTGCAAAAACCAAGCACCAAGACTTCTTGTTTTTTTTTTTTTTTTTAAAGCAATTTATTGGGTTTTACAATAAAAGTAAACATAATAAACAATATAACATTTGTCTTAACATAGTTTCACATTTTCTTTGGACTTCCTCACATCTCCCGCTCCCACTTTCATCGTTATAACATTTTGTCAGCAATTTATCATCTTATTTAAGTTCTTATATCCCTTCTATATTTCATAATCTTATAATTCTCGAGAGGAGCTAAATTTTCACAATCTTACTTATTTTCTTAAAAAACTTCTAAATTTAGTGGTGCTCAGTTATTTTAATCTAGCATCTTATTTAGCATTCACTCAAATTACAATGCTTTTGTAAATAGTTCTTAAATTTCTTCCAATCCTCCTCAATCCTCTCTTCTCCCAGGTCACGAATTCTGCCGGTCATTTCAGCCAGTTCCATGTAGTCTATCAGTTGTATCTGCCATTCTTCCAGTGTGGGTAGATCTTGAGTTTTCCAGTGTTTTGCGAGAAGTATCCTTGCTGCTGTTGTTGCATACATAAAAAATGTCTGGTCCTTCTTTGCCACCCCTTGGCCGACAATACCCAAAAGGAAAGCCTCTGGTTTCTTAGTGAAGGTATATTTAAATACCTTTTTCAATTCATTATAAATCATTTCCCAGAACGCCTTCACTTTAGGGCAAGTCCACCAGAGGTGGAAGAACGTTCCCTCACACTCTTTACATTTCCAACACTTGTTATCAGACAGGTGGTAAATTTTGGCAAGTTTGACTGGGGTCATATACCATCTATAAATCATTTTCATTACATTTTCTTTAAGAGCGTTACATGCAGTAAATTTCAATCCATTACTCCACAACCTCTCCCAGTCCTCAAACATGATATTATGCCCAATGTCCTGTGCCCACCTTATCATAGCCGATTTAAAAGACTATTTGATACAACCTTTGATGGAGGTCAGCAATGAAATTATGGAGGGGAAGAGGGCACCGGAGTCGTGGAAGGAAGCGTTCATCACATTAATACCAAAGTCGGAAGCTGAAAAGACACAACTTAAGAACTACCGTCCCATCTCTCTTTTAAATGTGGATTACAAAATATTTGCAGACATTTTGGCAAATAGATTTAAAAAAGTTTTAAATGAAGTAATTCATAAGGACCAGGCCGGCTTTCTCCCAGGTAGACATCTGTTTGCTAATACAAGGAACATTATTGACATTTTGGAACTTTTGCAAACAGATATAAATACAAAAGCAGTTTTAATTTTTATAGATGCGGAGAAGGCCTTTGACAATATCTCCTGGAAATTTATGATGGGAAATTTAAAAGAGATGGGAGTGGGACGGGGTTTTGAGAATGGGATTGAGGCGATATATTCAGAACAGAAAGCTAAATTGATAGTTAATAATGTGGTTACAGAAGAGTTCAAAATTGAAAAAGGGACACGACAAGGTTGCCCTATTTCCCCTTTGTTATTCATTTCGGTTCTGGAAGTGCTATTGAACATGATTAGAGGGGATCGGTTGGTGGAAGGAATTCAGGTCGGTCAGAAACAATATAAATTAAAAGCTTTCGCAGATGACCTGGTTTTGACCTTGCAGAAGCCAGAGCCCAGTACGAAAAGAGTATTACAACTGATTAATGACTTTGGTCGGGTGGCTGGATTTAAACTAAATAAACAGAAAACTAAGGTTTTGGGGGAAAATTTGACTGATACAGAGTCAGAACGGTTTCAGAGTGAGACGGAACTTAATGTGGTTAAAAAAGTAAAATACCTAGGGGTAAACATAACAGTAAAAAATCTAAGTCTATTTAAGGACAATTATGAAAAATGCTGGACAGAAATTAAGAGAGACTTAGATAGCTGGTCAAAATTGAAACTTTCTTTGTTAGGCCGAATTGCTGCTATCAAGATGAATGTATTGCCAAGGATGTTGTTTTTATTTCAAACACTTCAGGTTTTGGACAAAACGGAGTGCTTTCAGAAGTGGCAGAGAGACATTTCTAAGTTTGTCTGGCAGGGCAAAAAGCCCAGAATTAAGTTTAAGATATTAACCGATGCAAAACAAAGAGGGGGCTTTGCCCTGCCAGACTTAAAGTTGTATTATGAAGCCGCAGCGTTCTGCTGGCTAAAAGACTGGCTACTTCTTGAAGACACTGATGTGTTAGATTTGGAAGGGTTTAACAATGCTTTTGGATGGCATGCATATTTATGGTATGACAAGGTTAAAGCAAATAAGGCCTTTAAGAACCATATTGTCAGAAAATCACTGTTTAATGTCTGGACAAAATATAAAGACTTGCTGGAAAATAAAACACCAAGGTGGCTTTCACCTCTGGAAGCCAAGGCCCGAAAAAGACCCAATATGGAGGCTAAATGGCCAAAATATTGGGAAATACTAGAAAAGGACGGAGACAATTGGAAATTGCAGAGTTTGGAGAAAATGAAAGACAAAGTGCGAGATTGGTTACATTACGCTCAGATTAAAGAAGTTTTTAAAAATGATAAGAAACTAGGGTTCCAGGTGGAGAAATCGAAATTAGAAACAGAATTGTTAGAACCAAAGATTAAGGTACTTTCAAGGATGTATAACTTGCTGTTGAAATGGAATACACAAGATGAAACAAGCACCAAGACTTCTTGTAAACACTTCCCCCCCCCCCCAAGGTTAGAGTCTGGTCTCACGATCCTAATCATACAGCTGTGAGGTCCCCAGATCAGCTCCGGCAACAAATTAACAAGCTCCCTCTAGAGGAGACAATTTCTATTTGTATCCATCTTTTAAAAGCAGGACCAACAAGGAAAAGTTACTTTCACTTTTCAAATACTTTGTTTCTTTTGATTGCAAGAAGCAACATTGGAATCAGTATATTTCTCTCTCTTTTTTTTTTTTACTATCTGTCAAAAGACGTTCCGTTCACAGTCGATGAACATTCCCCATAAATTTCTGTCTCTGACACCCCGTTCCCAGGTTTGAGACGGTGGAAATTTATCTTTCTTTACTCTCTCTCCTGCAGGCTTAAACAGTCAAAAATCCCCCTCTTTTCTCCTGCTTCCAAGAGGGGTTTTGGTGGTGATGAATGAAGGAAATTTAGAACTTTATGTACGACTTTCCAGACTTTAGCTTACAAAGTTTTTGCTTCAATCTATTTACAAAAAACGGGAGGCGGACTTCCTGTTTAGAACCTTCCCGTTTCGGTGCCAAATTAAAATATTTCTTAATACTTAATCCAATTTTCCGTTCTACTCACGGGTACATGTTTAGAGTCCAATTGTCCACAGGAGAAAGTCAGCGCTCTCCGGCAACGGCTTTGCGGCTTCACTCCGTAAAAGTAGCGGTTGATTCAAAACACCGCGCCACTCACCCCACGTCGCTTCGGACCCCCGGAAAAGGGTTTCCCTGCGAGTAGGGGAGTCGCTCCTGGTGTCAGCCGAATCCCACGTTCCCAGGCTTCCTCCGCCTGGGATTTTTAAAGGGTCTCCGCCTTCGCCGCGGCGGCAAGACCCAATTTTCACGGAGCGGGTTCCTCTCTGTCAGAGGAACTCCGCCATTGCCGATGGCGCTGTCCCGGAAGTCAACATTCCCCCTTTTAAGTTTGCAACGGTAACGTCTGCACAGGTTCGCCAGAACCTCTATAGTAATTACTCTGGTAATTTCCCCCTTTTGATCCCTCTTAAAATACAAGACACGACACAGTCTTTATAAAAGTATAAAAGAGTTTACTCACGTTCTGTTCACAATATGATCCCAGAAGGCAGACAGGCTTAAAAAGGCAAAATACATTTAGAATCTATCTTATAGGAAGATAGTCCTATCCTCCTCTCTTGGCTAAGAGCCGAGAGGGCATCCTGCTTCTTCGAAAGATGAAGATGAGAGAGGCAAGAGGCAAGAGAGAGAGATGGCTGCCTGCCCTGTGCTTTTATCATTTACCTGCACAGGTGAGGCCACACCCACCTCTGGTCACATGCGGAGGAAGTCCGTCCCCAGGAAGTTTACCTGCTTGCTGGACAGACATCCCTCCCCATCTTCTAACATGTACACTCTAGGAATGTTGTCATTGACTGCTCCTGTGTTTTACATCCCACAGAATGGAGGCTTATTTTGGGATGGTTTGTGGTGCACAGCCCTGTCTTGTCTTGTCCTCTTGTGTGTGAGTGTTTTTCCAAGGGCATTTTGCTTGTTCACCGGGATCCTTCAGAAGGAAGAGACAAAAGAGGAGTAGTGACATTTTCTTGCAGGTACCATCTTATCGGGGGTCCCTTCTCTGCTATCTTTTCAATGCCTACTTCCTCTTCCTCTTTCAAGAAGCCTTCTAAGGAGAGATTTTTCTTAGTCTGCTTCTGTGTAGGAACTGTTTTGGATGTTTTGGTTGTTTAACTGTTGTGTGTTTGCTGCCCTGGACTCCTTTGGGAGGAAGGGTGGGATATAACGATGCCGAGTAGTGCCTCCTGCCCATACCTGAAGGTTTTGTGGAGGCGCCATAGCCTCAGTGTGTCAGCACCTGCATTGCATGCAGAAGGTCCCAGGTGCAGTTCCTAGCACCTGCAGTTAGAAGCTCAATGTAGGTAGGAGCCTCTCTCTGCCCAAGACCTTGGAGAGCTCCTGCCACTCAGGCGGGAAGTGGGCAATACTGGGCTAAATGGATCAATCAGGTTTAGGATCAGGGACTTCCTTCTCTTAAATTAGCTACCTTCCCAGGTGGATGAGCCCCACTGCTCGTCACTTCCCTCTACAGCACGGGCAGAAACCACCTTCTTGACTGTTGGACCCCCTAGTGGTCTCATCTGCTCAATTGTCCGGAGCCTGGCTGTCAGGGCTGATTCAGCTGCAGTTCAGCATCAAAACTCAGAGATGAGCAGTAAGGTGGACTCTTTCTTCAAGGAGACAAAACCAGACAGAGAAACTCCACAGGCAGGAGTAGCCCAAGTTGCCAGAACGGAGGATCTTAGCCTCCTCCTAAGGTAGGGCTATCAGACATCAACAGCTTCTGGGTCTTCCTTTAAGAAGCTCAACAATTTGGGGGTCTTCCTAAAAATAGCTCCACAGCTTTCGGGGTGTCTTGGTTTCTACTTTTAGAAATATGGCATCCCTATCCTAAGGCTCCTCCTCAGTCGGCTGACTTCCCAACAGTCATGGAGGGGCTCTCTGTGCCTTTTGTTCTGCTCCATGTAATGCCTCCCTTGTTCCTGGGGACAGAGGAGGAGGGGAGAAGGGAACAGGGGATATGGCAGGTGCCTAGGGATCTGTTGCAGCCTCAGCCGCCACCACCTCCTCCTCCTCCTCAGCTGCCTCAATCTCACTTAAACCTTTTGCTTGTTTAGCCTCCAAGCCATCTGCTCCCCCTTCTTCTTCTTCTTCTTCTGACCTGTCTCCTGCATCCCACCAGCAGTCTCCTGGCTTGGAGCCTTCCCACTTTGATGCTTCCCGGGGGGGGGGGTTCCCTGGCTGTAGCCTCCCACCATTCCTCCTCCTCTAGCCAGTACCCGACACTAGCTTTGTGTACAGGGGAAGCCCCTAACTCACTGAGGGTTTGAGACCCATCAACACCCCTCACCTGGTTAGCCCACCAGTTGAAGCCATTCCTGGGGTGTGGCTGCTGCTGCAGGCTGACAGTTTCTAAGAGCCGCAGGTGAGAGCTGTAGTGACCAAAGGTGGACAAACTACCCCAGAAGGAGCACAATGTGCCCCCCACCAGAGGTACTACCCCTCCCCTCGCAACCTTGAGTCATGAAGGACAGAGAGTGGAGAGTTGAATGTGTGTAGAAACCAGCCTTCCTTAGGAAACCAAAGTTTACATTCATCACTCCACCCACTTTCACCTGTGGCCCCTTCCACCACAGGCACACGGCCCCTGGAAGGTTTCCCAGAGGAGAATATGGCCCTTAAGACTGAAAAAGAGTCCCCAACTCCGAATTAGTGACGAACTGCCATTGATGGCTGCAGCTGGATGTTGAAATCTCCCTCTAAGCTCCTTCTCAGATCCATGTTCCCTTTCAACAACTGGCTTCCTCCTGCAGGTCAGACAGTCCCCTCAGTACAAGGACCCATTGTTTCTCCATGTGCATTTTCAGCAGCCTCCCATGTGACTGCCAGTGATATCATTTTTCCCATCCTCAGATTTTGCCCCACCCCCGGCAGCCTAAAATTCTCATTAGCTTATATCTAAAAAGGAAATAAGACATCTCCAGCTGAGCAAGACCTGGTATTTCCCCCTCTTCAGATAGCTCTGGATCTTCAGCTGCGGAGGGGAAATGCCCACGGTCCTTTCAAAATTTCCAATGTATTCATAGGAACATCACCTGTCTTGGCAAAAAGGAGGAACAAATGTCTCAGATGCAAGCCCTTTAATCTGGAATTGCTATTCTCAACTCCATGTGGGTGGGGTATTCTGGGGCTTCTGTACCTTGAACTAATAATTTCTTGTTTGCATGTTCTACCCCAGCTGCTGCTCGCTGTTCAGTTCAGCTGAGGGATTAATTATGCCTTGTCATTTGATTCGTCAGGGTCTGTTCCATACATGCCGGGTGGATAAAACGACTAATTCATGTCATGTCTAACTGGTTTGAGCAAAAGGCTTCTCAGAAGCTAGGGCATGTCATAAAATACGGCAATGTACAAAAGCTGGTGGAGGGTGGACATTAAAATCAGTCCAAAGAATTCAAATGTCTGGGTGCTCAGGAAATGTTTAAATGATAGCACAGAGCTGTTGGCATAGAAAAGGTCTTCAAGAGATGCCTGAAAGTCAGCATTTCATTACAGATCAGCCTTCTCACGGATTCAGTCACTTGAGCAGACAGCTCAACTTCTGCAACCAATGACCTCCTGCAGAGTGTAGCCACAAAAGAGAGTTTTGGGAGGACTGTAGGACAGGCTTGCAGTTCATTCAGGGCAGAAGCAATGGGAGAAGGGCCATAGCTTAGTGGTAAAGCAGCTGCTTACATGCAGAAGCTCTCCGGTTCAATCTGTTGTATCTCCAGCTAGAATGTCCTCTGTCTGAAACCCTGGAGAGTTTTTGCCATCCATTGTGGACAAGACTGAGCTAGATAGAGCCATATTTCAAGATATATCTGGCAGGGTAAGAAGCCAAGGATTCAGTTTAAGTTATTAACAGATGCAAAAGAGAGAGGTGGCTTCGCCCTGCCAGATTTGAAATTATATTATGAAGCATCATGCCTCTGTTGGATAAAGGAATGGATTAAATTACAGAATGGAGAGCTGTTAGATTTAGAAGGATTTGACAACAGATTTGGTTGGCATGCTTACCTATGGTATAAGAAGAAAAAAATTCACAAAGGTTTTGAAAACCACATCTTCCGAAGATCACTGATAGAGGTGTGGGAGAGGTATAAAAACTTGTTGAAACCTAGACTCCCCCATTGGATTTCACCATTAGAAGTCATGAGTGTGAAAAAAATTAATATGAGGGGGAGGTGGATAACATATGGAGAATTGGTAACAAGAGGGGGGGGGAAATGGAAAATGAAAACTTATGAAGAGGTGAAAGAATTTGTTTACGACTGGTTACACTACTTTCAGATTAATGAAATGTTTAAAAAATATTGCAAAATGTGTGGGTATGAAGGTAAAGAATCAAAATTCCAAGTGGAGGTATTGAATAATGAGTATAAAAACCTGTCTAAAATGTATAAAGTGTTGCTGGAGTGGCATACAAAAGATGAAGAGGTAAAAGTAGTAATGATACACTGGGCAAGAGACTTTGGTTACAATATACAGTATGATGATTGGATGAAATTATGGAATGAAAGTCTAAAATTTACGGCATGTACTGAGTTGAAAGAAAATGTAATGAAAATGTTTTACAGATGGTATATAACGCCAGTTAAACTGGCCAAAATGTATAAAACATGCAATAAGTGTTGGAAATGTAAAGAAAAAGAAGGTACTTTCTATCATATGTGGTGGGAGTGTAAAAAGGCGAAAGACTTCTGGGACATGATATACAATGAATTGAAAAAGATGTTGAAATATACGTTCGTTAAAAAACCAGAAGCCTTTCTATTAGGAATGGTAGGAAACGAAATCAATAAGAGAGACTGTAAACTGTTTCAATATGCAGTGACTGCCGCAAGGATACTTCTGGCCCAAAGATGGAAACAGGAAGAAATTCCAACAGTGGAAGAATGGAGAAGGAAATTGACCGAATATGCAGAATTGGACAAATTGACTGGGAAGATTCGATACCAGAAAAACCAAAAGTTTATCGAGGACTTGGGGAAATTTACAGAATATCTGAAAAATATATGTGATGTACAGACAACGCTTGTTGGTTTTGAAGAGACTCTGTGAAATAGTAAGAAATACTGCAAAAAAGAGAGTAAGAGGAAAAGGAGTGGGGAAAGGCAATATCATGTTTAGAAATGCGTCAATAGAAATTTTTCGAAAGATTGACAGAGAAACTGAGGGAAGTCAAAAATTGAAGCATGAGTGTAAAACAATTTGTTGATTGTATAAAACTTGTTTGGAAAATGAATAAAAATTATTAAAAAAAAAATTAGAAAGCCCTGGGACAACAAAACACTCGGACACAGTGCCTTTAAAGCACGGACCTGGGCCTAGGAAGCATGGGGCACCAGGTACCTGTGGCTGAGCCTTGAGAGACTGCTGTCCAAGGTGCTGAAGGGATTGAATACAAAGATGCAACTGTTAGCATGTCAAGGGGCATGATGGTGCTTTGAATGCATAAAGCAGATGCGGCCTAACTTGCACAGTTGCAGAATGAACTGAATTGAGCTGGAAGAAGCAGGACTACATGGGATGTAGAACGCTATACAGGAAATGGCTCGGGGTGGCCCACTGGGAGAGGCACATGATGCAAAAAGCGGCAGTTTCAACCCATTCATGGGAAAGAGAGCTCTGAAATCCTGGAGAGCAGCTGCTGGCTGTGGCAGACCATACAGAACTAGATGGCCCAGTGGTCTCACTGGGTTTTCAAGCCAGAACACAGCTTCAGCGCCCCCAGAACAAACCAATTTTTAATTCCCCAAACTCTTACTAATCAGAGTTTCGTTTTTAAAGCGACAGTAGTTCAAAGCATTGACTAGGGGCTTTTCAATGTTCAAAGGCAGTTCGGATGCCTTGACTTGCAATCCTTACAACAACCCTGCAGAGCAGTTCAGTGTTATCTCGAGTTGCAGAATAGCGAGGTGCGATGCCGAGGCGGGCGCAGGGTGGCCCACCTAAGGAGTTCATGGTAGGGGGACCTAATGAGGCCAAACTCCGTCTTTTGCTCTTCTTTCAGCTGTGTCTTGGCTCTGTGCTCGCAAGTGTTCTAGTGACTTTCAGATAACTTGGAAAGCATGGTAATGATGTCTTGGTTCTGAAGAATGATATTTCCCCCAGTCTGACTTAGTTATCCTGGTGATGATTCAGCTAGATGTTGTACACGCTGACCATATTCCAGAAGGGGTTTGTTGTCTTGGCCTTGCTTTGGCTTACTGAGATCTGTCTTCTCCCTATAGGTGCTCATTCTAAAATGGATAATTGTAACGTTTGACTTCATTGATCAGAAGGAAAATATGAATGCTCTCTATGGTGTCTTCTTCCGCTTCTTACAATATGAGAAATTGGTAAGATAAAAAGGAATGTGTTATTTTGAAGGAACTCGCTTTTATTCTGACATTAACCCAAATCAAACAATAAAGCGTACTTTCCGACCACACAACAGGACACCATGTGAAAAGTGGGGCCTTAAAAATACCTCTCCCATTTCCTTCCTTTTCCTGTCTTGTTCCTTCCCAATGGGTGCCGGTCGCAGCGCCCCCCGGGTGCATGGCATGTTCAGGCAGGCAGGCAGGCAGGCAGGCAGCTATCCGATGTCGATCCCGCCCGTTCCTCCCTCCACCCCCCTCAAAGACAGCCGCGCAGGCAGCTATCCGATGGAGGGAGGGGCGGGAATCCTGTTCTGCATAGCTATCAATTCGGGTGTGATAGTCTTATGTTTGCTTACTTATGGGAAAATAAAACTAATATATTTTAGAGCTTGTATTTGTGTGTATTCATAGTATCATTTGTAGACCCAGTAGATGGCAGTGTGGTGTGGAGAGAGTTTTTGGCAGCTCGTGAAAGGATAGAGGGTGGAACGTTGACCGTTCAAAGGCACTATAAGCAATATATATATATATATCTCCACATTTTCCTAGCTACGTTTCCCCATAAAAGTATACACTCGAATACATTTGAATCAAATACATTTGGAACAAGTGATTGTTACATTTAGGGAACATTCTCTAGGCGATGAGTTTGGGGGGAAATACAAAAACCCATTTGGATACATTTGGATACATTTAGAAAAGTACAGCATTTTGAGGGAAAATACATTTGAGTCGAAAACTACATTCAGATCCATTCTTAAAGTCAATGAGAAAGATACAGCGAAAAAGGATCCATTCCCCAAGGCACCGCTGACCTTCTTGTAGGGTGTGAAGGCAGAATACAATCTATTTGATATTGGTAGGGTCCTTCTCCTTCATTCCCCTCTCTGACCCTGACTCTCTTACGACACAGGGACCATCCCAGTGTGTGGGCACAACTTCTGCCAGTCCGGCCTGATCCAGTGCAGCGGGGCAAAAAGGAGGCTGGCTTCCTGTCCTCAAGGCCAAGTTGGAGTCCAGAGAAGGAGCCTCGTCCGCAATCGGCAATTGGCTACCTTTGTCGAAGTAGCCAAGACTCTCAGTCTTCCAGAGGGAAAGGAGGAGTCTGTGAGAAGCACCAGGAGCCCCTGAAACTCTTTTGCAAGGAGGATGAAGCCCCCATCTGTGTGGTTTGGGGCAGATCCAAGAAGCACCAACACCACGAGGTGATTCCTCTGGAAGAGGCTGTCGAGGAATACAAGATAAAAAAATCCTTCCAGTAGCACCTTAAGACCAACTAAGTTAGTTCTTGGTATGAGCTTTCGTGTGCAAGCACACTTCTTCAGATGCACTGAAACAGAAGGTGCTACTGGAAGGATTTTTTTATTTTGACTATGGCAGACCAACACGGCTACCTATCTGTAAGAGGAATACAAGGGACTTCCGGAGGCGGCGCGAAACGGCAATGGCGGTCCTCTTCAGTTGCTGAAGAGGGGCTCCGCGGAAAAGGGTCGTGCGCTGCGGCACAGCGACGACCCACTCAGAAAAACCACGGGTAGAGTGAGCCCGTGGCCGTGGGATTCGGCGGGCACCAGGAGCGACCTCCGAAACGAAGAAGGGACCCCGTAAGGAGCCCCGGAACGTAGAGGGGGTAGCGGTGCTGTGAATCCATCGCTCTTTCCGCGGAAGTGAAGCCGCGCGGCTGCTGCCGATGAGCGCTGACCTTTCTTCTTTCAACATTTGATTTTGAAACTACTTACTCGTGAGTAAGAAATCTGAGACTCTATTTGAACTCAAATTTGTAAATTTTGGCTGAAAGCGGGAGACGCTAAAAAGGAAGTCAGTCTTCCGTCTTTGTTTAAAGTATCAAGCAAAGTTTTATTAAAACGGAAGCTTTGAAAGGAGCTTAAAAGAAGTTGGAATATACCCTGCAAATTCGGACTTGATTGGTTAAAAGTAAAAGAAAAGTTAAAACTATATTATAAGTGGACAGAGACTGTGATTTTTCTCTCTACTTTTTGTGGATTACAAAGTTACGAACTCAGCTCTCGGGCTGTCTGGATACAAAGTAACATCAGACAGCGGTAACTGTGTATGAGGCATAAAGTTACATTGGGCTACTTTGTAAATTACAAGAAAGGAACTGTGGTGTGCACCTTTGTAAAGAACTTTTATTTCTGCAGTTTAAAGTGAACTCAGAGGGCTCTCTCCCTTGTTTTGGTTTTTATTCAATTTTTATTTGGGAACTTAACGGTGGAAAATTTTTATCCTTCTCCCTAATTTTTTGGGGAGCTCCCCCTGCTGGATTGTGGAACTATTTGTCTCTGAGAACTGCTGCCTGCCTTGGAATTTTTTTTGTGCTTGGATGTTTATTTTCTAGATTGCTTTTCCCATGGGATTTACAATTTGACCTTGAAACTTGGACAGCTGTGGAATGAGTGGTGCAGCAAAAACAAGGGCTGCTAAGAAAGCAAAACAAACTGAACTGTTGCAATCAACTCTGCCAGTGCAGGTACGTAGGTCATCTGTTCCAATTGTGACAGGTCTACAAGAAGGCCAATCTAGACAGCCAGCTTTTGGGGATATGGCTGCAGGAGGGCTAGACCCTATTTTTAAAGAAATATTAGACCAGCTGGCGGCATTAAACAAGAAAGCAGATGAACAAGCGACCAAATTTGACCAGGTGACAGCTACAATAAATAGATTGACAGACCAAGTTGCCCAAAACACACAGGCAATAGGAAATTTTGAAAAAAGTATAACAGAAAATCGAAAATTAGCTGAGGAAGCAAGTACAAAAGCAGACCTTAATAAAAAAAGGATAGAGGAACTTAGTGGGGAAGTAAGACCACTGAGCAGACAGGTTACTGAACAGCAAGCGTATCTGTCGATGGCAGAATTGAAAAATAGGGAAAGCAATCTTAGGCTTAGAAATATCCCAGAACTAGAAAAAGAAGACTTGATTGGCTATTTGACAGCAGAAATATCCAAGTTCTGGGGTTTGGCAGAAGAGAAGGATTTCAAAATTGTCACCGCTTTTAGATTGGGAAGAGTGGTCAAAAAGGATAAACCAAGAGATTGCTTGATCATTTTGAGATACAAGCAAGAAAAAGAGAACATACTCGGCCTACATTTTAAAAATCCATTGGTGATACAGGGAAAGACAGCAGAAATCTTTAGAGATATACCAAAACAGTTGTTGGATTTAAGAACTACATATAAAGACCTGGCAAGCTTGCTGAGAAACAACTCAATCCGATACAGGTGGGAATTCCCTCAAGGACTATCTTTCAGTGTGAAAGGGAAGAAGGTAAAAATTAGAACAGCAGAAGAGCAAGAAAAGTTCCTAAACGATTACGGGGAGGACCTTCGGAAAGGAACAATAGGTACTTGGCCACCCCCCACGCCTGGTGCAAAACCAGATCCACCTCTGGATATAGACGACAAGGGAGACAACCCCATTGGTTGACAAATTGAGCCAGGATGTCTTTGCAGCTTTTTAGTTGGAATATTAATGGCGCAAATTCCCCCGAGAAAAGGAAGAGAATTTTTCATATATTGAGGAAAGAACAATTAGACGTCATTTGCCTTCAAGAAACTCATGTAACTAGGCTCCATAGAAGAGTATTAACCAACAAGAGACTAGGCCAAGAATTTACATCATTAGATAAAGTCAAAAAAAGAGGAGTTGTGATATATGCAAAGGAGAGCCTAGCACCAAAATTTGTGTTTAAAGATGAACAAGGAAGAATTTTGGCGATTGAAATACAATCACAAGGAGAAAAATTTCTGATAGTAGGAATTTATGCACCAAACGAGGGGAAATCAGAATTTTATAAGAAGCTGCATGAGATAATGCTGGAATATATTGACTATACTAACATCATTTTGATGGGAGATATGAATGGGGTTGTCTCCACGCATATGGATAAGTCACAAAATCAAAATTTGACTAAAGATGGCAGACTACCTAAGACTTTTTTTGAACTTACAGACAATATGGACTTGATTGATATTTGGAGGACAAAAAACCCTCTAGGTAAAGAGGGAACATTCTTTTCTGAAGCCCACCTATCCTGGACAAGAATCGACCAAATCTGGATATCTAGAGGACTGGCTCCTAAGACTAAAAAAATAGAGATCTGCCCCAAAACTTGCTCCGACCATAATGCTTTGAAAATAGATTTAAGACTTACACCAGCTGGATCCTTCAGATGGAGAATGAATGACTCCTTGTTTAGAGATCAGGAGATTGTGAAGAAGGCCCAAAAAACGATGAAAGATTACTTTGAAATAAATTTGAACACTTCGGTGGAAAAGAAAACAATCTGGGACGCGAGTAAAGCTGTTATGAGAGGGTTCCTGATACAACAGAATACCATAAAGAAAAAACTTTGGAATGGTAAAAAGGACAAGATTTTGGAGAAGATAAGAGACGGAGAGAAAAAGTTGAGACTTAATCCAAAATCAAAAGAGGTCTTAAGAGAAATAAAATTCCATCAAGCACAATATGTGAAACTGACAAATCAAGAAATTGAATGGAAAATTAAACAGATGAAACAAAGATCATTCGAGTCGGCTAATAAATGTGGGAAGCTGCTGGCATGGCAGCTGAAAAAGAGACAAAAATTGAACTTTGTTACCAATCTAGAGGTTGAAGGAGAATGTATTCAGAAACCAGAAGAAATTAGAAAGTGTTTCCAGAGATACTTTAAAAAATTGTTCACCCAAGGACCCCAAGTGGAGATGGAGATAAATAAATTTTTAAAAAGTCATGGCCTGCAAAAGCTCACACAAGATAAACAAACAGCCCTGAATTACAAAATATCACAACAGGAAATTGAAAGTGCCATTCAGAACATGCAATTGGGCAAATCCCCAGGCCCAGATGGACTTACCTCCAAATACTATAAGACATTGAAGGAATATTTGGTTCAACCATTAATGGAGGTATGTAACCAAATTATGGAAGGGAAGGGGGCACCAGAATCGTGGAAAGAGGCATTCATCACCTTGATACCAAAATTGGAATCTGAAAAGACTCAACTTAAGAATTACCGTCCCATCTCACTCCTAAACGTGGATTACAAAATTTTTGCTGATATCTTGGCAAATAGATTGAAAAAGGTTTTAAAAGAAGTAATTCATAAAGACCAAGCAGGCTTTCTCCCTGGCAGGCATTTGTCTGACAACACCAGGAATATTGTTGATGTTTTGGAGTTACTGCAGACAAATTTGAATACAAAAGCAGCTTTGATTTTTATAGATGCGGAGAAGGCCTTTGATAATATATCTTGGAAGTTTATGAAGAAAAATTTGGAAGGGATGGGAGTGGGAAGGGCGTTCCAGAATGGTATTGAAGCAATCTATTCAGAGCAAAAAGCTAAATTGATAGTAAATAATGTGGTGACAGAGGAGTTTAAAATTGAAAAAGGAACACGACAGGGGTGCCCCTTATCACCCTTGCTATTTATTTCTGTCCTGGAGGTGTTGCTTAACTTGATTAGGAAGGATCAGCAGGTGGAAGGAATACAGGTCGGAGGAAAACAATATAAACTGAAGGCTTTTGCAGACGATTTGGTTTTGACATTACAGGAGCCAGAATCTAGCACAAAAAGAGCTTTAGAACTAATTTCTGAGTTTGGTCGGGTGGCGGGATTTAGGTTAAACAAACAAAAAACTAAGGTCTTGGTAAAAAACTTGACACCTTCAGAAATAGATGGGTTTCAAAAGGAAACAGAATTAAATGTGGTTAAAAAAGTGAAATACCTGGGGGTTAACTTGACCGGGAAAAATTTGAATCTATTTAAAGACAACTATGTAAAATGTTGGACCGAAATCAAAAAGGACCTAGAAATTTGGTCAAGATTGAAACTTTCCTTGTTGGGAAGAATTGCTGCCGTTAAGATGAATGTATTGCCAAGAATGTTGTTTCTGTTTCAGGCCCTGCAGATCGTGGACAGAGTAGAGTGTTTTGGAAAGTGGCAGAGGGACATTATGAAGTTTGTCTGGCAGGGCAAAAAGCCCAGAATAAAATTTAAAATATTAACAGACGCAAAGGAAAGAGGGGGATTTGCCCTGCCGGACTTAAGGTTGTATTATGAAGCTGCATCCTTCTGCTGGATGAAAGATTGGTTTTTGTTAGAAAACACTGATGTCCTAGATCTGGAAGGGTTTAACAATGCTTTTGGATGGCATGCATATTTGTGGTACGACAAGGTGAAGTCTCATAAGATGTTTAAAAACCATATTGTCAGGAAATCTTTGTTCATTGTCTGGACTAAATACAAGGACTTAATTGAAAATAAGACTCCGAGGTGGTTATCACCGATGGAGGCTAAGGCCACAAAAATACTTAATATGGGGGGTGGCTGGGCAAAATATTGTGAAATAATAGAAAGAGAAGGCGACACTTGGAGGTTGCAGAGTTTTGAAAAATTGAAAGGAAAGGTGCGAGACTGGTTGCATTATGCCCAAATTTTAGAGATCTTTAAAAAAGACAAAAAAATCGGCTTCCAGGTGGAAAAATCAGAATTAGAGTTGGAATTACTTGAACCTAAGACGAAAGTGCTTTCAAGAATGTATAACTTGTTGCTTAAATGGAATACTCAAGATGAGATGGTTAAATCAGCCATGATTAAATGGGCACAAGACATTGGATACAACATTATGTTTGAAGACTGGGAAAGGTTATGGACCACCGGTATGAAATTTACGGCATGTAGTGCCTTAAAAGAAAACATTATGAAAATGATATACAGGTGGTACATGACCCCAGTCAAACTTGCAAAGATATACCATTTGTCAGACAATAAATGTTGGAAATGTAAGGAGGCTGAAGGAACATTCTTTCACCTCTGGTGGACATGTCCGAGAGTGAAGGCCTTTTGGGAAATGATTTATAACGAGTTGAAAAAGGTATTTAGGTATACCTTTAATAAGAAACCAGAAGCCTTCCTCCTGGGCATTGTGGGCCAGAGAGTGTTAAAGAAAGATAGAACTTTCTTTTTATATGCAACTACAGCAGCAAGAATTCTTATAGCTAAATATTGGAAGACACAGGAGCTACCCACACTGGAAGAGTGGCACACGCAACTGATGGACTACATGGAATTAGCCGAAATGACGGGCAGAATCTGAGACCTGGGAGAAGAGGCAGTGGAAGAGGACTGGAAAAAATTTAAGGACTATCTACAAAAACATTATAAGCTATATGAAAGTTGAGAATTTGCTAAGTTTTGAGGAAAACATGCTTCAGTATTGAGAATTGAAAATGATTGAAACTAAGTCATAACGGTGAAAAGTTTTAATTTAGAATATATAAACAGATGAAAGTACAAAAACATACGAAACAAGGTATTAATTTGCTGTATAATACTTTTTTATTGTAAAGAATGCAGGGATGGAAGATTTGGGGAAGTCCAGTTGAATATGAAAAAAGATGTGGAAAAGTGAATTTTCTTTTTTCTAACTTTTTCTTTTCTTTGTAAAACTGCTTTTGTTGTGTAAATTTGATGATGGATTTTGACTTTGGAAAATAAGCAATAAAAAATATTATTAAAAAAAAAAAAAAATGTAAGAGGAATACAAGGTACCTTGAGCGGGAGAAATAGCTATGTATTCTTCTTGGCAGGTTATCTTCTTAATTCTCAGATCCAAAGTAGGCATGGTATTCATTGGTGGTTGTTCATTACCTTAGAAGCAGCCAAGGGGAAGCCTGAGGGCTGCTGGGATGGCTGGGAGGAGGGAGTCAAAGTCTTTCTCTGCCAGGGTGGCCAAGGGATCTTCCCTTGAAATACAGCAGCTTCATGGGACCATGGCAGGGAGAGAAAGGGTTAACCTCATCCACATCCCCCAGCAAGGTTGCTTTGTACATATTTAGAAGACTACAAATGTGAATTGCACATACACAGCAAAGTACATGTATCCTTTGGCTAGCAGGACCCTGCAAAGCAGATAGCAGCAAGGGATCAGCTGCAAGGGGGTGGGGACAGGTGGCCAGTGTTATAAGGAAAAAACGGCTCCTATTCCATTCTGGGGTACCTCAGAGCCCATATAGAGTCCTTTGGTAGCTTCTCTATCGGTAGGAGAAAATAACAGAGGCCAACCAGAGAATACTGAGAAGCAAAGCAGCTAGTAAGCCAGATCTTTATTAACTGTTGCAACAGGGTGCTCACCCCCCCCCCACGCAGGAGGGAGGAGGAGACCCCGAACCAAGTCCTTCTATAGACATTTGAAATGGCCACCTGGAGCCCAAGACCACCCCTTCATACATACATCACAGAAGGGGCGGCCTACAACAGACTCCTGTCTGGCAGGAAACCTGTTGATGGGTTTACCTGGCTGTTCATGGGTTTACCTGGATATTCTTTTGTGATGATAACTACTTACGGTATTTATGTATGTGTTCTGTACTCCCCCCCCCCTCCAGTAAATTACTTTCCTATTATAGCAAGGCCACTGGACCCAAGAAGCCAGTAGAATATTCATGTCCTCTCTTTGTCGCCGCCTGGAGATTCGGAGGAAAGAGAGAGGGGAAATTCTGGCCTATCAAGCAGACCTGGACAAGGAAAGCAAAGACCTCCTTGGAAATGTCCCTATTGATACTAGTGAGGGAACAAGCACTTCAAGAAGCAAGTCCGGACTGAGGAGGGAGGGAGAAATCTGCCCATTTCAACTTCTCCCCATTTCTCCTTTTTCCATATCGGTTTGTTATTTATTTATTATTCTGAAAATGAATCAAATGCTAGGGTGGCTACCTTCTCGTATAAAGATTTTGATACATGCTTTACCCTCATAAATACATTTTTTGTGAACATTACCTGGCTGGGTCAACCTTGAGAAATTCAGAGGTGTGAATTTCAAAAGATTGCTGTTTTGGTCTCCATATTTTTCCAAGAATTGCGAATTAGGTAAGTTCACCTTTGAATGCAGCTAAATGGAGTTTATTTCCCATTGTTGTTGATTATGTGAAAAGCAGTCAAGGAGAAGCCTGAGGACTTGTGAGCTGAGAGGGTGGAAGCAGTTCAATTCAAATCCTAATTCTCTTGCTGATGTTTTGAAGGCTGACCATCTTCCTCACTCCGACCTCCTCAGAACCGGAGAGGCTGAAGACTGTGGAGAAGTTGAGACAACTGCGCCAGTTCCTGGAAGAAGAAGAAGAAGAAGAAAAGCGTCTGCTGAATCATGTGGAAGAGGTGGAGAAGGAGATTGCAGGGAGAAGGGATGAGCAGCTGGCCAGACTCTGCAGGAAACTCTCCTCTCTTGAGAGGATCATCCAGGTGATGGAGGAAAAGGGTCAGCAGCCAGCGAGTGAACTGCTGCAGGTAAGACGGCTCCAGGAAAAGGCTGCCTCCCATCCTTTCTGTGCCCCTTTCATGTACGCAAGGAGTGTAGGGGCTCAGTTGACAGAGCCTCGAGTCAGCTTTGTAATGGACAGGAACACCCCAGAGACCTGGGATGCTGAACTCACCTGAATGCCCACTAGAGATTCTTCAGTCTTCTTGAGGGAAGGGGAGGGGATTTTCTGCTCCTTGCTGATGATTTGCCTCCGAATGCCTTCCCGCTGGGCAATGCTGCCTTCCTGCCCTGCCCTGGGCTTCGCCAAGGATGCAGCCAGGCCTCCTTCTGACATGAGCCAGTCTCTTGACCAAGCTTCTCTTCCCGTTCCCTCCACAACTTCTGGGTGGATCCCCTTCCCCATAGATCCTGATCAGCCCCAAATGGTGCTCGGTCACAGTGACCAAAGAGCAAGACAGAGGGACTCATCCAGACTGCGCCACCTTCTCCACTCACAATCCCATATGGCCAGACGTACAAGTGCTTCTGAACGCCCTCTTTAAGGAGGCTGAGAAGGCTGACATACTGGCAAAGGCAGGAGAAGCCCTATTACGGAATGATTGCCAGATGTCCCCATCTCCCGGGGACAGTCCCCGGATTTACAAATCTGTCCCCAACAAAATCCGTCCCCGGAATGTCCCCGGATTTCATATAAGGCCCCCAGATTCATATTTTAAGTGTTGTAGATTTATTATTATTTTTTTAAATAATGTTTATTAAGAGTTTAAAAGTTACAAAAAGAAGAAAAAGAGTTAAACAAAGCAAAACAATACAATAGAATACATCCAAAAATTTAAACACTACAAACAAGGAAGCAAAAAGAAACAACAAACAACAAACAACACAATACAATACAATGCAAAAACACTACAAAACACTAACACATAAGACAAATAAAACAAAACAAAGACCATTTTAAACAATTTCAATGTCATATCTTTCATTCGCTTATTTCCACGACTTCCTCACACCTCCCTTTTTGTATTCCACATCAATTAATTATTTCAGCAATTCCTTTCCATCTTCCTCTGTTTTCTATCCTATAATTATCTTAACACATTCTAACCTTATTTAATCCCTTTAATGCTCAATTAATCTATTTATACTTAATTCCTTATAACATTTCTGCTAAAGCCATATAACTTCATTCCCACTTTGTTCTAACATTCATTAATTTTGCAATATTTCTATAAATAGTCTTTAAACTTCCAGTCTTCTTCCACCAGCTCTTCTCCCTGGTCTCGGATTCTGCCGATTCTCTCAGCCAGCAAAAAGCAGATGATTCACAACAAAATTTAGGGGTCTGGCAGGGCAAGTCCAACTCCTTCTTTAGCATCCGTTAATATCTTAAATTTTACTTGAGGCTTCCTGACCTGCCATACAGATCTAGAGACGTCCCTCTGCCACCTCCTGAAACAATCCCTCCCATCCAAAACTTGCAATGTTTGAAACAAAAGCAACCTCCCCGACCTCACCGCAACCCTTGTCCCCACCTCAGCAACTCGGCCCAACAATAGCAACTTCCAATTTAGCCCTATTTCCAAATCCCCCTTCTCTTCAAGCCAACGTCCTTCGCAGTTGCCCTTGAATAAATTCACATTTCTGGCGGTCATACTAACCCCCCAATACCTCTCTTTCTCAACCAATGTTAGTCCTATCTCCTCCTGAAACTCTGTCAAGGTTTCCTTTTCCTCGGGTAGGGCTCTGATCCTCAATTTCATCTGTTTCTCTTTAAGTTCAGTCATATCAAGTGTCAGCTCGTATTCATCAAATTGGGACTCTCTCTCTCTCCAGTTGAATTACTTTAACTTCAGCAGCGAGGGTTTTCTCCTTAACTTCATCCACAGTTTGCCGTATCAGGATAGATTCCTGTATCAATTTCTGGGTGGTTTCTGTATTGATATTCACCTTTTGTCCCAGGTTATTTAGACTTTCTACCATTAAATCATTTTTAATATTTGCAGCATCCACTTTCAAATTTATCACATCCATTTTCTTGTGAAGCTGTTCCAGCGAATCATTTATTTTCACTAATACAATCACTAAGGCCTCTTCTGGCGACATTCCACCTTTCGCATCTGCCATAACACTCAATAGATTCAAGGTCAACTCACAGTCTCACGGTTTTTATCTTACAACTGGAAATTTCCCAGCCCAGATCTTATGTAGCCGCCAGTTTCAAGAACTTCCACTAGAGGGAAACAGTTTCTATTTGTATTGATAAGTAATATCCTCTTAAAGCACAGTTCAAACGAAGTGTAGTAGGGAAGGAATGTTGCGTGTTTGGTTCAACGGCCCAAGACACATCATATGGGGACTTCCGGCGAGGCAAAATGGCGGGTGCCACGGCAATGAGCGGCTCCTGAAGCCAGCCAGAGCCAAGTGCACTACCAGGCTGGATCCGGGCTGCTGAGACTGGCGCCTGCACTGCCACTGCCGAGGGGGAACCAGGGATGCCCGGCGCGTCAACTGGGGAGCCGCTGACACACCCCCCCAGGACCCAAATTGAGGCGGGAGCGAGAGCGCCCGGCCACGTGGCCGACTGCCCAGCGGCGCTCCAGGGCCAGTAAAAACCCTGGAGTCAACCCAGGGAGAAGGAGGAAAGGAGAAGGAGAAGGAAGAGAGAGAAAGAGGAAGGAGAAAAAAGAGGGGAGCCCCGACCTTGCGGCCGCTGAGGAAGAGAGGTAGGAGAGCACCAGGAGGGCAAGGACACAGGGCCGAGCCCAGGCCCGACCCGAGCCTACTCCTGGGCAGATAGCACTCCAAGAGATCAGGCTGGGGCCCAGAGGAAGGCCACGCGACAGAGGAGACCTAGAAGAGAAGGTATTACTTCTTATTTTTTAAAAAAATGATTTTTAAAAAATAACATTTTTTTCTCTATTGAAAAAAAAAAGTGTCCCCAGATTCTTTGAAAAAAATCTGGTAACCTTACCTTAAATCCTAACCTTCTGATTCAAAGTCTCTTCTTTCTCAATATCCCCATTCCGTTAACCGCACCAAGCAACAAGCTGTAAAATACAAGTTTAGAAAGCAAGCTTTCCTTTGCATCTCGCAGAACTTTAAATGTAATTCGTGGTTTTTTCACCTGTCCGCCAAACTTGGGTTGTTTTGCCTTCCTTTAAATTGGAAATCAGTAGTCAAGCCATACTTTTTGGTAAAACGTTCGTCTGGATCCCGGAAGTCCTACCTGAGAAGAACAATGGGAGTGTCCGCTAGTGCCAGCCGCTTCTCCTTCTGCAAGCAGCGCCACCCGAATTCCCACCTGGGATGAGCTGCTTGGCGCACTAAACTGAGCCACCGGAGAAAGACTGGGGCGGGCGGCAAGTGGGAGGGGGAAGTCGTGCGCTTCTGTCCCGTGAGAAAAGTGCTGGGCTCTGTCTCTCCAGTTGCGCTTCCTCGGTTCAGAGGTGGACTATAGCAGCTGGGCTGGGCTGCCAGAAAGCCCATCAAGGCCACAGGCTGCTAGCATGACTCATCCCGGCTTTCTCATCTGAGGGGAAAGGATGCGCGGTCTTAAATGCTGGCCTTGGCAACTTGGCTGAGCTACCTTGGTCCAGTCCTTGGGCCAGCTTAGCCTCCCTCACAGAGGGTTGTTCTGAAGATACACTCAGGAAAACACCCGAGGCATGAAGAAGAAGAACGAGGAGAGTGGGGTCTGGAAAGGGGGGTGGGGAGCACTCCCACCCCAGCCGCTCCAGGATGGGAAGTGCGTCCCAGGGGAAGCGGGATTCAGGCGGAGGAGGACGTCGGGTTGGGTGGGGGTTGCCAGGAGCAGCACGATGTCCCTTGAACCCCCGGGTTCCACTCTCCAGGCAGGCGCCCAACGTGGCCAGCTGGCAAGGGCTCTTTCTTACTCCAGCCTTGGCGTGCAGATCCCGGGTTCAGCCCCAGATCTCTGGAGCGGAAAGGCTCTTGGGCGTGAATATGAAAGGCAGCACCTGTCAGAATAGGTCATACTGAGCCAGTACAGGTGACCGTGATGATTGGTTCGCTTCCTCGGCATCCCAGAACTGTGAAGGTTGCCTCAAATGTTGAGCAACACAGCTAAGGAAGAAGGAGTGGAGTGTCTCCGGGGGGAGCATAGCTCCCATTCCCTTCCAAACACACAGACAGGACAGTGTGGTGGCACCCAGGAAATAGTTGCAGCAGCCGGATGGCTGGCTGAAACACACACCATTGCACTCTTTTTGAATGGGATTCAATCTGAATCAGCCAGTTGGTGAACTTGGTCTCCTGTGCAACAAAGCCACTACAAAATTGCTCTTCCCCGCACATTTCCAGGTCCCTCCAGCTGGGCTTTTTGAGTGTGATGGGTTTTTCTCACTCCAAAGCAGTTTGTGTTTAAGCTGAAGATCAGCAGGAAAGCAAGGGAGACTAAAAATTTTGCATTTGTCGATATAATAAGGTTTTAATAACGCTAATAATGACTGTGTGGAAATGACTGGAAAAAGGGGAAAAAGGAAAATCAAGGTTTTTGACTCTTGGTTTCCTGGAAGATGATCAAAAGACTCCCCTGGACTAGAAGAGACATCTCATTAACAACTGGAGAAATGCCAAAGAACTTTGGATATCTGCTTGGGAGGTTTCTGATGCAGTATTAATTTAACAAGGAGCCAGGAGTGAAACCGAAAGTAGACTGACCAGCTAGCTGAATCCAATTATATTGCTATGGGGTGGGGGGGACCTCTAACATTTTACTTTTCGATACTTGTACTTCCAGAGTGAATTGAATAGGTGGGGGTTTGGAGGAGCGGAGGAAAGAAGAGCTAACTTGTCCGTGGCTAGGGGGCGCAATCTGGACGGTTCTGCCGGGGCGCAAAATCACCTAACTACTGCTCTGCGCCTCTGGACCAGGGGTGGATGGTGCTCATTGGGACTGGGAGGGTGGAAGGCAAGGAGTCCAACAGTAGGTGGCGCCCAAGCCAAGGAGTGGCAGAGCAAATGTGTTCTGTATCTGAGATGGAGTGGGAAGGGGCTGGCGGCCACCGCAGCCATCCCTTGTCTGCCCTCATGGACCGGCGAGAATCCACTGGGCAAATGCTCATCTTGCCAGAGTCTGGGTCTTCTGCTGTTGCTCTCTCACAAACCGTGCCCACGTGGGATGCTTCGTTTTTCGTAGCTGCTTCATCCCTGAGGAAGTTGGAGGTGACGCAACTCCTGCATCTCTGACGTGGGAAGGTTTGGAGGTATTTCAAATTCCCCCCTTCTTCCTTTGCTCCCTGGAAAGAAGGCATCTTTACATTTTGAGCGCATTTCACAGGCCAGGAGCCAAGCACCCCTTCCTGAGGGGGAGAAGAGGCCCAGAAAAGATGAGCCCTTCCCATCCCAAACACGTTCCCCTGAGATTCAGCTCCCGGGCTATGGCTAACCTGGTTAGGAGCAGGAATATTGGGAGCGGGAAGGAACTGATGTCATCTGCCAGAGCAGCTGGCTAATTGAAGGGAATGAGGTGATAACAAGGCTTTCAAATCTGAACTCTTGTTTGTGGCTGATTAGGATAGAGGGAGGTGGAGAACAAGGGCAATCGGAAACAGACTCTGGGTAGCTGATTATTTTCTTTGTTCGGGTTCCTACGTCACACCAGCAGTTTAAATGGCAACACTCCTTTGCAAGATTGTCCGCCTTTTTAATTGTTATGGAAAATCAATAAAATGATAAGTTGCCCCTGCCAAAGGGTTGCATGACATCTGGCTGAAGACTTTTTGTGCTAAAAGTTGAAGCTATGCTGGGGTGTGTGTGGGTGTGTCTGTCCGTCCATGTGGCCGCTGTGTATTCAACATTCCACCCCCTCCAAAGAATCCTAAGAACCTTAGTTTTCCTTTCAGAGTGCTACGATTCCCAGCACCCTTAACAAACCATTGTTCCCAGGACTTTTTGGGTGTGGGTGGGAGGAGATGTGCTTTACATGTGCGGTGTGCAGGCATCTCCCAGCACATGTGTGTGGGGATTCAAGACTAACTCTTATGCTTTTCTTCCTTAGACCAGCTTGACGTTGAAAAAGAGGTTCTCTGGGTTGAGGAACACATGCAATTTCACAGCGAAGCAGAACACGGGCCGAATGGTCACTCTGTCATTGGATTTGGTGAAGTTAGACTGGCTTTGCAAAGGAGCTTGCCCCTGGAGCCAGTTGGTTGCCTGCCTCTGGCTGGCTGGCGGCTTGGCATCACCAAAACACAAAGAGACAGCCCCATGCAACCTCACACCCAAAGATTTCTGCCCGTGCTTCAGACATGCAGCCCTAAGAGCAGCTCTGACTCCCACTCTAGGCCCCTCTGCCCCAGTCTTCCTCCTGATGTAGGCTACAGGATCTGGGAAGTTTGATCCACCTTTGAGGTGTGGTTCCATATGGCTGTTAGTACTGTTGTGTTTTTGCCAGAGAGCCACGTGGTAAGGAAGATCTCCAAGCATGCTTCCTAGGGGGTCCTCTTTAATCCTCAGATGTGCCCACAAAGGCATGTTCCAGCACCCTCATGCCACAGCTGCCTCTGGAGTGACCCTCCCTCCGGTAAGAGGCGTGCCTCACAGCTGAGTGCTTGGTTGTTTGTGTAGGGCGGAGGCTGGGAATCTTGTGGGCTCCCAGATATTGCCAGATCCAATGGCCTTCTGCCTCAGCCAGCATGGCCGAGGGTCAGGGGTGATGGAATCCAACAACATCTAGAGGGCCACACAATTCCCCATCCCTGGTCTAGTGAATTTGAGGTTCTTGGTTTCTCTCCCTCTGCCCCCTTTTGCCTGGAAAAGCACTTTGGCAGATTCCTTTGGAGGATTTGGGTGTGACAAGCTGTAGCAGCGCACTGAATAAAACAACTTTGAGAAGCTGGAACACCAGGCTGTTTTCTTTTCTAATAAAAATATTCACTGTGCAGTTCACAGGCACAAAACTCAATGTTGATATTGTCCAGGAAATGGGTTTTCAGTTGGAGGGCATGGGTTGCGTGAGAGCATGTTGTGCGGGATAACCAGTCTCATATAACCAACATGCTTCAGTCTAATTAGTGCATGAAGGGGTTAACACCATAGAGTAAGCTGTCCTGCCATCTTAGCCATGTCTCTTCCCCTTACCTTGGGAGTGAGTTCTGATCTATTCTGGTATTCACTTCTTCAGCGTTTAATGTACTGTAGGTTTTTCCTGATTTTATGGTTTTATCTTTCTGTAAACAGCGGATGTTTTTGCCTGGAGGGGGGCCGTATTCTGCAATGTGCTATCAATGCAATAATAGTGCAGCTTTCTAATGGACTGTCCACGCAAACATCATTCTGCTTTCTCAGTTGCTCTGCAATGCTTCGCCAGGGTTACCACATCATGGCCCCCTGGGGGTGCGCTCCTGTGTTGTAGCTCAGCAAAAGCAGGACAAAATTCCTCTAGTATGGCTCACAGTGAGGGCTGCTGAGAGTTGGGAGAGATCTCGGAGGCCAAAGAGTTTGCTTTTCTGCTCAGTACAGGGGATCTTGCCAGCTCTTCACCCCTGACTGGCCGAAGATGCCCATCTCTCATCCAGGCAGCTCCACAGCGTGCCTGGATGATGACTCAGATGGAGCTGGACACACCATTCCTGAAGGATGCAATAATATTGCAATTGTGGTGGGCCAACTACATGCCAACAGGATGTCGGACTGAATGGGCCTTGGCCTGACCCAGCAAGGCTCTTCAAATGCGCTTATGTTCCCCTGACTTTGGGGACGCCTTGCAGGAGTCTCACCCGTCTCATGGCTATTCTTCTAGTGTGGACCAGTTCGACAAGCTCTCCCCCAAAAGCAGGTGCACCATCCAGAACATGCTGGCGCTGTACCTGAAGAAGAAAGCGAACACAGACCAGGAGGCAGGGACTTCTAGGGGAAGCGAGGCCTTCATGCGGGAAGCCTTGACTTCTCACGTGCTCCCCGGGATCAGCTTCGACCCCACCACCCAGTCTTCTGCTGGTGTCACTCTTCCCCCTGGCCCAGAACAGGAGGCTCCTTCCCAACACGCAGAATGCCTTGCACGTGATCGATGGGCCTGTGCTCACTGTGACATAGGCCGGGCCGGATTTATGTATAGGCTAAGTAGGCAGAAGCCTAGGGCCTCTAGATCTAGGGGGCCTCGCCAGCCTGCCCGCTCCCCAGCGCCGCAGTCTTCCCTCTCCCAAATTGCAAACCCAAGACTTCATGCAGGGCATTTCTCCCCCATTTCAAGGACATTTTTCTTCAAAAGGAAAGGTGGACTTGGAGAAGGCAAGCAAAATGCGAGGGAGATAGTGAAAGATACAGGAAATTGAATGCAGATTTCCAAAAAATAGCAAGGAGAGACAAGAGGGCCTTCTTAAACGAGCAATGCAAAGAAATAGAGGAAAACAACAGAATGGGAAGAACCAGAGATCTGTTCAAGAAAACTGGAGCTATGAAAGGAACATTTCATACAAAGAGTACCATAATAAAGGACAAAGGTGGAAAGAACCTAACAGAAGCAGAAGACGTCAAGAAGAGGTGGCAAGTATACACAGAGGAATTATACCAGAAAGATATGGATGTCTCATACACCCCAGGTTGCTGACCTTGAGCCTGACATCCTGGAGAGCAAAGTCAAATGGGCCTTAGAAAGCACTGCTAATTTTGTTAAAGATGATGCTGTTAAGGTGCTACACGCAATATGCCAGCAAGTTTGGAAAACTCAGCAGTGGCCAGAGGATTGGAGAAGACCAGTCTACCTCCTTTAGAGGAAAAGGCCTTGAGGGGAGGACCTGTTGCCTCCACAATCCTTCCTAAACGTGCATAAGCTGAGAGGCAATTGTCTGGCAAATGTGGTGCTGTGGGGAGGCAGGAACATTTTCCTGCAGTTAAGTATTCTCTAAGGTCCTTTCCCGAAACTTCCCCAAACGGTTCTGAAGCCTCTCTAACCTCAGAAGTCTTTTCCTCTCTCCGGAATTCTGGGATTCGAGGATAACTTCATGGAGAAGGAAAGAAACCTGCAGAATCAGCAAATGAGTGCCCGCCGGGAGCCTCCACCCCCACCGCTGCCACCAAGCAGGCTGTAAGTTGCCTTAGAGGTGTACTGTGCCCTCCCGCCTCCTTGCTTTTAAGGACTACTTGAGTTCTGTTCTCATCTCCCTTAGGCGTATCCGTGACAAGGAGAGCATGAGCAAGAAGCAACCCCAATGACCCACACTATGCGCCAGCTCTTTGTGCCTTCCACACATCCGCAGTCCGGACAGAGAGAGGTATTCATCAAGCACGTCCTCGCCAAGAGAGAGAAGGAATATGTCAACACCCAGAATTTCAGGTCAGATCATGCAAAAGTGCAAAGACCAGTGGAACCTGTATCAGAGTTGGGGCTGGAGAAAGCGACATCTACATGACAGCTTTATTGTTGGGTGCCAGGCAAAGTCTGTCCTGTTCACTCAGGCCACATGGGTGGGTAATGGAAAGTATTAGTTGTGGTGGGCAATTTTCCTTGGTCCCACATACTGAACCGTGGCTTCATATTATGAGCAGGACGGCAGCCTCTCCTCCAGGTTTGCACACCTCTCCCCCACCCCAAGCCTATTGGGAAGCTTCCACTTGGATTTTTTTTTTTTAAATGATATTTATTAAGAATTTTAAAATTACAGGAAAAAGAAAGAGAAAGAAAGAGAAGAAACAAAAGAAAAACAAACCACAATCCAGCAATACAAATTAATAATCAAAAAGTAACAACAAAACACGTAACACAAGACAATCAAAAAGCAAAAATAAACCACAAAAATTTAAAAACAAATCCAATATTCCCAAATCCTTAACTGTCATTGCCTTATTTCATCGACCTCCTCACTCCTCCCTTTTTTGTATCCTAGTTGTTAATTATCACAGCAAATCCTTTCCATTTTTCATAATATTCTGTCATTAAATTAACTTAATCTATTTTAACCTTATCTTACTATAAAAGACCCTAAAACTTAAAACTTAGATCTTATTTATACCAATTTCTCATAACCATAACATATTCTTACATAATTCTTTTAACATTTTTGCTAAAGCCAAATGATTTCGTTCCAACATTTTTCTAACATTCATCAATTTTATAAAACAATCCTAATATTTTTTTAAAAAAAACTTTCTTCCAATCTTCACCCAGCGTCTCTTCCTCCTGGTCCCGGGTTTCGTCAGTCCTTTCTATCCCATCAATCTAGCTCATTAACCTGGTAATCTTATGTCCGAGGCCCTTAAGTCTCTTCCATGTCCCTTCCGCCGCTCTTCTTCATATTTATACCTGTACTTTACTTTGTCTCCTGCTCCTTTCACTCGTGGAAACTCCAACTTGACAGTGTTTTTGACCCTTCTCGACAAATCAGCCCCTTTTCCATAGTCCACACTAAACTCCATGTGGTATTTAAAAACATGTTTCAAAATCCCTCCAAAATTAAGAGCCCCCACAACCCCAAATATCTCATGGCCCATTGCCAGACTTGAAAAGTCAAAACATCCCTGCATAGGGGGGTCTGTCCAACCCCCCATTTCCAAACCAAACAAAACTCTATCTCTCCAAGTCTGGCTTTTTCCAAGTTCATTTGTCAAATCCAACAACTCATGATCCTGCTGGGCCACAGCTCCCTCCATCTCTGGCACCCAAGGTCCAGCAACATCCTCTTCCCTCATCTGATCTGTCAGAGCACACTCCTGATTTGATTCCTGGGTGGGTTCTATATAGTTACCCACTACCTGTCCAAAATTTCTGATCGCAACAGTCATCAAGTCCGTCTTCTCATGTAACTGTTCCAATAGGGCACTTGTTTTGCAGAAAGCACGCACCAGAGCTTCTGAATACATTGTTATACAAGGTCAGAAGTCTATTCCCACGATCGTAATCTGTTGCAGCTGCAGAGCTCCCCGATTCAGATTTAGTAACAGTTTCACAGGCTCCCTCTAGGGGAAGAACTTCTGTTTGTTCTTTCCTTTTAAAAGCAAATCTAGCAACAAAGTTTCCTTTTTCAGATATTTTGTCAATATTTGTTCCTTTAAAATGTGGAGGAGAACGATGGAATCACTATGTTTCTCTTCTTTTAACTGTCTGTCAAAGACGTTTGTCTATGGTCAATGAACTTCCCAAAAAACGTCACTCCTGACACCCCGCTCCCAGGTTCAAGACGGTGGAAAATTACTTTTCTTTACACTCTCTTCTGCAGGTTTAACCAGTCTGGAAAAAATCCCCCCTCTTCTCCTGCTTCCGAAGGGGGTTCAACAATTTTAAATGATGAAAGTTAATCCTTTACAAACGATTTTCTGAACTCTAGTTTGCCATGTCTTTGCTTTAATCTATCTACAAGAAACGGAAGGCTGACTTCCTGTTTAGACCTTCCCGTTTCAGTGCCAAATTGAGAAGAATTTCTTAGTCCAAATTTCCTTTCTATTCGCAGGTCATTATTTAAAGTCCAATTGTCCAAAATTGAGCTACTCATGGGTAATTGTTTTGAAAGCCAAATTGTCCCAGGAAAAAGGCAGCGCTCTCCGGCAACGGCTATGTGGTTTCGCTCCATGGAAGAAGCAGTTGACTCTCAGCACCGCGCCACTTGCCCCTCTTCACTCCGGAGCCCGTAGCTGGGTTCCTTTACAAGTTGGGGGGCGCGAAGGGTGCCCGCCGAGTCCCATGGTCACAGGCTTCATCCGCCTGTGATTTTTCAAAGGGTCCCCGCTTCGCCGTAGCGGGAAAGACCCGTTTTCCGTGGAGCCAGTCCCTCCGGATCAGAGGGAGTCCGCCATTACCGATGGCGCCACCCCGGAAGTTGCTTCCACTTGGATTTTAAATTAACCACAGTTTGGTGTGTCCAGATCCTATGGTGGTTCATTTTAACAGCTTTGTAAACCCACGATTGGAAGTTGGCTTGTTTCAATGAGCCATGGTTCAAATGAAGTGGATTGTGCAGCTTCAGACATTGTGACAAGATGCAGTTAATCCAAAACTGAAGCAAAACCTTTGGAACTCCTCCTAAAAGCTGTGCTGGAGGACAGGGAGGTGTGACCCCCCCCCCCAACACTTGGTGTGGGTCATCCTTATAATGCTAAGCTTACTACTTCAAACAAAGTTTTTGAGTTTTGCTTTGGTTATTTCCTTGTACAGTGGTGCCTCGCAAGACGAAATTAATTCGTTCCGCGAGTTTTGTCGTCTTGCAATTTTTTTCGTCTTGCGAAGCACGGTGTCGGGAAAGTTTTGGAAAAGCTTCAAAAATCACCAAAGTCTTTAAAAACCTCAAAAAAGGCTACCACACCGTGTTCTATGAGTTGCTCCTTGGAGACAAGTCGCAACTGTATTAACGGTGTTAAGAAAAAGGAAACAAACTTGCAAGACGTTTCCGTCTTGCGAAGCAAGCCCATAGGGAAAATCGTCTTGCGAAGCAGCTCAAAAAACAAAAAACCCTTTTGTCTTACGAGTTTTTTGTCTTGCGAGGCATTCGTCTTGCGAGGTACCACTGTACTGTTAGTAGTAAGGTAAAGGTAAAGGGACCCCTGACCATTAGGTCCAGTCGTGGCCGACTCTGGGGTTGCGGCGCTCATCTCGCTTTATTGGCCGAGGGAGCCGGCGTGCATCTTCCGGGTCATGTGGCCAGCATGACTAAGCCACTTCTGGCGAACCAGAGCAGCACACAGAAACACCGTTTACCTTCCCACCAGAGTGGTACCTATTGATCTACTTGCTCTTGGACGTGCTTTTGAACTGCTAGGTTGGCAGGAGCAGGGACCGAGCAACGGGAGCTCAGCCCGTCGCGGGGATTCGAACCGCCGACCTTCTGATCTGCAAGTCCTAGGCTCTTTGGTTTAACCCACAGCGCCACCCATGTCCCACTGTTAGTAGTACCCAGTGGCCATTTGTTTTTCATGTCTGCTTTTATGATATGTTTATCAGTATGTGGTTAGCAGCTTCAGATGCTACTGTTTTACAGAGGCTGTTTAGCTTGCTCTTTTTACCCCTTTACTAGACAGGCTGTATTTCTGTGCTGTTTTCAGAGTCGGGAATGCCCATTCCTTCATGGCCAGCATGGAAACACAGAATGCTAGCCATTTAGGAGGTTTGCAAAGAGGACAAGGGTGTTACGGGGTAATCTTCTAGTAAACAAGCTTGTTATGACTGAAAACCCTAAAGAAAGTCTGAAAAGAGTGCTGGAATTGATTAAAGAATTTGGAGAAGTGGCAGGCTTTAAGCTGAATATAACAAAAACAAAAATGCTTGTTAAAAATGTAACCACAGAAGAAAAGGACGACTTAGAAAAAATATTGGGCCTGAAAATCTCTTCAAAAGCGAAATACTTGGGTATTTGGATCACCCCCAAGAACATAAACTTATTTCAGGATAATTACACCAAAACTTGGTTAGAGATTAGAAAAAACTTGGTAACCTGGAGTAAACTAAAATTAACATTTCTGGGTAGGATTTCCATTATAAAGATGAATGTGCTTCCAAAATTAATCTTTTTATTTCAAATGATTCTGATACTGGGTGAAGCAGGTTTTCTCAAGATATGGCAAAGAGAAATTTCCAAATTCCTGTGGGAAGGGAAGAAACCTAGGATTAAACACCTGATCTTAATAGACATAAAAGAGAGAGGAGGCTTTTCCCTACCCGACCTAAAACTTTACTATGAGGCAGCCTGTTTCACCTGGCTGAAAGATTGGTGCACGTTGCAGGATCCGGATCTCCTGGACCTGGAAGGTTTTGACAACCGTTGGGGATGGCACGCCTACCTAATATATGGAAAAGCGAAAATTCATAAAAATTTTACCAACCATATAATAAGAAAGTCACTCTTTGCTGTATGGGAAAAATATAAAGACCTGATGGAGCCTAAAGTCCCGTGGTGGACTTCTCCAGTAGAAGCCATAGCAGTAAAATGGAAAAATACTCAGGAAAGCTGGCCAACATATAAAATACTTCTAAAAAATGAAGATAACCAAATAAAATTAAAAAAAAATAAAATGAGGAAATAAGAGAACACATTTCAGACTGGTTCCAATACCATCAGTTATTTGAAAAATTTAAATCTGACAAACAAAAGGGGTTCTCAGTAGAAATTTCCCGATTCGAATTTGATCTTGTAAATTCTAAAAGAAAAACTCTTTCCAAAACTTACCGACTCCTCCTTGACTGGACAGTCAAGGAGGAGGAGGTAACAGTGCCAATGGTGAGGTGGTCCCAGGATTTTGGCCATTCAATAACCATGGCCCAATGGGAAAATTTATGGAAGATCAATTGGAAATTCACAAACTGTTACACGATTAGAGAGAACTTTCAAAAAATGCAACATCAATGGTATCTAACACCATGGAAACTTTCAAAAATGTATAAAAATGTGTCAAGTAATTGTTGGAGATGCGGAGACTCAGGAACATTCTACCATATGTGGTGGATATGTAGGAAAATACAGGTATTCTGGGAGAGTATACATGCAGAACTGCAAAAAATGCTAAAGATCTCTTTCAATAAAAAACCAGAGGCCTACCTCCTGGGAATAACAGATTTGGATATTCCACAAAAGAGGAAGGGTATGTTTTTATATGTGACGGCGGCAGCAAGAGTTTTGATCGCAGCAAAATGGAAGAGTAATGAAATCCCCTCTATACAAGATTGGATCCAAAAGCTGACAGAATATGCCGAATTAGATGGTTTATCAGAAAAAATAAAGAATAAATCAAAACAGGAATTTGTTTCTAAATGGGAGGTTTTCAAAGAATATCTGAAAAATAAATATAGTAGTTTAAATTCTGTTGCAGCATTCGAGGAACTTCAGTAATAGTTGCTAGGTAGATAGAAGAAAATAGATTTATTGAGAATAAGTTTAATTATGAAAAAAATGTGTATTGGCAATAAGTAATATGAATTTGAAATATGGAATAGACGGGAAGTTGGGTCTTTAGTGTTAAGACCAATAGATGTTTTATTGTTTGCCAAGAAAATTATGTGTCTATGGTTATTTTTGTAATTTGTGTGTAATTTGGTATTTGTGTTTTTTTGTGTGTGTTTTTTTCTTGTTGTATAAATAAATATTTTTTTTAAAAAAAAAACAAGCTTGGCACAGCAGATCTGAGAGGTGGTTTTCTGCTCCCGGAAAGCCAGCCTGGAAACCAGGTTGCCAGCTGAAGGAAGAATGGAGAGATCAACCAACTCACTTGCCTTCAAGGAATTTCTGGTTGCCTGTGGCTACTGGGATAGTGCTTAAATATCAGGCTGGCTGACACATCTTAAAAAATACAAGGAAAAAGCTTTTTTTCCTTTCATTAGCAAAGCTCCTTTGGAGCCCAGAATAGCTAAGCTGAGGAAGAAGTGGCTGGTATTACTTGTTTGTTCTTGGTCCTGATCTTGCCTGCCCTTGCACACACCTGTTGTCTTTGCATATTTAACCAGCACGTCTGTTCCGATTGGAGTCCTATTCCTGCAGTTCCACATCCTTCTCTTTGGCACTTTGGCATTAGGTTCCAGGAGCTGGACCTGAGCACAGAGGCTTTCTTCTACTTGGACTCGACAAAGGAGCAAGAGTGGCTGACAGCTGTGGAAAAGGCTTTGCGTTCCAAATCCAAGTACAAGAAAGTAAGTCCAACCCCACCCATTTCTTCAGCAGCCAGACAGCTGTCAGGAGCTGGAGTGAGGAGGAGAAGGAGGAGGAACAGGTCAGCAAGAAAAAACACCTGGTGTCAGTGGTGTTTTATTCAAAAGAAGCCAACATTCTTTATTCAAAGAAACCCAAACCGTGCAGGCCTAGTGATCACAGAAACCTTTCCCAACAGGTCTTGCCCCAGTGAGGTAGTTGTGAAGACTGAAGGTTGCTACCCTCCCACCACTCTCTGAAGTCTCCTCCTCCCCCTGGTCCTTCCCAAGCAACTTGAGACTCTGACACCTTGCCTGTCTTTGCTCCATCCTCTTAATTTCTCTGTTTTCTGGGAGACCAGCAGGGAGGGGAGCTGATCGCAGCAGGATGGGGAGACCCCCTGGCTTCCTCAGCAGCCTGCCTGATCTCTGCCTCTTGACCCCCGCCTCCAGCCTGCACTTCTGCCTCAGATTCTGGACTGCTGTTTGCCACAGAATCTTCCTGCCCTCCTGCCTCTTCAGTTTCCAACACCTCCTCTTGCTCACAGTCTGCTCCCTCTTCTCCCTCTGACGACTCAGCGTCGTCGTCCCTGTGGGAATGTTCTGGGGTGCAGGAGAGGATATATTGTGGGATTATATCCTAATCCAACTTGTGCTAACAAGTTCCCAAAATATCAGCAGAGTTTATAGACATTCCCCTTTAAGTTCGCAACGGTAACGCTTGCACAGGTTCGCTAGAACCTCTATAATAATTACTCTGGTGATTTCCCCTTTTGTTCCCTCTTAAAATACAAAACACAACACAGTCTTTATAAAAGTATAAAAGAGTTTACTCACGTTCTGTTCACAATATGATCCCAGAAGGCAGACAGCTTAAAAAGGTAAAATACACTCAGAATCTATCTTGTAGTAAGATAGTCCCATCCTCTCTTGGCTGAGAGCCAAGAGGGCATCCTTGGATGTTTCCTCATCGAAGGAAGATGGCAGAGAGAGAGAGAGTGCCTGCCTGCCCTGTGCTTTTACCATTACCTGCACAGGTGAGGCCACACCCACCTCTGGTCACATGCGGAGGAAGTCCGTCCCAGGAAGTTTACCTGCTTGCTGGACTGACATCCCTCCCCATGTTCTAACATGTACGCTCTAGGAATGTTGTCATTGACTGCTCCTGTGTTTACATCCCACAGTCCCCCCACCAGTTCCCTGGCTCTGAGCCTTCTTCCCTTGGGGGATCCCCAGTTGGTGCCCCCTGCCACTCCTATCTGCATCCAGCCGGCCCAGGACAGCAAGCAATGAACAGAGCTGGTAGACATCCCAGTACCTTGCATCTTCTAGGTGCAGCTGGTGCTCATCTTTGTCAGGAAGGACCAGCTCAGCCGCATCAAGGAAGTGATGAGGGAGACAGTGGGCACAGGCATCATGGGGAAGATGGGGAGTAGACCCTGACAGCGGAATTCCCTACGTCTATCTTTCTGTCTGTCTATCTGTTTTTCTAATCTCTGCCAACCAGTTCCCCCCTCTTTCCTGCTTGCTCACTAACAGGCATCTTTGCTCCACCCCTGCAGGGTAACAAGAGGTGTGTGGCCATGAGGCTTGTCTGCAACAATACCAGCTTCTGCGTTGTCAATTCCCACCTTGCTGCCCATGTGGAAGACTTCGGGCGCCGAAACCAGGATTAGAAGGATATCTGTGCCCAGATGAGCTTCCTGCCCCCTGACCAGGGTCTGCCGCAGCTGACAATCATGAAACACGAGTGCGTTTCGAGGGCTTAGAGGGAGAGAGCCTTGGCTGATGTAACTTGCTGGTCTCCGCTATCTGGAGAAGCAAATTGAGTCATGTTTCTGTAACTTTCCTGCCTGTGTGTAGCTCAGGGTTGGCAGCATTTGTTGTTGTTTAGTCGTTTAGTCGTGTCCGCCTCTTCGTGACCCCCTTGACCAGAGGACGCCAGGCCCTCCTGTCTTCCACTACCTCCCGCAGTTTGGTCAAACTCATGCTGGTAGCTTCGAGAACACTGTCCCACCATCTCGTCCTCTGCCGTCCCCTTCTCCTTGTGCCCTCCATCTTTCCCAATGTGATAGGAATTTTATGGTTTTAGATATATGGCAACGTTCATAACCACACGTACATAGATCAACACAGGAAGACCAATCTGGAACCATTTTGATTCCTAAACTGACCAAATCCTGGAAAAGCCTCCCCATTGTCTCTTTCCTCACAAATCCTGTCTCAAGGATATGTCTGTTTGAATAAGGTGCGAGCCTGTGACCTGGCCCAGGAAATAAGTATTTTACCACTACAAAAGAATGGCCAGGCTCCCCAGGAAATCCAATCAAGTAACCTGCTAGACAGGAGATAAACAAGGACAAGAGAAAAACAACATTTAAATTTCTGTGATGTAGGTGGGATGTATCTGAGGGGTGGTCTTAGATTACACCCCTTCTGTGATGTATGCATAATGTTTCTGGGGGTGGTCCTGATCTAGAGAATGGGAATTTCAAAAGTCTTTATAAGGCCTTGCAGGCCATTGTTCTGGGTCCTCTTCCTCTCCTGCGTGTGAGGGGAGTACCCTGTTGCAACAGATTAATAAAGATCAAGCTTACTAGCTGCTTTGCTTCTCAATATTCTCTGGTTGGCCTCTGTTATTTTCTCCTACCAATAGGGAACCTATGTAAGGACTCTATATGGGCTCTTGGATACCCCATAAGGGAAAAAGGGCATATTTTTATTTACAACAGATGGCGACCACGCATGAAGGGACTTTTGGTTACCCGGATTCTGGAAGCGAGGAAGGACTGGTTATCCAGCGCGCACCAGGCAGTTTGCCAGGAGGAATAGCCAGTCTTCCATCGATCCCAGGGTCTGGAAATAACTGGAGTTTCAGCGGGGCTAACCAGAGGAAGCAACGCTTGATCAGGCCGGCCTTAAACAACCAGTCAAGAGATCGTGGGATCACCAGGAACAGCGCATGCGGAAGTGAGTATTAAGTAGGAAACACGGGTAGTGGGTTGGGGTCTCTAAACCACAGCAACCAAAATTCTTTAATTCTTCCTTTTCCCTTCAAATCTAAAATTTCTACTTTTTTCCTCATCTAAAAATTGCCTTCTCCTTTCTGTCCCCTCAATCTCAACACCAGCCCTAGCCCTTCGGAGTATGCCCAGGCAAAAGTTGTGTGTGACTTCTTTCATTTCCCTTCTACAGTCTATATGCCGACCTATTCCTTCGGAGTTTTGCCCAGAAAAAGGTCGTGCTTTTTCTTCTGTACTGAAAACTATAACTCCCAGGTGCAGCCGCACCTCTGCCATGGCGATCTTTGTTAGAGATGACCTGTGAGCAGAGAAAGCAAGGGCACCTGATTCCTTTCCTTCTTTGTCATTTCTGAGTCCCAATCTGGCACTGCGCTACGCAAGCGTCCAGTAGGGAACTCTCAGGTTAGATTGTAAGAGGCAGGAGGTTGCTGTGGGCTCCCTGGCTGAGTAATGACCAAAGGGGGGGGGGTTGAGATCGCTGACCGCACTGTTAGCTTAGTAGCCAGGAAAGGCCAACAGCTGTACCAGCCTAGTAAGTCAGGCCAGACGAACGGCGGTGTGTCACAGTACTAATTCTCGGAGTTGTCCAAAATTGAGTGTACTGTGGGTTATTTATTGTGTTTCCTGAAAAGTGGGGATAAAACCCCGACTGCAGTATAAAAGCAAAAGCTAGCGCTATTAAAAATTCTTAAAATGGGTGCACCTCAATCAAAAGAAATGAACCCGCAGACTCCTGATGGGAAAGAAGCCCAGTTGGTGCTTAATTCCCACCTGGACTCTGACAGTCCCCTTCAATTTGTGTTTAAGAAACGTTTTTCCAGTGTTTAAATTGTACTTAGGTAACATCCAGCAGCTGCTTAACTTAAATGTTTGTTATTTGAGAGAGGCTCCAAAAGAGTTTTCCTCCCAAGTGGTAGAATCCTGTATACGTGCTTGTTCCAGTCTATTCTGGGAATGTGAAGTTAACCCAATGTTTCTGCTGCAAAAGCCTAGTTGAGCCAACTGCTCTCTCAAGCTAAAATGCAGTGTATGTATTTCATTAAGCATATGCCTATGAAAGTAAGGTGTTCCTTCTAAGAAAAATATGTGAGTCCAGTTTTAACTTTGATTTGGTTGGACAGAAGAGTTATTGTAAGGCATTGTATTACATTGATATCAGTCTCTATAAGACTTCCTGACCTCTTTTCTTAGAAAATACCCCCCCCCCCTTGTTTCATTCTGTCTCGTTTCAGGTTTTTTTCCCCTTCTCCTTATTCTGTGCCAGGTAAATTTACTCCCGAGTAAGCTTCCTTTAAAGGAAACTGCAAAGGGGGGGGGCATAGATTAGGCTTACTATTCCTCTGCAAGTTCAGGAAAAATTGTTCACTTTTGTATTCTGTGCCAGGTAAATTTACTCCCGAGTAAGCCCTTGACCAATCCTGTAAATAAAAGGGCAGTAAAATTTGTCTGCAAATGGTAAGGCTGAAATGACTGAGAATGTTAAAAAAAAAAAAAATCCTATGAATTCTAACTCTCTGGCCATTTTTACTCATAAATAAGAGAGCGGTTGATTGTTCCGCGAATGACCAGATAAAATGACCAATAATGATAGCCCTTTCCTGTACATAAAGGAAGCACTCCTTTTGCTTGGGCTGAAATTGCTAGCTTTGGTGAATACTTAAATTGCTGAGTTTCTCTTTTTGTTTTAAAATCTAACCCTATTTTTAAAATCTACTCCTTACCTTTCCCTTCCTTATTCTAATTGAGCCAAAAGATGCAACATTTCAATGGTATAAAAGGTTTGCTGAGACATGAACTCTGCACATGCACAGAGGCTAGATCAGCTTACAAAAAAGAGAGAGCGAGAGAAAAGGAGGGGGGAGAGAGAAGGTTTGGAGAGCGTGAAACCTATACAAATTTCCTTATGTAAAACTTGGAACCATTGAGGGAAATCACCCTTAATGTGTTTTGCTCCAGGGGCTACTTAAGACAAAAGAGTTAAGTACTGGACATGCCAAATTCTTTTCACAGGTAAATATCAAAGCACTCCCACTGTGAGTTCCTCTCTTGAGTAGTTTCTCCCCCCCCCCATGGGATTTAAATTTTATAAGTTTTTTTTTTTTTTTTTTTTTTTGGTGTGTGTGTGTATATGCCTATGCATTTTAGGAACAGCATTTCCTGACAGACCTCTCACATGAAATAATTTTCCCTTTTAACAGAGTGTCCTTTCTTTTCTCCCACAGCACAAATGATAATGAGGGGATGCAAACAGTGATTTAAATACTCTATAAAAAGTAATTGCATTTGTTTTTCTTTTTGTCTTTCTTCCCTTAAAGCCAAACAGTCACTTTCTTTCTGTTCAGCAAAAGAAGTCTGAATCCCTGCTATATTAGTGACTTCCCTCTATCTCTTTGTGGCTTTGACATTTTTTTTAGGTTACAAATAATCTGTTTTCGTTTATTAAGTTCGTTTTATCAGTTCTTCCATTATATATATGAAATTAATCGAAGCACAACCAAACATTATTTATGGAATTGTATTTGTCTACCATTTTGCCTGAGCATTTCTTATTAATTCTGTCATTTTGGCTAGTGCAAGGTACTTGCACAACTTTAAATTGCCATTCATTTTTTCTTGGTATTAACTCATTTCCCAGTATTCCGCTATTAACATTACAGCCGATGTTGTCACATCAAGAAACACTCTTTTATTTTCGTTTGGGATGATAGAATGCCAAAACAGATTACTTCGGGTTTCTTATAAATTGTGTGTCTTAGCATTTATTCATTTTTGGTTCCTCATAGGTCATTTTGTGTGTGTGTTTTACTTTGGGGACATGTTCATCACATGTTGAAAGTCAGTTTCATGAAGTTCTTTTATTGGATAGCACATGGTGAATTTTAAGTTTTCCCCATTGTTTTCCCTTTTTTTTTTAGTCCAGTAGTAATCTGTGTGGTTTTGATAATATCTTTGTACTATTTAATAATGGTTCTTTTCTGAATCTGATGTCTTTGTGTCAAGTCCGTTTTCATCTAACTGGTAATCTAATTTTTTGCTTTCTTTTTAATTTTTAACCTTTCTTGTATTTTTTACAGTTCTCTTTCTCTACATGTGGAGTAATTTTTTATTAAGTGAAGGAAAGCAAACAAACTTAGCAGATAATAACAGTAATTGTATGGAAATGTGATAATGAATAAAATGTTTAATCCACTAAGATTGTTATTATTTGCAGCTTCCCATGGAAACTGGAGGACATCCTTTTTGCCTTTTGCCCCTTCCTTGTCTAACTGTGTTTTTAAGTCTCCCCAAAACCCTGCCCCCTTACAGGATATCACTTCTACAGATGTGCAATGATGAAAAGCAGCAACAACCCCTCAACTCAGTTCTTCGCCATCACAAGACCTGCAACAACAACAGACACCAAAGTTTCAAAGTGGCCACAGCTATCTCTTTCAAAGGATATAGACTGATGGGGAGTGGGGCTGACAAAAGGGGGAGGAGTTGAATTGCAAGGACATTTTCTCACTTTTGAACTTTAAGACTGTGCTCCAGGATTGAGAAGATCACAATTGTCTCAAGATATGCAACTGATATTTAATTAGGTTTTTTTGTATTATGTGTTATTACGTAGGAATGTTGAAATGTGTCTGACAGTGTGTTATTTCCACAAAGGGGGGGGGGGGGTATTTTTGTGTGTAATTGTTTTTATGTTTAATGTCTTATTGCTTACACACCAATGGAGAATTCTCATGCATTTTATACTTTCTAATAGCTCACGCTATTGCGTAGTCCACTGTTTAGATTGTCCCACCTGGCACTATGCCAACCTTCCCTACCCATTTTAAAAATGTGCTAAAACTCGCTTTACCAAGGAGAAGCTTCTAAGATACATGAAGGTGGATATGCTTTGGTTTAGCAGGAATGATCCCTTACAGACTTAAATTGACTTATTTGGACAAGTGCCCCTTTTAAGAATGGTTTTCTTTTAACAGATTGGTTTGAAGAGTTGAGAACCATGGGGCAAGATAAATTCAAATTGGACTCAGTTTGAATTGGGCAAGTGTATCCAGGCTGCAATTAGCTTTTTGGTCCTTTAAGTGCAAGTGAGCAACTTCCCATGAGTGCAAGACCACAGCCTATAATGAAATCCCATAGAAAGGCCAAGGCCAAGGCATCTCCCTCACGAGATGCCCAAACCTGTGCCAGCTATGGTGAATGCCAGGCAACATGGTTAAATGAAAGCCCCGAGGGGATTCAACAGACAGGATGTGTTGCTGTAGCACTATGTCAGTGTGAGACCACAGAAGAGCTAGCTTGACACCTGAGAAACACACAAAAATGGCGAAGGACAAAACACCAACTGCATTTTTCAGTCATTAGAGGACCTTCCTGCTAAATGTAAAGCATAGCCACTATTGAGAAAATGTTTCTCCCAAGAGCTAGAATGCCACAAGTAATTTAGTAGCAAAACGCAACATGTGTTATTTTTCTATGATATATTTATACAAAGGCATCCATTTACAACATACGATGTTATTATTTGTGGGGCAAAATTTTTTAAGAAAAATTCTAGCCCCAAAGGGGGGAATAATGTGATAGGAATTTTATGGTTTTAGATATATGGCAACGTTCATAACCACACGTACATAGATCAACACAGGAAGACCAATCTGGAACCATTTTGATTCCTAAACTGACCAAATCCTGGAAAAGCCTCCCCATTGTCTCTTTCCTCACAAATCCTGTCTCAAGGATATGTCTGTTTGAATAAGGTGCGAGCCTGTGACCTGGCCCAGGAAATAAGTATTTTACCACTACAAAAGAATGGCCAGGCTCCCCAGGAAATCCAATCAAGTAACCTGCTAGACAGGAGATAAACAAGGACAAGAGAAAAACAACATTTAAATTTCTGTGATGTATCTGAGGGGTGGTCTTAGATTACACCCCTTCTGTGATGTATGCATAATGTTTCTGGGGGTGGTCCTGATCTAGAGAATGGGAATTTCAAAAGTCTTTATAAGGCCTTGCAGGCCATTGTTCTGGGTCCTCTTCCTCTCCTGCGTGTGAGGGGAGTACCCTGTTGCAACAGATTAATAAAGATCAAGCTTACTAGCTGCTTTGCTTCTCAATATTCTCTGGTTGGCCTCTGTTATTTTCTCCTACCAATAGGGAACCTATGTAAGGACTCTATATGGGCTCTTGGATACCCCATAAGGGAAAAAGGGCATATTTTTATTTACAACACCAACAACAGAGTCTTTTCCAGGGAGTCTTCTCTTCTCCTGAGGTGGCCAAAGTCTTGGAGCCTCAGCTTCAGGATCTGTCCTTCCAGTGAGCACTCAGGGCTGATTTCCTTCAGAATGGAGAGGTTTGATCTTTTTGCAGTCTATGGGACTCTCAAGAGTCTCCTCCAGCACCAGAATTCAAAAGCATCCATTCTTCAGTGATCAGCCTTCTTTATGGCAGGCAGCATAGTGCTCTCCAAATGTTGATAGACCAAAATTCCCATAATTGCTAAGAACTGGCCTTGCTGACTGGGGCTCATGAGAGTTCCACTTCAGCAACACCCAGGAGGGTGCAGTGTCGGCGATCCCTGCTGCTGCAGCTGCACCACTAAGGTTTCTACTAGAGCAGCCAGTAGAGAGCAACATAAACCGAGTGGCAGAGATGTACTAGATTAGATTATAGCAAATGTGGGCAACTTCTCCAGTGATCGGGGTGGGAGTTGCAGTTTGTTAAGGGCAGTAACGCGAAAGCAGAGTGGTCATTTTGCATGGAGAAGGTTCCCGGCTCAGTCATCAGTGTGTGCAGATAGGGCTGGGCATGATCTCTGCCTGAAAGCTGCTGCCAGTCCATGTAGTCCGTCCTGAGCTTGATGGGTCAATGGTCTGCCTCAATATAAGGTAGCTTCCTATGTTCCTGTGTCTGTGTACTACAGCAGGGTTTGGAGGGCCACAAGCGCCCTGCCCATGAATTAACGAACCAGGGGAAATTCTAAAAGTCTTTGCTGAAAGGACATCAAAGCAGGGGCCAGGTGAACCTCTTTGGGAGATTAATCTGAAAGGTCGGGTGCCATGACTGAAAAGGCCCTGCCATGCTTGAAAGAGCAGGAGTTCCCTGGGAAAGGGATTCTAGTCAGTGGAGAGGCAGTGCAAACATACGTGGGCCTTCTTCTGGTACCCTTTTCCCAAACCTTGAAACACTTGAAAGGCCAAATGGGATGCTCTGAATTGGGCCTGGAAGCAGTTCAATGCCAGTCTAGTTCACAGAGCACTAGCCTAATATGATCATACTGCCCAATCCTAGTTATCAGTCTTACTACATATTGCAGGAAGTGGCAGCAGGCTGCCCCCCGACCCCCGACCCTGTGAGCTAGCCTGTAGCTGTGGTTGCTTTGCTTTTTTCCAGCATTGTCATCTGATCACTAAAAATGAGCTTCAGAAACTTCTGACCTACGACCAGGTGAGAGACATCTTTGTGTTATATGTGGTGGTTTAGGATATTGCCCTGTTTATTTTCTTTGTCTGGGATACCCCAGCCTAGGCTAGAGAAACCACTTTCAGGCAGTTAGGAGCAAAGAACATAGGATGACTGCGACTTCTACAAATGCTTTTTAAGGTTGCAGGTTTGTGCAACCTGAATTAGAAGCAAGTCCCAATTAAGTTGGAGGGTTGCCTTGGAATAAGTAGGACTGCTCTGTAATTTCCCAGTTAGAGGGCTTTCCTAGCTCAGCACACGCTCCAGATGTTGTTGGACTCCCATCAGCCCCAGCATAGCTGCTGTCCAGCAATATCTAAAGGTCTAAGGTTTCCTGCTCTAGGTTTTGCATCTGTCTGGAAAATCTACGTTGCTCACATGTTCTTATCAGCAGAGACTTCCATTAAGTCCAATTAAATTGCTGGTACTTTTTCTTTTACATTTTTCTCTCCAAGGTTTGTGTGTTCATAATGTTGACGACTGTGATGGGATGATGAGCTGCTTGTGCGTAAAATCGTATCCCCTCAGAGTTTGTTCAAGTCCACAAACCTCTGTCTGTGACGGAGCCCCTCAGACATGGCTCCTCTAGTCACTAGCAGATTCCGACAGTGGTTGCTTTCGGAATCGCTTCCAACATAAAAGCTCCTTAACGGAAACACGTCTTCTGGACTCTCTGCGTGACAGTTTCCGGCGAGGAGTGGGTGTCCCTACAGGAGGTCCTGAAACCTCCCCACTGTTTTCGCTGGAAGTGTCTCTGAGCCATCCCTCCAGCTCACTTTCCCTCCGCTCACCTCCTCTCCCCCTACTGGTTCCCTCTTCAGCTGCTGAGTCTCTCCCAACCTGTGTGAGCCCCTTCACCTCCCTTCCTTCCGATGGCAGTTCCCTGACATCCACCTCCCCTCCAGGGCCCCCTTCACCCCCTCTCGCCCCCTCCTCTACGGGCGGTGAGGAGGCAAAACCCCGGAATGAACTTCCTTCATCTTCCGATGTCTCGAACACTTCTCTCCACCTGTTGCGGTTCCTGGTCTCGAAGTACTCCTCCTCCTCAGAGTCCATCTCCCCTTCCCCTTCCGAGTCCGGGAATCCTTCCAACTCCTCCTCCTCATCGGTGGTCCCAAAGTATTCCCTCCGGAACCTCTCCACAGGCTGAGGTTTCCTTGGGAACCTTTGATGGAACGTTTCTATCAATACCTCGTCATTGATATCTTCTGCCATTACCCAAGTGTTTTCTGACTCCGGTTCTCCTTCCCACGCTACCAAATACTCCACCTGATCCCCCTTCCACCTGGCGTCGAGGATTTCTGCCACGTGGCTGCTGCATTCTCTTTCTTCTATGACCGGTCCCCGAGTGGCCATCCCTTCTCGTCCCCCCTCATACGGTGACAGTAACAACCTGTGAAATACTGGGTGCAGTTTCATGTGGTTGGGTAACCGGAGCCTGAAAGCCACTGGGTTGACCTGTTGAATGACCTCAAAGGGACCCAATCTCCTGGGTCTTAATTTCTTACAACCTCCTTTGAACGGCAACCCTTGGGTTGACAGCCACACCCTATCTCCCACCCTTATGGTTTCACCTTCCCTTCGGTTCTTGTCTGCCTGCCTCTTGTATTCTTCCTTCGCCCTTTCTAAGTTGAGTTGGAGCTGACGATGGATTGCTTCCATTTCTTCTACAAAATGCTCGGCTGCCGGGACGCTCCATCTCTCCCCTTCTCCCCCTGGGAAAGCCCTGGGATGACACCCATAATTAGCCAAGAAGGGGCTCATCTCTGTGGACACATTCTCGGCATTGTTGTAGGCAAATTCTGCCAGCGCCAACTTTTCTACCCAGTCATTCTCTCTGTCATTGACATAACACCTCAGGTATTGCTGGAGGACACCGTTTGCTCTTTCCGCCTGCCCGTTGGTTTCAGGGTGCCGGGCAGTCGAAAAGTTGACCTCCACCTGCAGTAAGCTCATGAGCTTCCTCCAGAACCTGGAAGTAAATTGTTTTCCTCGGTCTGAGACCACCCTCAATGGCACTCCGTGCAACCTAAAAATGTGTTCTACAAATAACTTCGCTGTCTCTTCCGCCGTGACTGCATGCGAGCAGGCTACAAAGTGGCACATCTTTGTTAGTAGGTCTACCACCACCATGATGGCTGTTTTCCCCTTGGACTTCGGCAGATCAGTCATAAAATCTATCGACACTGCCTCCCAAGGTCGTTCTGGGGTTGGTAAGGGTTCTAATAGCCCCGCCGGCGCCCGCCTCTCCCCTTTGGCTCGCTGGCATTGCTCGCACCCTCTTACATACTCCCGTACATCTTCCCTCACCTTAGGCCACCAAAATTCCCTGGTGACCAACCACATGGTTTTGTGTTGTCCAAAATGCCCCGCCGTGGGGCTGTCGTGCAACTGCTTGAGTACCCTCCCCCTTAAGTCTCCTTCAGGGATATACAGTGCCCCTTTGTAATACAAAGCTCCATTTCTTTCCTCGAAACCCCCTGGTTCCTCTCCCTCACCCCTAAGACCTCTGAGCTTATTCTGGGCGTATTCATCATTCTCTGTTTCCTCTACCAGTTCTCTTTGTCCCACCAATGCCGCCCCACACACCCAGCGGTCCTCTGGAATGACATGTCTCTCTTCGGGTGCTCCCTCCCCCTCCAAATATTCAGGTTTGCGAGAGAGAGCGTCCGCCCTAATGTTCTCTGGGCCTGGCACGTAACAAATCTCAAAGTTAAATTTGGAGAACTCCTGGGCCCATCTCACTTGCCGTTGGTTGAGCACTCGTGCCGTCCTCCAATACTCTAGGTTCTTGTGGTCAGTGCACACTTGCACCTTATGTTGTGCGCCAATTAGCAGGTGCCTCCATCTCCGGAACGCCTCATGAATGGCTAGTAGTTCTCGGTCATACACCGTGTAGTTCCTCTCGGATTTGTTCAGCTTTCGCGAAAAAAAGGCACACGGTCTCCACTCTGACTCCTCCTTCCCTGGCTGCAGAAGCACCGCCCCAATAGCTCTGTCTGATGCGTCAGTTTCCACTCTCATCGGTTTTTGTAAATCCACATGCAGGAGTTGTTGTTCCGAGGCGAAGGCCCTTTTTAGTTCCTCAAATGCTCGCTCCGCCTCCTCAGTCCAAACGAACTTCTTCTTACTGCTGAGACAGTCCGTAATGGGCGCCGTCAGGTGGGCAAAGTTTCGGATGAACTTACGATAGAAGTTCCCAAATCCTAGGAACCTGTGCTGGTCCCGGGGGTAAGGTACCTTGGGTGTAGCAGAGTCCACACGAAGAGGGGCAAGGTCCGAGGCAGAGAGCCGGGCGGGGAACAGGAACGCTGGAACAGGAGGCTGTGCAGGGAACAGGAACACCGGATGGTCGGGAACAGGAGGCCGAGCAGGGAACAGGAGTACCGGATGGTCGGGAACAGGAGGCCGAGCAGGGAACAGGAGTACCGGATAGTCAGGAACAGAAGGCCGAGCAGGGAACAGGAGTACCGGATAGTCAGGAACAGGAAGCCGAGCAGGGATCAGGAACACAGGAAGGTCCGAAGCCAACAACGACGTTGCTCCCGCAACCTGGGGCCGGGCTGACTGGGCTTTTATCCTCTTCTAAGGCCAGGGGCGGTCCCGGTCCCCAGGAGCCCCGCCTCCTCTGGCCTTAAGGCGAGCACTCCTCCTGGGGGCAACCAGTTCCCTTCGCCTCTCTGCCCTAAGCCTCTGCAGATCAGGAGAGGCCGAAGGGTTACTGGGCCCTGGAGGAGGCTCACCTGTGGCCACTGAGTCATCAAGCCCCTCTGGGGCCAGAAGGGCTTCACCTGGGGCCAGCTCCTGATGCACTGCCACAGGTGCAGGCTCTTCAGCATCTAGGCCTTGCCCCAGTTCAGCCGGCCCTGGAGGCGGGGACTCCTGTGCAGGCTGGGATTCCTCTGTTTCATCCTCCGAATCGGAATCCCAGGCCATCACACCATCCCCCCTCCCAGGCCCCCCCCCAACCGAGGGTCTGGACCCGGCTTGCCGGGGTACGTCGCATGGAACTCTCGGAGGCAGGCAGGTGCGTGGACATTGGCCGCTGGTTCCCAGGAACGGTCCTCCGGTCCGTACCCCTTCCAGTCAATGAGATACTGCAGCTTTCCCCTGCGGTATCGGGAGTCCAGGATGCGTTCCACCTCGTACTCAGGCTCTCCCCGAACCAACACTGGCTGCGGTCGGGGACGGTTCGGGTGGAACTCGTCGGGTGGGGCCACCGGACTCAAAAGGGACCTGTGGAAGACCGGGTGAACCTTCAGGGTTGCGGGTAACCGGAGACGGAATGCCACAGGAGAGATTTGGTCTACGATAGGGAACGGGCCGGTGAAGCGGGCGTCCAACTTCCGCGAAGGTCGAGAGGGGTGGAGGTGGCGAGTGGAGAGCCAAACCAGGTCACCGACGCGAAGTTCCGGCCCCACCTGGCGGTGGCGGTCGGCCTGGGCTTTGTACGCTTCCTTGGCCTGGTGCAGTTGCTCCACCAAAAGCTGTTGCTGGGACTGGAGCTCTTGAAGCCACTCCGTCACCGCCGGGACCGCGGATGCCGGCAGCACCTCTGGAAACAGCCGTGGATGATAACCATAACTGGCCTGGAACGGGGTCTGCTGGGTGGACGCATTCACCGCGTTATTGTAGGCGAACTCCGCCAATGCCAGGTGGTCGACCCAGTCATCCTGCTGGTAGCTGCAGTAACACCGGAGGTACTGCTCCAGCACCGCGTTCGCCCGTTCCGTCTGGCCATCGGTCTGTGGGTGGTAGGCTGACGAGAGGCAGACCTCCGTCCCGAGGGTCTGGTGTAGTGCTCGCCAGAACCGGGATGTGAACTGAACGCCCCGGTCGGACACCACGCGCTCAGGTAGGCCATGCAGGCGGAAGACATGCTGAAGGTACAGCTGAGCAGTTTCCTTGGCTGTGGGTACAGATGGACAGGGAGCGCAGTGCACCATCTTGGTGAAATGGTCGGAGAAAACCAGAAGGCAGGTACAGCCACGAGACGAGGGTAAGTCCACTACAAAGTCCAACGAAACCGTGTGCCAAGGGCGCGGTGGAACTGGCAATGGCTGAAGTAGGCCGGGGGGTCGCCCGGTAGGTCCCTTGGCGCGCCGGCAGACATCACAACCAGCAACGTAGCGAGCCACGTCAGCCTTCAGGCGGGGCCACCAAAACTCTCGACTGACCAGATGGGTGGTCCGATACCGTCCAAAGTGCCCCGCTGCTGGGGCATCATGGGCCATCCGGAGAACCTCCAGCCGTAGTGGCCCTGGCGGGATGTACAGACGACCGTGGTGCAGCAGAAGGCCCTGATGCAGGACCAGCCCCGGATACTGTGGGCTGGACCCTTCAGCCAGCTCCCGGAGTCGTTCCTGGGCCCAAGCGTCGACCCGCTGCTGTTCCCGCACCCGAACCTGCAGTGGCTGCGCCTCCTGGGTGGCCAGGAATGCAGCCGGAGGTAGGATCGTGGTGGGTTCTGCTTGCTGTACCGTGTCTGTGTTGTCTTCAGGTTTCCGGGACAGGGCATCCGCCTTCAGATTCTGAGAGCTAGGGATGTAGCGGATCCGAAACTGGAACCGGGAAAAGAACAACGCCCACCGGATCTGTCTTTGGTTCAGCTTGCGGGTGGTCTGGAGGTACTCCAGGTTCCAGTGGTCGGTTCTCACCTCCACCGGATGTCGTGCCCCCTCAAGATGGTGGCGCCAGACCTCAAAGGCTACCTTGATGGCCAGTAGTTCCCGCTCCCACACAGTATAGTTATGCTCCGCTGGTAGGAGCTGGCGAGAATAGAAGGCACAGGGTAAGAGTGGCGCTTCAGGACCAATCTGTTGAGACAAGACGGCACCGAGAGCCGTACTGGAAGCGTCGGTCTCCACCACAAAGGGTCGAGAGGGGTCAGGATGTTGTAAGATTGGTGCCCTCTGGAAACAGGCCTTCAACCCCTGAAACGCCTCCTCTGCCTCCTTGTCCCAGGAAAACGGCGTCTTTGGGCGCAGTAGCCGGGTCAACGGGGTGGTGCGATGAGCATAATCAGCGATGAAGGTCCGGTAGTAATTGGCGAACCCCAGGAAACGCTGCAGGTCCTTGCGGTTCCGGGGTGCCGCCCATTCTTGAACCGCTGTCACCTTCCCCGGGTCCATTTGCACCCCATCTGGAGAGAGCCGGTGACCAAGGAAGTCCACAGTCCGCTGATGGAACTCGCACTTGCTGAGCTTTGCGTACAAACGGTGCTCACGCAAGCGCTGCAGCACGGTCCGGACATGTCCCTCATGGCAAGCCGGGTCACGGGAGTAAATCAGTATGTCATCCAAATACACCACCACGTACTTGTCTAACAAGTCCTGAAACACGTGGTTGATGTAGCGTTGGAACACAGCAGGCGCGTTGCACAAACCGAAAGGCATAACCAAATATTCGAACTGCCCGTACCGGGTCCCAAACGCTGTCTTCCACTCATCCCCGGCTCGGATCCGAATCAAGTTGTAGGCCCCCCGGAGGTCCAGCTTGGTGAACACCTGTGCCCCTTGCACCCGCTCCAGCAGCTCCGAGATAAGGGGCAAGGGGTACCGGTCTGGGACGGTAATTTTGTTCAGGGCTCGGTAATCATGGCAAGGGCGGAGTTCCCCACATTTCTTCTTAACGAAAAGCACTGGTGCCGCGGTAGGCGAGGTGGAAGGCCTAATGAACCCACGCTCCAGGTTCTTGCGCAAGAAGTCCTGCAAAGCCTCGCGCTCTGGCTCTGTTAGGGAATATAAGCGACTCACTGGTAAAGGCGCTCCGGGTTGGAGGTCTATGCCGCAGTCAAAAGGCCGATGTGGCGGCAGCTGGTCTGCCCCCCGTTCCTCGAACACGTCCTGGTAGTCCTGGTACACGGCTGGGAGCGTGGGTGCTGCCTCCTCTGAGGGCGCGGCCGCCAGCGTTCCGGATTGAGCATGGGAACATGGGTCTGGGAAGTGCACGGTCCGTTTGACCCAGTCAATCTGAACGTTGTGGGCTTCCAGCCAGTCCATCCCGAGCACCAGGGGGAAGCGGGGCATAGAGGCAATGTCCAAAGTTCGCAACTCCCGGTGCTGCTGGAGACACAGGACCAGGGGCTGGGTCTCCTGAGTAACGGCACCTGAACGCAGAAGTCGTCCGTCAATCGCTTCCACCTGGACCGGTACTGGCTTGTTCCGAAGTGGCACCTGATGATGGGCGGCAAAAGCAGCGTCCATATAGGAGCGGGTTGCCCCTGAATCTACCAAAGCATGGGTGAGGATCCAGGGCCCACCTGGAGGGTATAAACGTACCGAAACCATAAGATGTTGCAAGTCCATTGGTGCGGGCCCATTCTGTACGGTTTGGGACCCCCGGTAGCTAGGGCCATCAGCTACTGGGGTTGGCGGTTTCCCTGCGGCTGGCGTTTCTCAGGGCAGGACAGAGCGAAGTGTCCACTTCCGCCACAGTAAAGACAGAGATTTCCCTCCCGACGCCGCGCCTTCTCTGCGGGGGAAAGGCGTGGCCGCACTGCCCCGAGCTGCATAGGCTCCTCCGTTAAATCAGTTGTGACCGTGGGGCTGCCGGAAAAAGCTGGTGCCGTGAACTGGAAGTGTCGGCGACCCCGGGCCTGACGACGATCCTCCAACCGGTCGTCTATTTGTAGACTCCGTTGAATGAGAGTGTCCAGCGTGGTGGGGCGTTCCATTGTGGCCAACTGGTCCAGTACCTCGTCCGAAAGCCCTTCGAGATACTGGTCCCGCAGTGCCGAGTCATTCCAGGTCAAGTCCTGTGCCAACAGCCGAAACTCCGTGGTATATGTGGCCACCGTGGACTTGCCCTGTTTCAAACGCCGAATCGCCCGGTTGGCTTGACTCTCTTTCTGGGGGTTGCCAAACGCGGCCTCCAAACGATTGCAAAACCCCGTATAGTCTGCCAGCAAGGGGGAGTCTTGCCTGAGTAGCGGCAACGCCCACTTGGCCGCCTGGTCCTTTAACAAACTAATCAAAAAGTGCACCTTGGTGCGGTCGTCAGGAAAGTTCCGGGCTCGCCCCTGAATATACAGCTTGGCCTGGGCCAGGAACATGGGAAAGCTGGCCGGGGCTCCATCAAATTTCTCAGGCAAAGCCACTGGGTACTTGCCCGGAGCCGGGGCGTCGGCCCCAGGAGCCGGTAGGGCTTCCAAGCGTTGCTGAAGTGCCACAACCGCGTCGCTGAGCTGCTGCACGGTGTGAGTCAAGGCCTGGTTCTCCTGGGCCAAAGCCACCAGTGCAGCCGCCTGTTCAGCCATGGCCTCTGGCTCTTCCCGAACGCACCCCTACGAAGGGGAAGTGCGGGTGTGGCGGGAGCAAACTGTGCTGGTCCCGGGGGTAAGGTACCTTGGGTGTAGCAGAGTCCACACGAAGAGGGGCAAGGTCCGAGGCAGAGAGCCGGGCGGGGAACAGGAACGCTGGAACAGGAGGCTGTGCAGGGAACAGGAACACCGGATGGTCGGGAACAGGAGGCCGAGCAGGGAACAGGAGTACCGGATGGTCGGGAACAGGAGGCCGAGCAGGGAACAGGAGTACCGGATAGTCAGGAACAGAAGGCCGAGCAGGGAACAGGAGTACCGGATAGTCAGGAACAGGAAGCCGAGCAGGGATCAGGAACACAGGAAGGTCCGAAGCCAACAACGACGTTGCTCCCGCAACCTGGGGCCGGGCTGACTGGGCTTTTATCCTCTTCTAAGGCCAGGGGCGGTCCCGGTCCCCAGGAGCCCCGCCTCCTCTGGCCTTAAGGCGAGCACTCCTCCTGGGGGCAACCAGTTCCCTTCGCCTCTCTGCCCTAAGCCTCTGCAGATCAGGAGAGGCCGAAGGGTTACTGGGCCCTGGAGGAGGCTCACCTGTGGCCACTGAGTCATCAAGCCCCTCTGGGGCCAGAAGGGCTTCACCTGGGGCCAGCTCCTGATGCACTGCCACAGGTGCAGGCTCTTCAGCATCTAGGCCTTGCCCCAGTTCAGCCGGCCCTGGAGGCGGGGACTCCTGTGCAGGCTGGGATTCCTCTGTTTCATCCTCCGAATCGGAATCCCAGGCCATCACAGAACCTCTGCACATCCTTCCTTGTTTTGGGTGTTTTCCATTCCAGCACCGCCTGGACCTTGCCGGGATCCATGGCCAATCCCTTGTCTGACAGGCGATACCCCAGGAATTCCACCTCCTTGGTATGAAACTGACACTTCTCCAGTTTCACCCACAGCTGGTTGGCTTGCAGCCTGCTCAACACTTCTCTGACGTCTCTCACATGCTGCTCCTCATTCTCAGAATACACCAACACGTCGTCTAAGAAGGCCACACAATTCTTGTAAAGCAAAGGCCCCAGGACGTGGTTCATAAACGATTGAAAGCACGCGGAGCCTGCTTGTAGGCCGAAGGGCATAACGAGATATTCAAATGCCCCTAAAGGGGTGAACATGGTGGTTTTCCATTCATCCCCCTTCCTTATTCGTATCAGGTTGTACGCCCCCCTTAGGTCCAGCTTTGTGAAAATCTTTCCCTTCCGCACCCTTGTCAAAATGTCGTCAATTCTGGGCATAGGGAAGGCCACTGGTTCTGTCACTGCGTTTAAGGCCCTGAAATCACACACCAGCCTCGGCTTGTCCGTGTTTTTTTTATCCACAAAAAACACTGGGCTGCCCCCCACCGCCCTGGACTCTCTGATGAACCCTCTCTTCAGGTTCTTGTCAATGAACGCCCTTAGCTCCTGCATCTCTCTGTCTGACATGGCGTACAGCTTGCCTACAGGGAACTGTGCCCCAGGGAGTAAATTGATTTGACAGTCAAAGGGTCTATGCGGGGGTAGTTGGTCAGCTTCCCTTTCGCTGAAGACGTCGCGGAGATCTGCGTATTGTCGTGGTACCTTCACTTTCTCCGTTACTTCAGTCCCTGCTAGGGTGGCTTGGGCCCCTGCCAAACCCTTTCCCTCTTTGCAGTGTTCTAAGCAATGTGCTGAACCAAAAGAAACCACTCTCTGATGCCAGCCCACCAGCGGATCATGTAACGCTAGCCAGCTCATCCCCAATATAATGGGAGCTCCTCCCAAGGTGGCCACATTAAACGCTATCAGTTCGGTGTGCCTTGCCACCTTCATTATCATTGGGACGGTCTGCAAGCTGACTTCTCCTCCCAACAGCTCCCTGCCATCGATCGTGGTCACCTGCAGGGGGTTGCTTAAAGGGATCGTCTGTATCTGGTGTTCAGCTGCAAACTCTTTGCTCATGAAATTGCAGGAGCTGCCTGAGTCCAACAGCACCTTTATCTTTAGAGGGTGTCCGTTTGGCAGCTCTAGCGCCACTTCTATCACTAGGGCGGGTTTAGGAGGTTCTGGCGTGGGCACTTTCACTGCTCTTTGGCCTGGCTGCTGTGCCCCGACGGTGGCAGCCAGGTGTTGGCTTTTACTTGCTCCGGTATTTCTTCCTCCCTTCCCTCCACAGCTCCCACCATCCCTTGCCATTCCTTCCTCTGGGGGCAGACTCTGGCAAAGTGACCTGGCTGTTGGCAGAGATAGCATTTCCGGGCGCCTTTTCCCTCCTTCTTTCCCCCCTCACTGGGCTTTGAAACTGCGCGCGCGCGCGCTGTTCCGATTTCCATCGGCTCTGCCGGCGGGAAAGTTGGCTCTGGAATGTCTGGAATGCGGAACTCCTTCCAACGTTCCCCCTTCCCTTCCCGCCTCTCCAATGCTCTCGCCTCCTGGCGCGCTCCTATGGTCAGCGCAGATTTGGTCAGCTGGTCCATAGAATCCGCCCTGGGGCCCCGGGAAAGTTCGTCTTTCACAGCCGAAGAAAGCCCTTCTTCAAATAGCATTTGAATGGGTTCCGCCGATAAGTCCCACCCCAATCTGTGAACCAGCATGGTGAACTCAGTCCAGTACTCACGGACAGATCGGCTCCCCTGTTTGCAAGCCATTAACTGTCTGCGCACCACTCCCTGTTCAATATCGCTGGAAAACATCAGATCCATGGCGCGAAAGAACTTCATCGTGTCCTTTAGGACGTCACTATTCTCTGCCATCAGGGGTCTAACCCAGTCTCTCGCCCCCTTTTCAAGATGCCCAATCACGAAAGCCACTCGTGATTCCTCGTCAGGGAATTCATCAAACTGCAGATTGAGGGCATATTGCATCTCTGTCCGAAAGCCATGATAGTCTTTGGGCTCCCCCCCAAACTTCTGCACCAATCCTGGTACCTTTCTGGCGAGCTGGGTGGCTTTCCCCTTTTTGTCTGCATCCTGAGCCCTCCTCTCCTCAAGCCTCGCCGTCTGCAGCGCTAGCTGGACCTCCAACACCCGGTACCTTTCTTCCAGGCTTGGACCCGCTCCAGCTCCTGCTTCTCCGGTTCCGGCTGGGTTGCTCATGATGCCTTCTCCTGCACAAGCTGCTTTCAAAGACTGTCGGAATGCTGTGATGGGATGATGAGCTGCTTGTGCGTAAAATCGTATCCCCTCAGAGTTTGTTCAAGTCCACAAACCTCTGTCTGTGACGGAGCCCCTCAGACATGGCTCCTCTAGTCACTAGCAGATTCCGACAGTGGTTGCTTTCGGAATCGCTTCCAACATAAAAGCTCCTTAACGGAAACACGTCTTCTGGACTCTCTGCGTGACAGTTTCCGGCGAGGAGTGGGTGTCCCTACAGGAGGTCCTGAAACCTCCCCACTGTTTTCGCTGGAAGTGTCTCTGAGCCATCCCTCCAGCTCACTTTCCCTCCGCTCACCTCCTCTCCCCCTACTGGTTCCTTCTTCAGCTGCTGAGTCTCTCCCAACCTGTGTGAGCCCCTTCACCTCCCTTCCTTCCGATGGCAGTTCCCTGACAACGACCTTTCTCCCACTTGGCATAAGGATCATTGGTATTTTGTGTTGTGTTGAAACAGAGGCCTGATTGCTGCACCTTATGGTGGATTTAAACTCTGTGAGCGTAGTCATGCCTTAGCCCTTTGAGAAGGATGCTGCAAGGAAGGCAAGGGGGGCAGCCTCAGACTTCCAACATATGCAAAACCATTATAAAACATTAAAAACTTCCCTAAAGGTTGTATAGTTACTTATCTCCTTGACATCTGACGGGAGGGTGTCCCACAGGGCAGGTGCCACTACTCAGAAGGCCATCTCCCTGGTTCCCTGTAACTTCGCTTCTCACAGTGAGGAAACCGCCAGAAGGCCCTTGGTGCTGGACCCTGATGCCTGGGCTGAACAATGGGGATGGAGACACTCTTTCAGGGCTGAGGCCATTTAGGGCTTTAAAGGTTGGCACCAACACTCAGAATTGTGCTCAGAAACGTCCTGGGAGCCAACGTAGGATGCAAAAGGATGGTTTTGCAGTTGCTCATAGTGTCTGGGGTGTATTCTGGTGGTGGTTAACAGTTTGTATGGATTATTGGTACATATAACATTGCATATTGTAGGTATGGCTAACCTGTGGTCTGCCAGATGTTACTGAGCTGCAGTTCCTGTTGGCTCCAGCCATCATGGCCAGTAATCAGGGATGATGGGAATTGTAGTTCTGCAGCATTGTGAGGGCCACGTGTCTGCTGCTCCTGAGTTAGAGGATTTTCCTGTTGTGTGATGCAGCAAAGTAATTTAAGATGACATGGGGCAAAAATGCACAAGCATCCTGTACCTTTAATAAGTGTGTATAAGATAGGATTTCAGCAGGTATACCCCTTTTTTTGCACTTGGCTAACCTACTAGTAGGGACGCGGGTGGCGCTGTGGGTTAAACCACAGAGCCTAGGGCTTGACGATCAGAAGGTCGGCGGTTCGAATCCCCGCGACGGGCTGAGCTCCCGTTGCTCGGTCCCTGCTCCTGCCAACCTAGCAGTTCGAAAGCACGTCTAAGTGCAAGTAGATCAATAGGTACCGTTCCGGCAGGAAGGTAAACGCCGTTTCTGTGTGCTGCTCTGGTTCACCAGAAGCGGCTTAGTCATGCTGGCCACATGAACCGGAAGCTGTACGCCGGCTCCCTTGGCCAATAAAGCGAGATGAGTGCCGCAACCCCAGAGTCGGTAACGACTGGACCTAATGGTCAGGGGTCCCTTTGTTGTTGTTGTTGTTTAGTCGTTTAGTCGTGTCCGCCTCTTCGTGACCCCATGGACCAGAGCACGCCAGGCACTCCTGTCTTCCACTGCCTCCCGCAGTTTGGTCAGACTCATGTTTGTAGCTTCGAGAACACTGTCCAACCAGGGGTCCCTTTACCTTTACCTTTAACCTACTAGTACTTCACCTTGGTCTTCCAGCACAACAGTGGCTGTTAATAGACTCCATGGTCAGGCAACAGGGGGTCTTTTGCTTCTCTGCTGATTAGAGATTTCTTTTTGGCTTTAGCTAAACATTCAGCGTACCCAAAAGACAGCTTTTGCTGATTTCACAGAGGGAGAGATCAAGTTCATCCCGACGTACAAATTCAACTCTAAAACAGATCCTGCTTGATAGTTGAGCCTTTGTAAGTAAGTCCTCTCAATCATTCTTCTGCAAGGCTTGTTTGTTTTTCCTAGTCTGCCGAGATGCTAGTAGTGTCCTGCCTTTCCATCCTCCTGAGCAGGCTAGTAAAACATATATTTTAAACATGGCTTTCTGCTAAGCAAGCTGTTGGAGGAGGGCTAGAGTTGAGGGCTGGGCGGACTTCCTTTCCTCTGCAGCCAGAATGGACACCAAGCCACGGAGGAAGAGAGAGATCCAGCTCTCCTTCACCTGCTCACTTTGCTTGCATGGAATTCCGGGTTGCCAAAGGCTGCTAGGCGAGTTGTGAAATGCAAGGCTGTGATATGTTGTCTTCCTCAAGCCATCCCTGCTCTGCAAATGTTTTGGCTCCTTTTCCCCACATTTGTTCTGATAACCAGCATCCTCTGTTTCGTGGTGTGTATAAGCGGTGTTGCAGTTCCTTGAAAGGTGCAGCAGGCTGAATAAGACTCCTCTTTGTGTCAAGGAAGTCTGGGAATTAGACTTGGTGCTCTCTCAAGATGAGTCTGCCAGGGCATAAGAGCATGAGAGCAGCCCTGCTGGATCAGGCCATTGGTCTATCTGGCCCAGCATCCTGTTCTCACATTGGCCAATGAGATGCCTCTCGGGGAGCCCACAAACAGGACCTGAGTGCAACAGCACGCTCCCCTCCTCCAAGCCATACTGCTTCTCTTGGTGGAGTATGTGCGGTGGCCATTATGGCTAGTAGCCATTGAGCCTCACCATCCAGGATTTGGCATGTTCTTGTGGTTCTTGACAACTGTCAGAAGCCACCTAGGCCTGCTACTTTCATTGCTCTTGCTGTGGTAATGGGGAAATCAAAAGGACAGGCGGAACATGTAGTGACGAAGCCGGAAAACGGCAGGCTCCTTTGGGCAGCATTTCAGGTGCCAGAAAGGGTCTTTTGGATCACTGAAAAAATAGTGTCTGAACAAGAATAACGGGGCCCCTTGCTTTGGGGAAGGATCATCATTTGGTGGTGTGCCATATGCTTTGTATGCAGAGTCTCAAGTTGAAACTCTATGGCACCTCCACCTGAAAAAGGATTGGGCCACAGAGAGCTGCTGCCAGCCAGAGTAGACTTAATTAATGAATTGTGGGGTTGGAAGGGATCACGAGGGTCATCTAGTTCAACCCCCTGCAATGTAGGAATCCAAACTGGGGGAGGTCAGAAATTCATTCTGACCTGGTAGAAGGCAGCTTTTGATTTCCTAACAACTCTCTCCATGAGGCAAAATGCCTGCACACCTGCAAGGTCCGCCCCTTCAGAAGCTGGACTCCCAAGCCCCATCATCTCCAGCTCTTGACCGTGGTCAAGATCACAGGCCGTGTGTGGAGCCAAAGTTTGACTGTGTGAGCCTTGTGTGTTGCCTCAGCCAGTCCAACAGTCCTGGTGTCTCTCCTGTCTCCTTGCAGTGGGAAGTGCCGTGTGCCAGCATGGTGTGAGCCAATCCTCTGGAGAGGAGGCAGCGTGAATCAGCTCAGCTACCGAAGCCACATGGAATTGAAAAGGAGCGACCACAAGCCCGTCAGCTCCCTCTTCCTCACAGGGGTAACACCTGCCCTGGCCAGGGCTATCGTCTATTCGGGGTTTTTAGTTGCCTGCTATGTGGCACCTCCTCGAATCTGGGCAGGCCCTGACCAACAACCAGGCCCCTTTCCACAGAGCTCCTCCTTGGCCAATGACTTCCGGTGCAAGGAGTGGGCAGGTTTTGGCTCTGTTAAATCCCTAGGCTTCCCTTCTCCACTGTTCTGAATACACGCTGCTCCTGCAGGCATGGCAGACCACATGGGCTGAACTGTATACCTTAACCGTTAGCTCCATTCATGCAATGGAGCTTCTGTGGTACTTGGCTTGGAGCATTTGGCTTCAGCCCATTGGCTCTGGAAGTCACGGCCGCTGCCATCCTGGGGAAGCTCTCAGAGTTACAGTACTTGCCTCTTTCAGGGCTGGGAACAGGGGGGTGCATCAGGCCTTTCTGCTCTTAGCTCATACCCCCCCCCTTTTAGTCCATAGCCCCAACAAATGTGCTCTGTCCCCCCCCCCCCCCCATAGGTGAAGGTTGTGGATGACCGACAGTACTGGAAAGTGTTTGAGGATATTGTTCAGTTGATGGACAGGATGGAGAACGAATTCCTTCCCTCCCTGGAGGGAGGTAAAGACGAATAGGATCCTCTCCAACCCCTTAAAGAGGGTTTGCTGCACAAAGACCAGGGGGGGAAGAAGCCCTTGGCCCATCTAGCTCAGTCTTAAGCGGTTCCCCAGGATTTCCGGGGGATCTCTCCCAGCCCTACCTGGAGATGCTGGGGATAGAACCTGGGACCTTTGCATGCAAGGCAGATGCCCTTCCACTGAGCGGCAGCCTCTTCCTCGCAGGCAAAGACTCGAGGGGTAGCCAGCGTGGTGCCCTCCAGATGCTGGACTACAACTCCCATCATCCCCAGCCAACATGGCCAGTGGCAAGTGCAGCAAGATCTGGAGAGCCCCACGTGGACCTGTTGCATGTGCAGTCCCCTAAATGAGAGCCCGGGGCCAAGGACAAACTTCCCCTGGAGCACGTTTCCTTGCCTCTGCTGAAGGCAAGCACTCTCTTTCCTCCCCCCCCCCCCCCACTTTTGCTCTGCAGTTTCCGTTTGAGAATGTCAAGTTCCGGCAGCTGCAGAAGGAGAAGTTCCAGATCACAAACAACGGGCAGGTCACCCTCCACTTCTCCTTTATCCCCAAGCTCAGTGACAGCCAGTACTGGAAGCCATGGCTTCGCGCTGAGCCCTGCGAGGGATACTTGGAGCCCAGCGCGTCTCTCTCTGGAATCAGGGAACTGTAGAGTTGGAAAGGGACCCCAAGGCTCATCTAGGGAAGGCCTTCCTTTTCTCCTCCTCTTCCCAACCCTCCTCCCTCAAACCTTGGGAGTTTGGTAGAGCAGGGGAGGCTTAACATTTGTGGGCTGCATTGCCCCATGCTCCAAGGGCCACACGTCAAAGCAGCTGAGCCCAAAGTGTAAAAGTGTGCGTGACCAGCTTTAAACACACACACACACAAATGAACTGAAGCCAAACAATGCTGGAGGGTCCCAAAACACCTTTTGGCATCGCAGGGAACCAGTGAGAGCAGTCCGTCCAAAAATTACTTTAAAAAAAAAAAAAATGCGTATTTTTATGTTGTGGAGGCACAAAAATATCTTGGGGAACATATAGAACTAGCCAAACTTTTAAAAACTCAATGAAATGTAAACTAAAAAAGAAAGTTACATTGGGGCGCAAAAATCCTTTCGGAGACAAATAAATGCTTTCCCTTTTTATATTCTTTTGTTAGGGTCACTTTCTCTCACCCCCCAGTATCCTGTCACCATCTTCTGTGCAGCTGCTGCTTTGGAGGACTAGAGAGGAAAGTGGGGTGGGGGTGGGAACTGAGTCGCTTCTTCTCCTAATTCTTGAAGTTAAGGTTTCCCCCATACACCTGTGAGAACAGGAGGCTGTACTAGATGGGCCATTGGCCTGATCCAGCAGGCTCACATTGTGTCCTTCTGTTCAATTCTTCACCGTCTTAACCTTTAATTTACAGACAAGCCAACGTGGCTGTGCCAAAGAGTGTATCTACCTGACCTCCTCCCGTTTTAGGTGAGACGGTGGACATTTCCCTGGATGTGTACGTCAGCAAGGAAGAGAAGATTGAGGCTATCTTTGTCCTTCACCTTGACAAGGACTATTTCCTCACCATCAGGGGGAGCTACCTACCAAGCTGCTTCGGGACCTCCTTGGAAGCCTTGTGCTGGGTGAGGCAGCCGCTTGGCGAAGTTCCCGTCACCAGACTTATTGACCTGGTAGGGAAAGGGGTTGATTTACCTGGCAGGTTCATCTGCTGGATGTCTACCCTTCCCACTCTGCTTGCCTGCTTGAAAAACAGCTGCTCTTCCACTCAGCAATGTGGGGGCTGGGGGTCCTCCGCTGCATTCAGCTTCAGCTTCTGTAGCTGTGCACCCGCTTCCTGTGTGCTGTTCATGCCCTTGGTTTGCCTTGACTGAGTCATCCCAGGTTCTGGTCCTCCCACCTGCCCTTTCGCAGGGCCACTGAACCGTGTGCATTTCCCTGCCATCTGCCCAGATACTGTTCAGCCAACGGGCTGTTTCTTTCTCTTCTCAGGGCCTGTGCCATTAACACCCTTGGTTGTCTTTTGCTCTTGCCTTCCTCCTCTGATCTCAGGGAGAAGACAGCTTCCTAGAAAAGGTAACAGTTGGTTTGCTATCCTCTAGATGTTCTTGTAGCGGGCTCAAATCAGGTACAGGCAACGCCCCGTTTACACGGGGGTTGCGTTCCGAGGTACCGTGCGTTTAAATGAAATTGCGTATATTGGGGACAGCATTGGAAAACACCCTCTAAACTTCTGGAAGCCCTTTTGAAAGGCCTTTTGAAAACCAGCAGCCTCCCTGCAAAACTCCTTGCTCCAACTCTCCACAGGCCTGAGAGGTCGGTGCCAAAGCTCCTGGGAGGGAGTCGAGATGCTGTTTCCATGCCGCTTTGCCGCTTTTGTGCTCTTGGGGGGGGGGACATTTTTGCCCCTTCAAGTGCCCCTTCCAGCTTTGCGGCAGTGTGCATGTGCCTTGAAGGCACGTAAATGGAGTTGCCCTTGTCAACGATCAGCAGCTGCTCCATGCAGTGGCAGCTGGTCCCTTAGGGCAAACCAGGCACTACCCCACCAACCTCACCTGCCTGCCTTCTGACTCAAATCCAGTCCAGGTGATGGCTCTAGCTCTCTGCTTTGGTCTCTTCCCTAGTCTCAACGTGGCCCTTGTAGAACTCGGCAGAGGAGAACGGAGACGAAACCAGAATTTGCCAGCACTGCTTGTCACTGATTTTGCGCTGCTTGACTCTGGGTCCGCTTGCGATTGGCAGCACGGGAGGCAGAAAGCCCAGTCTCATGATGCAGGCGCCAGCCCCCTCTGGCCCCAAGAGCCAGTTTTCTCCTTGTCTCTGTGCTCAGCAACTGCTGCACAGGCTATGCCACTCTGGCTTACTCTTACCACCTGAGCACTGGCATTTGGGAAGCGGTAGTGGCTGCTTTGGGGTGGCTCAGGGAAATGTCACTCCTCTCGAAATCAGATCTACTTGGGTGTATTATCCTAGCCACAAGGAGACAGTGGTGACTGTCAATTTGGACAGCTGTAGACATTTAGAATCATGGAGGATATGTTTATCAGTGGCTACCGGTCAGGGCTATTTCTTGCCACTATTATCACAAACCACATGCTTTTGATTACCAGTTTCTGGGGAACATGATGGACAGAGTGCTCTTGTCCCCGTGTCCCTATGGACTCCCAAGGGCATGTGGTTGGCCATTGTGGGAACAAAATGCTGATCTAACCCAGCAAGGCTCCTGTGTTCTTTAGCATGCACCAGCTACTCTTGCACTAAGACTCTGATACAGTATGTGTCATTCCCCACACCAATACACTCTCTCTCTCACTCTCTCTCTCTCTCTCTCTCTCTCTCTCTCTCTCAACAGCTGCCCTGGGGATGAGGGGATCAAATTCTCTCTCTCTCAAGACAGGGGCGGGGAGTATTGGCGGGGGGGAGGGGGGATGAACTGGGTCTTAATCAACAGCTGCCCTGGGGATGAGGGGATCAAATTCCCCATCCTTGCCAGCTCCTTTTAGTGTTGCTTGCCACTGCTGTGCTCCTAAAGCTCTCTTGCTCCCCCCTCCTCTCTTTCTCTTTCTCTTGAATGTGGTAGCTTGAGATAGAACTAACCACCCTGAACATTTCTGGAGAGGAAGATGGGAAGGAGGCCGGAGGCATTGTTCACCAGCTGCTGTGTGCTGCATTGCCCAGACAAAGTCGTGGGCTGGGGCTCCAGCTGTTGCTCAGTTTCTACCACTGCCTCTGCAACGTGCTCTAGACAAGGGGTGGTGAACATGTGACCCCATCATCTCATCATGCTGGCTGGGGCTGCAGCCCATCAACCTATGAAGGCCCATCCATGTTCTGTTGCTGTTTTTGTTCCTTATTTCCTGCCCTTCACCCTAAGGTCCCAGGGCAGGTTCCAGCAATTTAAATAAAATGTTAGCCAAACCTCATGTCCACAGCTGCATATTCAGTAAGCTTTTGGGTGAGCTGCACATCCGGAGTGGGAGGATTACGAGCTGCATATTAATAGGGGGGGGGAGCTTGGATTTGGGGTGCGAGCAATTTGTTTTTTGTTTTCCCCCTTGAGATGCTTGCTGTGGCTAGGGCCGGGCGATATGTCAATATAGCTATATTTTCAAATCAGCTTGAAGTCTAGATAGTGAGACTGGTTTCATAATTTCTGACCTGGCAATATATTGCGAATCATGATGTGTGTGTGTACTATGCAAAAAACACCATGTGGGGGGAAACCGTGAAGCCAACCAATGCCTCTACATAGCTCCATCTTATTTCAGACATCGTGATATATTGGTGTATTGCAATGTTTAGCTAGTGATATATCACCGTGTTGAAAGCCAGCTATCGCCCAGCCCTACCTAGTTGTGGCCTCAGAGGGCAAGACTTGTCCACCCAGCTGGAGCAAGGAAAGAATGCATACAGGCACACATTCTGTCAGGCTCTCATGCCAGTCCCGCTTGTCATTGGACCTCCAGGAGAAGCAGTTTCTGGATATCGTACCCCAGGATGGTGATTACTCCACTGAGCGGCCAAGGAGATCTGGCTTTTGGTGGACCACCTCTTCAAGAATGCCTGCCACCAGGTGAGCTGAGGGGGATGGTACCATTGAAAGGATGGGTGTGGGCTGGAATCCAGTACCAGTTTTGGGGTGTGCAGGTTCCAAACGTCCCAATTGATTTATATCTTAGCTACCGACTTGCTCTTACAAACTCCTGCTGTGAGTATAGTGGCACCTTGGTGGAGCGGCAGCGGGTGGGACATCCAGCATACGGTCTTCCTTAGAGCGGCTCAGAAGAACCCAAGTGTTCCCAACCATTGTCTGTCTCTCCCTAGCAAAGCGGCTCTCTGAGACTCGCCACTAGAAGAAGCGGGGAATGATTTCACTCTCCCATTGCCCCAAATCAGGAGAAGGGTAGTAGGAATGCTACTGTGGAAAGCAGGCGGAATACAATTCTCAGCCCTTGTGCCAGCTTTCTTGGTGATGGGCTTCTCTCCATTGTGGCATTCCTCGACCTCACATTATGCACCCCAGGACTGGATTGTTCTGCATGCTATCCAGGATGTACCTCATCCCTTCTGAACGCATGGGTGATACTCTGCTTCAGGAGGACCTCTTCCAGACCCCGGGCATGCAGGACGAGCTGCAGGAGAGAATTGAGTGCCTGGACACCAGCATTCCCGAGACGATCCGTATCCTCTTTGGGGGGCATTGTTGGGGAGCAGGGCTGCTTGGTGGTTTTCTTTCGCTCTTGGCTGGAGTGGACCTCACTTTTATATACCTGGTGGCTTAGGTTCCTAGGCCACCCCATCTTTAAGGCTCTGGGACATAGCACAATGAAATGCCCACAGTCAAGTCCAGTCATGCATCCAAACAGCTTAACAGCTTTAACCCCTATTTGAAAACATCAGCCTGGCTAGATAGAGCAGAGGTGGGGAATCTTGACAGGCCCGCAGGCCCCACATCTAGCATCATACGTGGTGTCAAGGTAAAGACATGGCTGCAAAGGAGCTTGAAGGGTGCGTTCAATTGTTCTTTGGCAAGCAGGGTTTGTTGACCGCACTTTTGGAGTTGACCACTAGTATTTGCTGTTTGGATTGAAACCATGCCTGCAGAAGGACATTTCCTCGGCAGATCAGCTTTGCAGGCAGCTTCGTCGAGAGGGGAGGTGTGGGATAATTACAGTGGGGTGGCTCAGTTGGTAGAGCGTGACACTCTTAATCTCAGGGCTGCGGGTTCAAGGTCCACCTTGCGCCAAAAGGGGAAACTTGCAAGGTGGGCCCAGATGTATAAGGACCAAGCTTCTTGCTTTGGACCAGCCTGGGAAGGAGGCAGGGTGCAGGTAACAGGACAGAACACTTTCCTTGCCAGGCTGTCAATTGCTGGCAGTGACCACTCGGTGGCCGAAGCTCTGCTCATCTTCCTGGAGGCAGTGCCAGAACCAGTCCTTTGCTATGAACTGTATCAACGCTGCCTTGAGTGCTCACATGACAGCCACCTCTGTCACCAGGTTGGCCCCAGAGCCCCATCTCTTCCTGGCTGGTCTGTGGTGTGTACAGAAGCATAGAATCAGAAGGGATTTCCAAAGTCATCTAGTCCAAATGTTGCCGCGAGTAACAGGAAATCCACTAAAACATCCCTGAAAGCCAGTAAACCGGCACACTGGCAGGAGGGCTAGTCTGGTCTGGGAAGCCTTGTTAACTGCAGAGGTTGCTGATGTCTCCTTTGATAACCATCCCTCTCGGTTGTGGAGAGGGGTGGGGTGCGCACATGTTGCCTTTTTGCTTTCTGACCAGGAGTTGTAACAATAGCCCACCTGTTTCAGTGAACCTCGCTTGAATTTCCAACCCAGGAAGCGGCCATATACTGGGCCATCTAGCTCAGTATTGTCGAAATTGACAAGCAGTGGCTCTCCAGGATTTCAGACAAGGGATGTTCCCTACCCTCCTGGGAGATGCTGGGGGTGGAGCCTGAGACTTTCTGCATGAAAAGCAGAGCAATGGCCCTTCCCCCAAGATATCTCAGTTGGTAGAGCATAAGACTCTTCATCTCAGTGTCCTGAGTTCGAGCCCCACCTTAGGCATTGCAGGGGGTTCGATTAGTTAACCCTCGTGGTCCCTTCCGACTCTACAGTTGTATTATTCCCCAAAGTTCCCAGCAGAGTTCTAGTCCGGTGTAATAAATATAGGGGTTGCTCGTGCGTAAGTTGCCGCCACTCCTGGCTAGGTTGCCTTGTTAAACCTTTTCTGTCTGGACAGCCCTTCACTTCGTGGCTGTTTCAGTCGCTAGCAGAATCCGTCAGTGGGCGTTTCTTAAACCTTTTCCAGCATAAAAGCTGTTTGACGCCAAGTCTCCTCCTACTCTCCCTGCGCGGAAGTCTTCTGCGCAGGGAGGGTGTGGGTAGCGGAGAACCCGTGCTCTCCCCGCTGGTCTCCGGCGAGGAGTCCTGGAGCCCCCTCGCCGATTCCCCCATCTGCCCCCCTTTATCCCTGGTGTTACGCTGATTTCCTTCCCCAGCTGATGAGCTGCCTCTCTCCTTGCTGGGCCCTTCTCCAGCATCGCTTGGGAGCCTTGCCTCCGCCTCTGGCTCCAATGTCAGTTCCCTGACATCCGGTTACCATTTTAAACATTATTTTTTTTATGCCAGGTCTAAACCTGCAAACATAACAAGTACACCGTGCTAGTGATCCATGCCCCTCCTCTAGCAAAGCTCTGCACTGAAACTCCAAACCGCCCCTCCCTGTCTTGCCGGTGATCTGCCAGTTGCCGCGGTCGCACCAGAACGTGTTCCGCTTCGTGGTGGCTTTCCTGCGGCAGCTGCTGAAATACTCTGAGAGCAACAACGTCAGTGGCAACATGCTAGGTAAGGCCTGCCTGTCCTGGCTGGGAGCTGGCCTTCCTCCTGCTCCCGCCTCCTCTCATGCAAATGTTTTCGCTTCCCTGCAGCCACCCTCTTCGCCAGCCTCCTGCTACGGCCTCTGCCCAACGTTCTGCCGAGTGCCATCGGCTTCCTCCTGGGCTTCCTGCTGGGGGCGGATGACCAGGAAAGGTGCCAAGCGTGACTGGAGACGAAGTGGGGAGGGAAGAGGCAAGGCCCAGCCTCTGTTCTCTGGTGCCTGCCCTTCCCCTTGTGCCATCTTGCCATGTGCCAGCTCCCTTCCCTGTGCTTCGCCCTTTCCACCTTTTCCTCTTGACTCCTGACACGGTTGCACACTTGGCTTTCCACATGGTTCCAGGGCATTGGCAGCAGGTTCAGGGTGCTTGGGGAGGGACCCTGTTGGAGGACAGTCATTCCCCTGCCCATCCTACTACTGTAGCAACCTGCTTGTGGTTAACGCTTAGCTGGAATGAAATATTCAACGCAGCAATAGAGAAATTAAAATAATAATTTATTTGTCAGACAAATAAATGAGAGGCACAGTGGTATATGGTTACCAAGCTCTGGCCTGGTCTCCTGCCATTATGGCCAGCACTTATATTCCCTCAGCCCAGCCCCCTTGCTCCTCCTTTGGCTGCCTCTGTCCAATCAGCCTGGTTGAATTTCCTATTGGCTGATTGCTAGAACCAATCATATAAGATACTCCCATTTCCTATTACCTTTTATGGGAGACAAAGAGCTATATTTCCTTCTATTTATAATTGGCAAACAAGTAGCCATTAACCTCTACAAGGCACCTTAATTACCAGATAACCTTTTGCCCTAGACAAGGCGCCTTAACTAACATTTCACCTTTTGCCCTATTGCCCTATTCACTCCAGAACAGATGGTGGCTAATGGTTCTATTTTTATCTGAACAGAGATCTTGGGTTCACCAGCTATGAAAGATCGCCTTCTTTGGAGCCATATGTCAGGAGTGCTCTGATGGTGTTTCCTGCCTGGCAGGGGGCTGGGCTCAATGGCCCTTGTGGTCTATTCCAACTCTAGGATTCTATGATTCTATGAAATAAGAATCTAACATAAGAATCTAAATTTCTAAATCCTTTGCATAATTACATTTAAGCCAATATATTTAATACATAACATATATAGTTTTTTTATAAGCAAAGACGTTCACAGTAAGAAAAAACTTAAAAACACTTTCTTCAGAGAGAAGCCCCCCTTTCCCTAGCCAGCTGCTGTTTCCATTAGCTCTTGCCGTTTGTCCTATTTGTGGCACAATATTCTTACTATTTACCAGCTTACCATTGTGTTTTTGCAACTTGATTATTTGTAAGGTCAGTGACCTCGCTTCCCAGCCTTTTTATGACCGCAATAAACCAATAAACCAAAGGGGCCCTCTGCCTAAGAGGATGAACATCTGCCAAAATCTTAGCCAGCCTAGTTCCTGCCTGGCATGAAACATTTGTGAATTTAAGCCCATTTTTAGAATTATAGGAACCTGATCAAAATATAAGCCTGGATTATAATGCAGGCTCAGATGCCTCATTCCCCCCTTTCAAGCTCAAGGACCTTCATCCCAAGTGTCCTTGATAGCTTGACCTTCATCATATTCCTGAGGTAAAGCTCTATATAGGGCCATGATATGAGGTAGAGTTTCATTCGAAATCATCTTGCTAATTGTACTTCTAAAACATGAAATGATACATGGCACCATACATAAAACCATTATTACTACCGTCAAGAAAAACAAACAAGACAATAGTATCCCTTTGAGTCCCGCAACATTAGGTAACCAATTGGTGAGCCATCCCATATCCCATCCTTCCCATGTTTGTACTGGGACATATGCTATACTCTCCATCTTTGTGGCCAACACACGGATTGCCTCACCATTATCAGAAATGTTAAAGCAACAGGCATTCCCTGTCAAGTTCAAGACTCCACATAGGCCTCCCTGCCTGGCAAGTACATAATCCATTCCCATTTTCAGCTGCAAAATGGCGGCTCTACTTTCATCCAGCTGTTGTGCAATAAGTCTCAAACTCTGGGCTGTTGCATTGGTTACAAGTTCCACTACTGCTTGCAATCGAATTATTCTGTTTAGATTATAAATAGGATCCCGTGCCCCTTGTATGAGCTCACCAGGATTCCAGGAGGCAGGATCATAATAGGCTATAATGCGCTCTGGTGGCCAATCATCAGTATCGCTCCAACTTTGGGTACTTCCTCCTGCTATATGAGAAATATCAGCGTTTCTTCGTGTACGCTTGGCCGAATTAGTGGGCATAATCCACATTGGTGGTAATACCCATCCCAGGAAACAAGTCCCACTCCATTTGGAAGGGAGTTGCTTGTATGCCCATTCTCCACATATCCACCACAACCATCGGGTCTGAGGTTTTTGGTACGTGGAGTGCAGAAGGCGAAATATCAAAAGGGGTAGAGAGTTCACAGTGCAGTATGTTAGATTGCCTTTTTCTGTCACAGTTATGTTCCATACCACTTTCCATGCATCAATAAAAGGAGGTGCACAGGGCAAGGTATTCCGAGTTCGATAGGTAGTACCGTTTACCCAGGTTTGACTATTCTTAATATAATCCCAAGTATAGTGACAATGAGAAGAGCCTACCATGGTAGGATCAGCTGCCTCTGATGATTTATGTACACAGAATTCCCCTTGTACAGGTATAACTCGTATTGGTTTAGTTGAGTTCCATCCGGGGAAATTCTGTACTTCTGTTTGGTGTGGCATTTCGCTTACCATACCAATGGCATTTAATGGTATCGGTAATAAGGGCATACCTCCCTCTGAATCATCTGGCCCAAGAGAGCAAACAAGACAATTGGTCCTATTTGTAACATTGGCTACCATCTCAGCTAAGCCTACCCACATATTGTGGTCATGGCGGAATCCATATTTAGTAAATTTGGTCAGATTCAAGGACCCTTCCCCTTCCCAAGGGATCAGGATTAATAATAAAATCATGTTGATGTGTAGTATATGCATTCCTTCCACAAAAGATTACCTTATTGTGATAGCATAAAAATATTAGCCCCAATATAATTCCCCCAGTGACAGAAATGGGGAACCACCAAGACCAAAACATATATCCCAAGGATCCCCAATGAGTAATATCCTTGATAATTGTTCCACAAGGGGGGGGCAGTCAATTAATTGTATTAGAGAATCTTCCCGTTCACAATCGCTGGTTTAGACGCTCCTCAAGCTTCAGGCGTGCGCAGGTCAGCCAGCTTCCAGGTTGTGGCTGCAGCAGGCCGGTCGTCTAATGTTGCCCGTGACCTAGCCCGTTCCCCGTAGGGCTAGATACAGGGGTTTTTGGAGAGAGTCAGTTTTAAAGGATTAGAGGGGTCACCTTTGCACGTCCAACTGCCTTCAGACTTCTTCAAACGGGAGTGATGAATCCAGGGGGTCACCTCAGCTACCTTCACCGCTGTTGGAGTAGAGAGCAAGACGGTGTAAGGTCCACGCCACTTAGGTGCAAGTGGATCACGTTTCCACTCTTTCACCCATACGCTATCGCCAGCCTGGAACTGATGAATCGGCTCGGCAATGCTGCACGGCGTGCGCTCGAGGGCCCACCTGTTAAGAGAAACAAAAACACGGGAGAGAGATTGCACTTGTCCCTGTGTCACATAGTCTCCTATTTGTTTGAGGTCAGCTGGAATATCCTGAACAAAGGAGGGTGGCCTCCCATACAGGAGCTCAAAAGGTGACAACTTAAGTCTTTTTGTCGGTGCACACCGAACACGAAACAGTGTTATGGGTAACACATCTACCCATCCCAATCCCGTTTCCTGGGTTAATTTTGCCAATTGGGTTTTCAGAGTCCGATTCATTCTTTCAGTTTTCCCTGAACTCTGAGGCCTATATGCTGCATGCAGTCTCCATTTCACTTGTAGGACTCGACATACTTCTTGTACTACTTGATCAATGAACGCTGGCCCATTATCACTTCCAATGCATCTAGGTAATCCAAACCTCGGGATCAATTCAGTGAGGAGTCTCTTAGTTACCTCTCGTGCCTTTTCAGTTCGGGTGGGAAAAGCTTCAACCCATCCGGTAAGAGTATCTACAAACACAAGGAGATACTTGAATCCCTTAGAAGGGACCAGCTCTGTGAAGTCCACAATTAGGCTTTCCATGGGGACATATCCCACATGTTGGATTCCAGGAGGTTGTACCGGTCCCTGCCTGGGATTGTTTTTAGCACAAAGAACACATTTCTGTGAAATGCAAGTTGCTAATTGTGATAGGTTAATAATATACAACTTCCGACTGAGACTCTCTCTGGTTGCAGTACCGCCAAGGTGAGTAGATTCATGATAATTTCTTACAATTGTGCCTGCTAGGTGATGAGGTACATAAATCCTATTGTCCGGCAGGATCATCCAACCGTCCTTCACAACCGCTCCTTCCTGTTCAGCCCACTTCCTCTCTTCTGGGGTATAGTGAGGTTTAACTTCTCCTGGAACTACCTCTGGTATGAGGGCTGCTATAAATCCTCCCACAGGCTTTTGGGCTGCCTCTCGGGCTGCTTTATCAGCAGCATGATTTCCTCTGGTTATTGGATCCCTTCCTCGTCCATGACCTTTGCAGTGCATTACAGCAATCTGTTCTGGAGCCCATACTGCTTCCAACAGGATTTCTACTTCAGGTCCATATTTCAAGGCCTTCCCGTGGGCTCCTATTAGACCTCTTTCTTTCCATAGAGCTCCATGTGCATGCAGGGTTAAGAAGGCATATTTAGAATCAGTATAGATGTTTGCCTTACATCCGGCTGCCAATTGCAGAGCTCTAGTTAAACCTATAAGTTCAGCTTTTTGTGCTGAGGTGCCAGCAGGCAAAGCTTCAGCTTCCACAACTTCCTCATTGGTGACCACAGCATATCCTGCTCGTCTGGCACCTTCATGCAGGTAACTGCTACCATCAGTATAATATACAACATCTGGATTTTTCAATGGTTCATCTTTCAGATCGGGTCTACTGGAATAAACTTCATCCATTATTTGGAGACAATCATGTGATTCTTCATCATCTACCTCTGGTAGGGGCAGCAAAGTTGCTGGATTGAGCATATTCACTACTCGTAGATGAATCCTGGGATTTTCACACAATAGGCCTTGGTATCTAGCCATCCTTGGGTTCGTTAGCCAATAACTACCCTTATATTCCATGAGCGTCAGAACAGCATGAGGTACATTCACATACATCGTCTGGCCGAAGGTAAATTTATCAGCTTCTTTGACAAGGCTTGCAGTGGCCGCTACTGCCCTTAGGCATGGAGGCCATCCTTTTGCTACTGAGTCCAATTGTTTTGACAAATAAGCTACTGGACGATTCCAACTTCCTAATCTCTGGGTCAGGACTGCCGCTGCAATCCCATTCTGTTCATGTACATACAGCTGAAAGGGTTTTTCCGAATTAGGCAGTCCAAGGGCTGGGGCCTCCATAAGTCGTTGTTTGATAACTAAAAAGGCTTGTTGCTGCTCAGGTCCCCATACGAATGGGTCCTTTTCTGCACCTCGAGTGCTTTCATGTAAGGGCTTGGCCAGACTGCTGAAATCAGGTATCCATAGTCTACAAAACCCTGCTGTTCCCAGGAATCCTCTGAGTTGTTTCCTTGTGGTAGGTTCCTTGATAAGGCAAATAGCTTCTTTCCTCTCTGGCCTCAATGCTCGTTGTTGGTGTGAGATGTCAAAGCCCAAATATTTGACCTTTTCTAAACATAACTGTGCCTTTTTCTGGGAAACTCGGTAGCCAGCTTCCCAGAGCAAGTGGAGCAGTTCCTCTGTCCCTTCTTTACAGGTATCAAAATCCTTTGCTGCTAATATAAGGTCATCTACATATTGCAGAACCACCTTTTCTCCAGGTATTGAGGGGTAACTTGTTAGATCCTTCGCCAAGGCAGTGCCAAATAAAGTTGGGGAATTTTTGAATCCCTGGGGCAATCTTGTCCAGGTTAGCTGGCCTTTTGTTCCTGTTAAAGGGTCTTCCCACTGGAAGGCAAATATAGGTTGGCTCTGTGGTGCCAGCCGGCAACAGAAGAATGCATCTTTCAAGTCCAATACAGTAAAAAATGTTGCTTCTGGTGGGATCAAACTCAGCAGGGTATATGGGTTTGGTACATTTGGGTGCAAGGTCTCGATAGCCTGATTTACGAGCCTCAAGTCCTGTACTGGCCTGTATTCATCTGTCCCAGGTTTCCGAACAGGCAATAGAGGTGTGTTCCATTCTGATTGGCAGGGCTTAAGCAGACCATATTTTAATAGGTGGTGCAAATGTTTCTGGATGCCCTCTGCTGCTCGCCGGGGTAAAGGATATTGCTTTACAGATACAGGGGTAGCCATAGGTTTTAGGGTTACTACAATTGGAGCTATATTCTTAGCCATTCCTGGTGGGCTATTTTCGGCCCATACTCCTGGTGGCACCCGTAGGGTTCGGAGGAGCTTGTTTAACTCTGTATCCAATGTGGGTTGGACTTGCAGGGCTGACATTAGGCGCCATGATTGTTCCTTAGGTACTGAGAGGGAAATTATTCCTGCTGCCTTTGATGGCAGTTTCATTTCTGGACCTCGAGGAGTGAAGGTGATTTGGGCCTGCAATTTGGACAGCATATCTCTACCTAAGAGAGGTATTGGACACTCAGGTATATACAAAAACTGATGGGTTAAACGATGTCCCCCAATCTGGCATTCCAAAGGTTGGAGGAAAGACCTCTTAGCTGACTGACCAGTGGCACTTTTAATGACTACACTTTTGGATGCCTTTTTCTGCAATAGTTCTGGGAGTACTGAGTATTCAGCCCCAGTATCAATCATAAAGTCTATTAAATGGCTCCCTAATTGAATCGTGACCGTGGGCTCCTGGAAGCCTAACTTTATGGAGTCCGGTCGTTCCTAGTCTTGGGTAAAATCCTCCTCTGCCAGTCCAATGAAATTGTCCCTACTCCGTCCTTGTCCAGGTCTCTGATATCTTCCATCTCGGATCATTCCCCGTCCCCGTCCCTGGTTTCTTGGGCCGGAGCCTGGGCCTGGGCGTACTTCTTCCAACCTCAGGGGTTCAGGACACTCCCGCTTCCAATGACCCTCCTTCTTGCAATTTGCACATTGATTCCTTCCCAGTGGTGGATTCCTTCCCCGCCCTCTCCCTCCATTTAAGGGGCGGTAGTCTTGCTTCACTGCTGTGGCTAGCATTACCATCTTTTCCTTCTGCCACTTCTTCTTCTCTTGTTTCTCAGCCTCATCCCTATTCCGATAAACTCGGCGTGCAATGGCCATAATTTGGCTCATCAGCATCCCTTCCCATCCTTCTGATTTCTGAATTTTCTTACGAATGTCAGAAGCGCACTGGGCCACAAAAGTAGCAGTAATCATTCTGCTGTTTTCAGGGGCTTCAGGGTCAAAAGGAGTCCATATACGATAGGCTTCCTGCAGCCTCTCTAAAAAGTCTCCTGGACTCTCATTTGGTTTCTGTTCTACTTCTGAGACTTTAGACATATTAGTGGGCTTCTGGCATGCCCTGCGGATACCTTGCACAAGCGTCTGGCGGTAGGTAGTAAGCCTGGCCAGATGAATTGCATTGTTTGGATCCCAATTAGGATCTTCCAAGGGAAAGTTGTCCCGGAGATGACGGTCAACATTTAAAATATTTCCCACTCTGGCCTGCTCACGCAAATATATCTGTGCCTTTTCAATTATGTCTCTCCTTTCCTCAGTGGTGAACAGAGTATTCAGGAGCTGGCGGCAATCTGTCCAAGTAGGACTATGAGTATTTATTATTGAAGTCACCAAGTCCATCATAGCCTGAGGTTTTTCTGCAAAAGATGGGGTGTGTGTTTTCCAATTCATCAGATCCGTAGTTGTGAATGGAATGTACTGGAGGGTCGAAGTTCGAGGTGGCCGTGGTCCGAGTTGCCCGTTAACCAGCACAGGCTCCTCAAGTGCATCAAATACTCTTCTGAGAGGGGCTACTACGTGATCTTTCTCTTCGCTTTGCTCTAGGGGCCTCAAATCATAGGGGATAGTATCTGTCCCAAGGCGTTCTTTTAGCAGCTTTATACGCCTGGCTGTATTGCTTGCTGACCGATCAAGGTCTCCCTGTAACTTCTGTAATAATTCTCTAGGACTTGGATGTACAGGGGTTTGGGGTGGGCAATCAGTTGTTCCACTAAAAGAGACTGTAGATGGAGTTCTACTGGGACTCACAGGTGGAATAACCACTTCTGCTTGGGCTTTATTATAGGCCTCCAATGCCTCCTGAAGATATTTATCATAATCTATCAAGGAATCAAGTTCTGTGACTCCAGCCCCATTATTCATTCCACTTTCTTGCCTTGGGGTTACAACTGGTGGAGTGTTTGGATTAGGCTCCCTTCGATGTGGAGCATAGGGTGGAGGTGGAAGCACCTCTTCCTCTGGTCCCTCAAAAATGGGTTTGAGTTTATTTGGCAATATTCCTTTCCTAGCTTCGGCTTTTACAGCCAATAATTTGCATTGTTTGACTTTGCATTCCCTTATCCATGGAGGATTTTTATTTAATGTGCTCAGCCAAGAATCTATATATGAAAATTGTTCTGGGCACCCTCCAGTTTCTTTGGCGATATTAGACCAAAGTTTGCTTACTAAATTTATATCAAAGGTTCCTTGAGATGGCCATTCAGTATTTTGCTTCGGCCACTCTAATTCACATAACGTTCTCAGGCGCTCTGGCATCATTTTGACTCCATATGCCCCTGAGAAGGCTTTCTTAAAATTATTTAACATACATTCAAGAGGTGTATTTTCCCCTTTTGAACCCCCAACTCCCATTGTATGGCCCTGTGAAGTATCCACTCAGTCACTCACACACACGCTTCGTGAGATTCCTTGCCCGGGTGAAGTCGCCTTACCGGGAACCGAAGTACTACCCACTCCACACTCAGGTCAGCTACAAATTGTACTTTCTCACACATACAATGCGCTGGATACTTCACCATACTCTACCTCCCAACCTTTCCCTTTCCCTACACCAGATCACCATCTGATGTACCCAACCACCTAGCGTACTCAGTTCCCCTTTACTGAGACGCAGAAGTTTGATCAAGACTTCTCTTCCTCCCAATTAATTGGAGGGCCAAAAACCCCTTAGTGCACTTACCCTTAGCTGGTTGCCTGTTTATTTCTCTGGTTCCCCCCGGTCCGTCGCCGTAGGTGGGCAGGGTATCAGACAGACGAGACTTCTGCGTTCCCCTGGAAAAAAAAAAACTTTCCAGTGCGCGCTGGGTAAGCAGTGAGTGGTCCTCTCTCTTGTACCCTGCCCAGTAAGGCGAAGGGGCTGCGTTCCAGCAGACCACTTATCCGAGTCACAGGCACCATAAAATGTAGCAACCTGCTTGTGGTTAACGCTTAGCTGGAATGAAATATTCAACGCAGCAATAGAGAAATTAAAATAATAATTTATTTGTCAGACAAATAAATGAGAGGCACAGTGGTATATGGTTACCAAGCTCTGGCCTGGTCTCCTGCCATTATGGCCAGCACTTATATTCCCTCAGCCCAGCCCCCTTGCTCCTCCTTTGGCTGCCTCTGTCCAATCAGCCTGGTTGAATTTCCTATTGGCTGATTGCTAGAACCAATCATATAAGATACTCCCATTTCCTATTACCTTTTATGGGAGACAAAGAGCTATATTTCCTTCTATTTATAATTGGCAAACAAGTAGCCATTAACCTCTACAAGGCACCTTAATTACCAGATAACCTTTTGCCCTAGACAAGGCGCCTTAACTAACATTTCACCTTTTGCCCTATTGCCCTATTCACTCCAGAACAGATGGTGGCTAATGGTTCTATTTTTATCTGAACAGAGATCTTGGGTTCACCAGCTATGAAAGATCGCCTTCTTTGGAGCCATATGTCAGGAGTGCTCTGATGGTGTTTCCTGCCTGGCAGGGGGCTGGGCTCAATGGCCCTTGTGGTCTATTCCAACTCTAGGATTCTATGATTCTATGAAATAAGAATCTAACATAAGAATCTAAATTTCTAAATCCTTTGCATAATTACATTTAAGCCAATATATTTAATACATAACATATATAGTTTTTTTATAAGCAAAGACGTTCACAGTAAGAAAAAACTTAAAAACACTTTCTTCAGAGAGAAGCCCCCCTTTCCCTAGCCAGCTGCTGTTTCCATTAGCTCTTGCCGTTTGTCCTATTTGTGGCACAATATTCTTACTATTTACCAGCTTACCATTGTGTTTTTGCAACTTGATTATTTGTAAGGTCAGTGACCTCGCTTCCCAGCCTTTTTATGACCGCAATAAACCAATAAACCAAAGGGGCCCTCTGCCTAAGAGGATGAACATCTGCCAAAATCTTAGCCAGCCTAGTTCCTGCCTGGCATGAAACATTTGTGAATTTAAGCCCATTTTTAGAATTATAGGAACCTGATCAAAATATAAGCCTGGATTATAATGCAGGCTCAGATGCCTCACTACCACCACTGCTGCTCTCAGTCCCTGCACAGTAGTCCACGCTCTCCCCTTCTGCTGCAGCTGAGCATGTGCTACTCTTGGTGGGTACCAGGCATAAGGATTCCTGGCCTGTCCTGGGATTGCAGGACCTCTTTCTCTGTCCCCCCAGCCTTGATGCTCATCAAGAAGGGGCAGGGCAGCCACTGTGGCCCACGTACGCCTTAGCCTGCCCTCTATAGTTCAGCTATCTGTCCCCATTCTGCCAAGTAGAGTTCTAGGGTGTTCATTCTTCATGAAACACTAAGCACTGCCTAAAGGGACCAGGGAGGAGGAGGGGGCGCAGGCTGGGCAGCAGGAGGGGAGCTGAGGCAGTGGGTACAGCTGAGTTGGGTTGGGCTCCCCACCCGACCCCAAGTTCTGCAACTTTGTCTTTCTGCTTTTCTGTCCTGGGTTCCTGTACTTGGTGCACACACACTCTTAATTTATTGGGAAACGGTTGTTTCAAAATGAAAGATCCGTTGTGCAGAGATTGTTCTGGTGTTTGGAGGGGAGCTACATTTGCCTTTGCTGGTTTCTCCACTGCTCTGAAGCTCAGCCAGACTTTCCAAATGTAGCCGCCTTGGGCCCTCGCAGCACACATGAGGGAGAGGCTGTGGAGAGGGGGTGCTGCATGGGGCATCAGGTCGTACAGATACCATGGAATCTGACTTCACTCTTCACAACAAGGCTTGCAGGTGCAGAAAGAGGGCTACATTGCTTCCCCAAGGTGTTTCTCAATTGCTCTCCTTCCTCATACTGCTTGCAGCTTGCAAGTTTCAGCCCAGCAGCAGCTGGCTGCGAATTATTGCATAGACTCTTGAGGGGAGGTCTGCCCTCCCCTCTCCCCATTAAGCTTTGTCTCCAGGGCTCAGTGGTAGGAGGGAGAATAGAGGAAGAAAAAGAATCATAGAATCATAGAATCATAGAATCATAGAATCATAGAATCATAGAGTTGGAAGAGACCACAAGGGCCATCGAGTCCAACCCCCTGCCAAGCAGGAAACACCATCAGAGCACTCCTGACATATGGTTGTCAAGCCTCTGCTTAAAGACCTCCAAAGAAGGAGACTCCACCACACTCCTTGGCAGCAAATTCCACTGTAGAACAGCTCTTACTGTCAGGAAGTTCTTCCTAATGTTTAGGTGGAATCTTCTTTCTTGTAGTTTGGATCCATTGCTCCGTGTCCGCTTCTCTGGAGCAGCAGAAAACAACCTTTCTCCCTCCTCTATGTGACATCCTTTTATATATTTGAACATGGCTATCATATCACCCCTTAACCTCCTCTTCTCCAGGCTAAACATGCCCAGCTCCCTTAGCCGTTCCTCATAAGGCATCGTTTCCAGGCCTTTGACCATTTTGGTTGCCCTCCTCTGGACATGTTCCAGTTTGTCAGTGTCCTTCTTGAACTGTGGTGCCCAGAACCGGACACAGTACTCCAGATGAGGTCTGACCAGAGCAGAATACAGTGGCACTATTACTTCCCTTGATCTAGATGCTATACTCCTATTGATGCAGCCCAGAATTGCATTGGCTTTTTTAGCTGCCGCGTCACACTGTTGGCTCATGTCAAGTTTGTGGTCAACCAAGACTCCTAGATCCTTTTCACATGTACTGCTCTCAAGCCAGGTGTCCCCCATCTTGTATTTGTGCCTCTCATTTTTTTTGCCCAAGTGCAATACTTTACATTTCTCCCTGTTAAAATTCATCTTGTTTGTTTTGGCCCAGTTTTCTAATCTGTCAAGGTCGTTTTGAAGTGTGATCCTGTCCTCTGGGGTGTTAGCCACCCCTCCCAGTTTGGTGTCATCTGCAAATTTGATCAGGATGCCCTTGAGTCCATCATCCAAGTCGTTGATAAAGATGTTGAATAAGACCGGGCCCAAGACAGAACCCTGTGGCACCCCACTAGTCACTCTTCTCCAGGATGAAGAGGAACCATTGATGAGCACCCTTTGGGTTCGGTCAGTCAGCCAATTACAAATCCACTGAGTGGGAGGGATGAGTCCGGCATTGCATTGTTTTGGTCGTATTTCCAGTGACAACTATTTATGACAGAGGTTTACAGAAAATTGATCTAAAACCTCTGCTTGTAAGAGGCTATGGGCATTTGAAGAAGCCCATCATAATCTTTACATGAAATGTATCTTTAGAACACCTGTGGTGTCATGTCCCCATTTGTTGCCTTAGTTTCTCCATCAATGCACCACCCACAATTTGCCATCATATTGGCATCAGGTGTTTTCCAGGCCAGTGAATGTCAGCAACCCCTTCGTCTAAAGCTGCTTCCCCAGTTTCATCCAAAATAGAAAAAATGCCATTTGGTAGCCCATTGAGAAGCTTTGGGAAGTAATGGAATACATTTCTGAAAGTTATTTATGGATGCACAAGGTCACCACATCTTTGCTTAAGGTGAATGGAAAGGAACATTTCCCCAGGCGGCACACCACTGTCCCCGAATCTCATCCGCTGCTTGGTCATTTCAACAGATTGTGTGTCTTAGTAAGATTCTGTACATTTCAGAAAGCTTTCCCTTGCCTACAAATGAAGTGCATGATTTTTCAAAAACTTATGAATGCCCCGTGCTTTTACTTCTGGTGTGGTAAAAAATTGCAGAATCTGGCTATCATTTAAAGCAGTGTAAGATGCTGGTTTACGTTTCCCCTCACATTTGGTGACTAGGTAGGGATATGCAGTTTTGTGTTTTGTTTTTTGAAGAGTTCCTAAGGAGTCCTGCTGCTTCCGAGTTTTATTTTGGGGGTTGTTGTTGTTTTTGTTTACAAAAAGGTAATCCAGTTGTAACCTTTTTCTAGGTACAATTCTGTACATTCTGGTACTACCTGTTCACTCATGGTCCCTCCAAATCCCTTTGTTTCTTTTAGCAATGTGTCCTTGTGTATCTGCTACCTTTGCTTACAGAATTTCTCCTGAGGGGCGCTTTGAACATGTCCCGTAATACATGTGGATAAAAGGAATCGCCTTTGTTAATTTCAAAAGCCATTTTATTTCTTCCATGATTTTCCTCTGTTGTTAATTTATTTTGTAAACGCAAGTGGGGTTTAGTCACCAGAGAGGTGGATTCTGTGGTTTTGCTCAATAGGTCATGGTCATTTCAAGCGCCATAGGGCCTGAGATGGTTCCAGCTCTAACTTACGTGTAAGATTAGGAGTCCAAGAATGTGGAATCAGTACTGCAGAAGGTCAGTTCTGACATACTTCCCCCCTAAATAGTGGGTGAAGTCCTTTTGGAAAGGACTCAAAGGTTTCAAAGTGTCAAGTTTTGCTGTACTGAAGGACTGTCCATATCTAATCTATTAGAACATTGAACCCTCCTCCCCACTCCAGGAATTTTGCTATCCAAAGTGGGTTTGAATTTGGATAATAAAAGTTTCCAGTCGAGTAGATCCTGTGTCTTAAACACAATACCCTCATTGGTATTGCCTGAAGTTGTGCTTTTACTATCTCCCTCTTAACAAATTCCCAGCCATCATGAACTCCCTTTCCTTTTAGTATTACTGTCCATGGGATCTCACCCAGCACTTCCCTAAGTTTTATGAAGTCGGCTTTCTTAAAGTCAAGAAATTGAGTCCTAGTATGCTTGGCTGCTCCTTTCCGCTGTATAGTAAATTTCAGAAGAGCATGATCACTCGTGCCTAATGATCCTTCCGCTTCTACCCCACTAACCAGGTCATCAACATTGGTTAGGACCAGATCTAAAATGGCTGTTCCTCTTGTTACTTCTCCCACTTTCTGGACAATGAAGTTGTCTGCAAGGCCAGTGAGGAATCTGTTTGACCTTATGCTCTTGGCTGAGTTTGACATCCAACAAATATCTGGGTAATTGAAGTCCCCCATTACTACTATCTCCCTTCCTTTTGCATGCTTGGCCATCTGTTCCAGGAAGGCATCATCTATGTCCTCCGTTTGGCTTGGGGATCTATAGTAAACTCCCACAATGAGGTCACTGTTATTCTTCTCTCCCTTAATTTTGTAAAATATTTATTAGGATTTTACAATAAACATAGGTTTAAAAAAATTAAGAAAATTAAACCGAAGATTACACATAAACAGAAAAAGAAAAAAGATAACAAGAATAATACCAATAAAACAAGAACCTAAAATAGTACCAAAAAAACAAGGACCTAAAAGAGAAAAAGGAAAATACAAAATACAAAAAACAGATGGCTAAAAAAGAAAAAGAGAAAGAAAAAAAAGAATTTAAAAAAGAAAAAATCCCTTTTTCAATATCTTTAGGCTCATTTACTTATTTCCTTGACCTCCTCACACCTCCCCTTTTTGTATTCCCGTTTACAAAATCCTTTCAGCAAATCCTTACCCTCTTTCATTTATCTTTACTCTATATCTTAACCTATTATAACAATATATTTTCATCCATATAACAATCTATATTTGCATATTCTTATTGACCTTATTACCAAAACCACTTATTTCCATTCCAACATCATTTTAACATTCATTAATTTTACAGTATTTCTGCAAATAGTCTTTAAATTTCTTCCAATCTTCTTCCACCGACTCTTCTCCCTGGTCACAGATTCTGCCAGTCATTTCCGCCAATTCCATATAGTCCATCACCTTCATCTGCCACTCTTCCAGGGTGGGTAAATCTTGTGTCTTCCAATACTTTGCAATAAGTATTCTTGCTGTTGTTGTTGCATACATAAAGAAAGTTCTATCCTTCTTTGGCACCAATTGGCCGACTATGCCCAGGAGAAAGGCCTCTGGTTTCTTCAAGAAAGTGTATTTAAATACCTTTTTCAGTTCATTATAAATCATCTCCCAGAAAGCCTTAATCCTTGGGCACGTCCACCAAAGGTGAAAGAATGTACCTTCAGTTTCTTTACATTTCCAACATTTATTGTCGGGCAAGTGATAGATTTTTGCAAGCTTGACTAGGGTCATGTACCACCTGTATATCATTTTCATAATATTCTCTCTTAAAGCATTACATGCCGTAAATTTTATACCTGTGGTCCACAACTGTTCCCAGTCAGCAAATATAATGTTATGTCCAACGTCCTGTGCCCATTTAATCATAGCAGATTTAACCGTCTCGTCCTGAGTGTTCCATTTTAACAGCAAGTTATACATTCTTGAAAGTATCTTTGTTTTAGGATCTAACAGTTCTGTTTCCAACTTTGATTTTTCCACCTGGAAGCCAATTTTTTTATCTAAATTATAAGCCTCTCTTATTTGATAATAATGAAGCCAGTCTCGCACTTTATCTTTTAGTTTCTCAAAACTCTGCAATTTCAATTTGTCTCCTTCTTGCTCCAAGATTTCCCAATATGTCGGTCACTTGGTCTCCATATTGAGCTTTTTCAGGGCCTTTGCCTCCATCGGTGACAACCACCTTGGGGTTTTGTTTTCAAGTAAGTCTTTATATCTTGTCCAGACATTAAACAATGCTTTTCTGACAATATGGTTTTTAAATGCTTTATGTGCTTTAACCTTGTCGTACCATAAGTATGCATGCCACCCAAAAACATTATTGAAACCTTCTAGATCCAAAATGTCTGTGTTCTCAAGAAGCAGCCAATCTTTCAACCAGCAGAATGCTGCTGATTCATAATAAAGTTTAAAGTCTGGCAGGGCAAATCCCCCTCGTTCCTTTGCATCAGTTAATATTTTAAGTTTTATTCTGGGCTTCTTGCCCTGCCAGACAAATCTAGAAATATCTCTCTGCCACCTCTTGAAACAATCCATTTTGTCCAGAATTTGTAGTGATTGAAACAAAAACAGCATTCTTGGCAATACATTCATCTTTATAGCAGCAATTCGACCCAACAAGGAAAGCTTCAAATTTGACCATATTTCTAAATCCTTTTTCACTTCCGACCAACATTTTTCATAATTGTCTTTAAATAAGTTCCCATTTTTAGCTGTCATATTAATCCCCAAATATTTCACCTTCTTAACCACTGTTAAACCTTCTCTCCCTTAATTTTGACCCAAATGCTTTCACTCCCCTCTCCCCATTAAGCTTTGTCTCCAGGGCTCAGTGGTAGGAGGGAGAATAGAGGAAGAAAAAGAACTGGGCTTGGCTTGAGGGGGTTATGAGAGCATATGTGCACCTGGTGCCAAGGGATAAGGCTGCAGAACTGAGCAGAGCACACTTAAGAGCAGGAGGAGCTGAGCCCTGCTCCCGCCACCGCCACCAACAGCAACTCCTAGATGTCCACTTGTTCTTCTCAAGGGAGTCCCCAAAATGACCAAAGGAGACTGGAGCTCTGAGAGCAGCTATGGAGACTGCAGAGTCTGGATGGGAGCTCTTTTATTACTTATTTTCATTTGAAGTGGGATGGAGTGGAGGCTAGATGGATCACTTTGGGGGGGGGGAGCAGGCGGAGAGCAGTGGAACGGGATTGGGAACTTCCCCCTTCCCCACTGAAATAATCCAACTGGGCACCCTAGGAATTGGCAGGGCCAACCTGCGCATGAGGCGTTGCGAGGCCATTGGCTCAAGGGGGGGGGCAGATCAAGGTCCATAGAGCACCATGCTTGCAGCCATGCCACTGTTGTGACCACGGTCAGGCCCTTGTGAGGGTTTCGCCAACACAACCTGCTCCTCTCCAGCCTCCTTTCCTAAAGGAGAAGCCCAGGGCTGGAGGAGGAAGCAGAGGCAGGGCTCAGGGTGTTTCTGCCTCAAGCAAAAACATCCTCAGCTGGTCCTGGCAGTGGACATTAGAAATTGCTTTCGATATGGAAAAGAGTGGAATGCAGGAAAGTGGGGGGAGGGGAGTGTGTTAAAGGAAAAGGGAGGAGTTTTCCAAACTAAAATTGGGGTTAAAGACAGAGCTCTATTGAGTCACAAAAGGGGCTTCTGCCAACCCAGTGGAATTTCCGGCTCCCCACATCCCAGTGTCTTAAAACACAAGAAGAGCTTGGGGAGTCAATTTTGTGCATAAGGTAGATGTTTGGCATGGTCTGTCCTTGATGTGAAAAGAGGATCCTTTCAATATTTACTTTGGTGAACTACAGCTCCCACAATAACAACTCTGAAGGTGACGCAGATGTTCAGAGCGGGGTGCTGATAATGCCAAGGTCATAAGTTTGATCCCTGTATAGGCCAACTGCATTATTCCTGCATTGTAGGGGATGGAACTAAATCAGTGGTTCCTAATTGGCTGATTACTGAGGACCCCTTATTTTTCAAAAGCCAAGCCACAGACCCCCTACTTTTGAAAAATTTGATAACTCTATGGTAGTTACCTCTGCAAAGCAATTTTTTGAACAAAATGTGGGGTAATAAGCAAAGGATTTTAGGTATACTAAAAACAACAAGACCGCCCATAAAATGTATGCTATTGCCATGCCAAAATGAGAGAAAATTAGTTGGAGGGTGGCAAGGGATGGGGCCACGGACCCCTGATTGAGAATAAGGGAACTAGATGGTCCTCGGTGTCCCTTCCAACTCCACAATTCTAGGATCCTGTATCTTAAACACAAATCTTGAGGAATAGTGTGTGTGTGTGGGGGGGGGGTTCTGTTTGAACTTTCCCAGCCTTTGCTTTATTCTGATTTGTGCTTGCGTCCCTACTCCCCACGTGTAGAATTGCTATACCTTTGGGTTTTCCTGGACATTCAAGCGTTTCCCACATGGACACTTGTTTCCAACGGCCAAATCCCGGCGGATGGCAACCCTACCCACTTGTGCCAGATTGCCTGGCATACATTACAAGCATCTAGTCACATAGATTCTCCAGAATCCCGGGGCTAGCCCACCTGACGGGAAGAGTCCGCGACCAGAAGGAGGAGGAGTACCACGAAGAATGGACAAAATTCAAATATTATTTAGCTAAATATGTCAAGATAACCTAATTGGAAAAGCTTGCAAATATGAGATAGGCTTAGGATTTAAATATGTAAGGATAGGAATGAAGATGTTTCAAGCTAGATTAGAAAGAATGAAAGATGTTAAGTGATCAAGTTATTTTTTTTTTTTTTTGAGAAGATTGATTTAACAATGTTATCAAGATTGGTTTAATTACAATTAGGATGTATGTTTGTTTGTCTTAATTTTTGGGGGGTGAAATTAATAAAAAAATTGGAAATTAATAAAAAAAATTGGAAAAAAACACACCATAGATTATCCAGAATCCCAAGCAGCGACATTGTGAAACTTTCATAGAAATAAAAGGTAGGGGGAAAGGAGACACAATGTCAATCAGGCAACAGAATAAACCCGAGCACTGTGGGTCTAAAACCGGCCCCTGAATCTCTGCCCTTCTAACAATACCATTTTTTTTGCTTGCTGGATGGCTGTGTGCAATGAGACCTCAGTCACTGAAGAAGGGTGCTGGCCCAGTGGGAGAAGTATGTGCTTGGCATGCAGGCGATCCAGAAATCAATTCAAGCCCAAAATTCCAGTTCTCATGTTTTCTGTATACATGGCTAATTTAAAGGGGAATAGCATGGTGCCTTCCACAGAGTCAGACCATTGAGCCGCTGAACTCCTTAAGGGAGGACCAGAGCTCACTGGTGATGCAGGTCCCAGAACAGTCTCCAGCATCTCCAGGTGAAACTGAAAACATCACCTGCCTGGAACCTTGTACAGCCACTGCCAATCAGTACAGACAGTGCTGAGTTAGGTAGCTAGGATCCAACCACCATCACCCTTTGCCCGAAGCAAAGGCACATCGCTGGTCCAAATCTTTGAAAGACTTTCCCTGCTCACCAAGCCACCTGCCCTCCTTTATGCATTGCCGATGGCTTATCAAAGGGATCCTCACTGCAAGTCTCATCAAGGCAGACAGCTTGATGAAATCTTGGTGCCCTTTCTTACAAAATGCTAACAGGGACAATGGCACCAGTTGCCCTCTGGACTCACAGGGTGCAGCTGATTTTGGAGCCATCAATTGTACACATTTGGAATGGCCCTTGAGAAAGGATAGTCTGCCTATAGTCAGCAGCTTACCACCTTGTTGTTTGTTAAAAACTTGAATAAAAAGCATGCTTAAACACCCCAGAGGACAGGATCACACTTCAAAACGACCTTGACAGATTAGAGAACTGGGCCAAAACAAACAAGATGAATTTTAACAGGGAGAAATGTAAAGTATTGCACTTGGGCAAAAAAAATGAGAGGCACAAATACAAGATGGGGGACACCTGGCTTGAGAGCAGTACATGTGAAAAGGATCTAGGAGTCTTGGTTGACCACAAACTTGACATGAGCCAACAGTGTGACGCGGCAGCTAAAAAAGTCAATGCAATTCTGGGCCTCATCAATAGGAGTATAGCATCTAGATCAAGGGAAGTAATAGTGCCACTGTATTCTGCTCTGGTCAGACCTCACCTGGAGTACTGTGTCCAGTTCTGGGCATCACAGTTCAAGAAGGATACTGACAAACTGGAACGTGTCCAGAGGAGGGCAACCAAAATGGTCAAAGGCCTGGAAACGATGCCTTATGAGGAACGGCTAAGGGAGCTGGGCATGTTTAGCCTGGAGAAGAGGAGGTTAAGGGGTGATATGATAGCCATGTTCAAATATATAAAAGGATGTCACATAGAGGAGGGAGAAAGGTTGTTTTCTGCTGCTCCAGAGAAGCGGACACGGAGCAATGGATCCAAACTACAAGAAAGAAGATTCCACCTAAACATTAGGAAGAACTTCCTGACAGTAAGAGCTGTTCGACAGCGGAATTTGCTGCCAAGGAGTGTGGTGGAGTGAAGGGAAGCTCTGCTTCTGCACATGACTGTGGCATGATGGGAAGTCTTGCTTCTAAGCTTTTCTCTGGCATGATGGGAAGTCTTGCTTCTAAGCTTTCCTTGTGCACATGCTGCACAACCCGTCCTAATACCAAGACATTCCCTCATCACCCTAGAATGTTCTGATCAGTTCCCATTGAGTTCATGAAACAGTATACCCTGACCTGTTCTTAATGCATTGCTGACCACATCTACGGAACGTGATTGTTGTATTCTTTCATGTTATGATCAATCATTAGTAATTGTTTTAGTCTTGCTATATCAATCATTAGTTATAATTTAATTAGGAGGTTTCATGCCTGTCTAGTTCTGTGCTCCCTTTCCCAGCCTTTAATCTATTGGTGATTAATGCCTATATGTAACCTTTGCTTTGTATTTGTGTCAACCAATCAGCAACGAGCGCACCTGTGGCAATGTTGTAATATTCAATAAAAGCTTCTTCTCGGGACTTGCTCGAGAGATGCCTCTCACATGACACTTGCTACTCGTCTGTCGTTATTTCAACCCAACATCTGGTGACCCTCGACGTGCCAGATCCCTTTACGCAGCCTCATACTTCACTCGACTAGAAAAATTTCAGCGCGCTATTTCGTGAGTATGGGGGGGGGGGGATTGACTAAATTCCAAAAGGAGCATGCCAAAGAATTGCTCCATCTCGTTAGATAGCGGGTGGCGGGTGCTCATATTTCTTTAAAAGAAATTGAAAGATTGTTATGTGAGATTGCTTGCCAGTGCCCCTGGTACCCTGAAACAGGTTCTTTGGGGATAGAAACTTGGCAGAAGATCGGAAAAACCCTCTTTGCAGAACCGAGGGCTCCGATTCATTGTCTGCTCACTTGGCAGAAATGTGCAGATGCCGTTGCTAAATTAGGACCTCAGGCGTCTCCTTCGGCCCCTGCCCTTTTAGCCGTTGCAGACAACCCCCCACCTTACCCAAAGCTTTTGCCTCCTTTGCAACCCTGCCAACCCCTCCCTACGCCTCAACCGTCTCAGCCCACATCCTCCCCCCCCATCCCTCCTTCGCCTCCCGCAGCCCCTGCATCCTCTACAGGAGCTGTGCGCACTGCGCTTTCTCTGGCTAGGCAGAAAGGGCTCCTGTCCTTAGAGGAAGAGTCTGAATGGGCTGGTGAAATGCCATCTGCTTTCCCTATCACCTTTACAAACCCAGGAACTGCTCAACAGCAGGTATTGTACGAGACGCTTCCTTATTCTGTAATGAGAGAATTAAGGAAAGCCATTACTGATTCTGGTCTAAAATCCTCTTATGTAATTGGAATGCTAGAGGGATAGCAAATGGTTATACAATGCTACCTCAAGACTGGAAAGATCTGATGCGCATGCTTTTATCCCCGGCTCAGTATGTGGTGTTTGAAAGTGAATTTAAACATAGCGCATCAGCCCTGTCTGATCCACAGCATTCAGCCAATCAACTTTATGGCGCGGGTCCGTATGATAATATACCAGCCCAGGCGACGCTGACACCTTTACATTTTAGTCACACCGCACCCTGTGTACAACGCGCCTTTCGGAAAGTCCCTGTCTCAGGGCAACCGCTGAGCTCCTTTGTTAATATTAAGCAACAGCATTCGGAGCCCTACCATCAGTTTATAGATAGATTGAAAGAATCTGTCACTAGGCAGATTGATAACACGACAGCTCAAAATGAATTGATGAAAAAATTGGCTTTTGAAAATGCAAACACCAATTGCAAGAAAGCGTTGCAGTCAATCATACATCGCCCTAAATATGACCTGGCCGATATGATTCAAGCTTGTGCAGATGTTGGTAGCCAGAGCCATGCGATGTCTTTGCTTGCCGGCGCAATACAGGCTAGCAATAAGCCTACCAGCAACTGCTTCAACTGCAAACGCCCAGGCCATTTCGCTAAACAATGCAGAGCCCCTGGTGGGGGGGCGAACAGGAATGGTGCTGCCAACAAGGCTAAACCTTCCAAAAAATGCCCGAAATGCGGGAAAGGCTATCATTGGGCTAATCAATGCAGGAGTCCAGGAAACTCCATAGCGGCCCCACTCTCGGGCCAGGACAAATAGAGAGCTTTCCGCCTTTAGTTTCCGCTGCTGAAAAATTTTCTAAAAATACACCCTCTGAATTTGCCATTGATTTGATCAATCAAGAGACCAAAGACACTGTTTTACCTGGTGAAATTGTGCTTATGCCCACCCAATTGGCAGGCCCACTACCTCCTAAAGTCTCAGGCTTAATTTTACCCAAATTTTCTGCGGCCAAAGAAGGAATCCAGGTTATTCCAGGAGTCCTGGATCCTGACTATGTGGGCACAATAATGGTTCAACTTTGGAGCCTTATGCCCATGCAGTTAAAGAACGGTGAGTCCTGGGCGCATTTGATGGTGCTCCCTTCTCACCCTACTGCTTCTATTATGGATAGTAATTTGCACGAGCTCTCTCCTTTCCCCCCACAGCTGTTAGCTGTAATCCAGCGGATTGGTGAACAGAAGCTTCTTCGTAAGTATAAAATCAATGGCAGGGTTCTGGAAGGCTTGATTGACACGGGCGCGGACATTTCTGTAATTTCCAGTAGTTGCTGGGACACCACGTGGCCCCTCGAGTCTGCCTCTGCAGTTTGGGGTGTAGGTGGACCTCAAACCTCTTCCAAAAGCGTACAGTGGCTGCCTGTTTCTCTGCCTGATAGCTCTGAAACCATTGCATACATCCAGCCTTGCGTGCTAAAAATCCACCTTAATCTGTGGGGCAGAGACTTACTACAACAATTACAAGCTACCATTAAATTTAATGAGTAAGCTTGCACTCCCCCTCAACTGGAAGTCCACCACCCCGGTATGGGTGGAACAATGGCCCATAACGGGGGAAAAGCTACTTGCCTTAAAACAATTGGTGAGTGAACAATGAAAAGCATCATTTGTCCCACTCTCGATATCGCCGCTCTATTGAATTGACTAACGATTGTGACGATTCAATTTCTCTTCCCAGTAGGTCTGAATATATCTCTTTAGCTGTTTCTCTCCTAGGAGTCCCTGGATTGGCTGTACGCAATAGTAGGAACATAAACTCTTTAGCTTGTTCTGCAGCAAAAGCCCTGAATTATACTTCTCAAGCTCTTCACCTTTTGAATAAAGAACAGAGTGAACTCCAGCATGGCCTTCTGCAAAACCGCGCTGCTATCGATTATTTATTGATGCTTCATCATTATGGCTGTGAACAAGTGGCTGACATGTGTTGTTTCAATATTACTGATAATTCTAAAGCCATTCAAAGCCAAATCTCTCATTTGCAAAATCTTACACACCACATTAAACAGGACGTTGGATTTTCTGGCCTCTGGGATTCTTTCACCCAGTGGCTTACCGCTTGGTTGCCAAACCTGACTTGGCTTCGTAATCTCTTTCAATATGCCATTGTCATTATATGTATATTGATTTTGCTATGTTGCTTCCTCCAATGCATTCCTGGACTCATAAGTCTTTTGTCTCGGCTTCTCTCTCCCCCTCAGCCACCCAATAAAATCATTGCTGCCTACTTTCCAAAATGGCAGCACCAACAGTAAACATTAGGGGAGATGTGGGCGAACTTATTTCGGGCATGCGCTGGCATACCACGTATCCCGAAGTATTTTTGTCCCGTCAACCCTGGCGAACTTATTTCGGGCATGCGCTGGCATACCACGTATCCCGAAGTATTTTTGTCTTATTCACCCAGAACACCTCGCAAACAAGAAAAGAAAGGGGGAGATGAAGGGAAGCTCTGCTTCTGCACATGACTGTGGCATGATGGGAAGTCTTGCTTCTAAGCTTTTCTCTGGCATGATGGGAAGTCTTGCTTCTAAGCTTTCCTTGTGCACATGCTGCACAACCCGTCCTAATACCAAGACATTCCCTCATCACCCTAGAATGTTCTGATCAGTTCCCATTGAGTTCATGAAACAGTATACCCTGACCTGTTCTTAATGCATTGCTGACCACATCTACGGAACGTGATTGTTGTATTCTTTCATGTTATGATCAATCATTAGTAATTGTTTTAGTCTTGCTATATCAATCATTAGTTATAATTTAATTAGGAGGTTTCATGCCTGTCTAGTTCTGTGCTCCCTTTCCCAGCCTTTAATCTATTGGTGATTAATGCCTATATGTAACCTTTGCTTTGTATTTGTGTCAACCAATCAGCAACGAGCGCACCTGTGGCAATGTTGTAATATTCAATAAAAGCTTCTTCTCGGGACTTGCTCGAGAGATGCCTCTCACATGACACTTGCTACTCGTCTGTCGTTATTTCAACCCAACAGTGGAGTCTCCTTATTTGGAGGTCTTTAAGCAGAGGCTTGACAACCATATGTCAGGAGTGCTCTGATGGTGTTTCCTGCTTGGCAGGGGGTTGGACTCGATGGCCCTTGTGGTCTCTTCCAACTCTATGATTCTATGATTCTATGATTCTATGATAAAACAGGGAAAATGAAATTTTACTGGCTTATTGAGAAAAGAACAATGCCTCATTATTTGTATCTGCTTTTAAATGTTGTTTCTCTTCTCTTTGTAATGAGTTTTACTGGGTCTGTGGTCATTTTAAGTTGCTTACCTTCACTAAAATATATAAATCTACTCGACTGGAAACTTTTATTATCCAAATTCAAACCCACTTTTCTTTCTTGGAATGTCCTCCATGGAAATGAGATGAGCAACTGGATAGCAAAATTCCTGGAGTGGGGAGGAGGGTTCAATGTTCTAATAGATTAGATATGGACAGTCCTTCAGTACAGCAAAACTTGACACTTTGAAACCTTTGAGTCCTTTCCAAAAGGACTTCACCCACTATTTAGGGGGGAAGTATGTCAGAACTGACCTTCTGCAGTACTGATTCCACATTCTCGGACTCCTAATCTTACACGTAAGTTAGAGCTGGAACCATCTCAGGCCCTATGGCTCTTGAAATGACCATGACCTATTGAGCAAAACCACAGAATCTGTTAGGATATTTCCGTTCTACCTTAAAAGGGAGCAGGCTTTGTGAGTCACAGAGTCTGCGTATTTCCTGTTCACAGGATGTTTCTCTTGTGTTTTTGCTTTCGTTTCTCTCTCTGTGTCAGAGACACTGAAGCTAGCAGTCATGTTTTCTTTGTTCTGACCAACGCTGAATAAACTTGTAAATAATACTCTCCTGCGTGCATCTTTCGCTGTGCATTATCTGCTGATAGAGCGTGCATCGGCTCTGGAATGTGGCAGGCTATTTCTGGAGCTCGTGTCGCTAATTGCTGATACTGCGTGTCTACGGGAGATAGATGGACGTCCAGAGGCGGCTTGGGGGCCATGATGGACTTTGTCTCCCTGGCAGTATGCCAACAGAATCCACCTCTCTGGTGACTAAACCCCACTTGCTTTTACAAAATAAATTAACAACAGAGGAAAATCATGGAAGAAATAAAATGGCTTTTGAAATTAACAAAGGCGATTCCTTTTATCCACATGTATTACGGGACATGTTCAAAGCGCCCCTCAGGAGAAATTCTGTAAGCAAAGGTAGCAGGCTTGGAAAAGCTTATGCAGATACACAAGGACACATTGCTAAAAGAAACAAAGGGATTTGGAGGGACCATGAGTGAACAGGTAGTACCAGAATGTACAGAATTGTACCTAGAAAAAGGTTACAACTGGATTACCTTTTTGTAAACAAAAACAACAACAACCCCCAAAATAAAACTCGGAAGCAGCAGGACTCCTTAGGAACTCTTAAAAAAACAAAACACAAAACTGCATATCCCTACCTAGTCACCAAATGTGAGGGGAAACGTAAACCAGCATCTTACACTGCTTTAAATGATAGCCAGATTTTTACCACACCAGAAGTAAAAGCACGGGGCATTCATAAGTTTTTGAAAAATCATGCACTTCATTTGTAGGCAAGGGAAAGCTTTCTGAAATGTACAAGTCGCCCCCATCAAGCTAAAGCCACGCCGGGTTCCCTTTGCTCTCAAGGCTAAGGTGGACGAACAACTGGACAAGCTGATCGCCCAAGGAGTTTTGGAGCCGGTTGACCACGCCAAGTGGGAAACCCCCATCGTCACGCCTGTCAAGCCAGACGGGTCGGTGAGAATCTGCTCTGACTACAAGTGCACGATCAACAAGGCACTTCAGCAGCACACTTATCCGGTTCCTGTTGTCCAACACCTGCTGCATTCCCTGGGTGAGGGTAAGGTCTTCGCTAAGCTGGACCTTGCCCAAGCCTATCAACAACTGCCCGTCGATGATGCCACTGCTGAAGCCCAGACGATCGTCACCCACCGAGGGGCATTCCGTTGCCGCCGGTTGCAGTTCGGGGTGAGTGTGGCTCCTGGCATCTTCCAAAGCGTCTCCTGCAAGGGCTTCCGGGCGTGGTACCATATTCGTCTTGGTGTCCGCAGACTCACACCAGCAGCTGTTCGAGCGCCTCCGTGCTGTGCTGACCAGGTTCCAAGAGGCCGGGCTCAAGGTAAAGAGGGAGAAGTGCCAGATCGCTGTTCCACAGGTGGAGTTCCTGGGCTATCTTATCGACGCCTCCGGCCTTCACCCGACCACATCCAAGACCCATGCTATCCAGCAGGCCCCCATCCCAAAGAACAAGACAGAGTTGCAGGCGTTCCTGGGGCTGCTGAACTTTTATAACATGTTCCTGCCCCACAAAGCCACGGTGGCTGAGCCTCTTCACCGACTCCTCAGCACAAAGACGCCTTGGTCCTGGGGTCATCGGGAGATGGTGGCCTTCAACACGGTCAAGGCTCTCCTTTCATCAGACAGTGTGCTGGTACAGTACAGTGAAGCCAGGCCGCTGGTCCTTGCCTGCGACGCCTCACCTTTTGGCATCGGCGCTGTCCTTAGTCACCGTTTTCCAGACGGAAGAGAAGCACCGCTCGCCTACTTTTCCAGGACGCTATCTCTGACTGAACGGAATTACAGCCAGCTCGACAAGGAGGCACTGGCACTTGTGGCTGGAGTGAAGAGGTTCCATGAATACCTCTATGGCAGGACTTTTGACCTCATCACTGACCACAAGCCGCTCCTGGGCCTCCTCGCCGGTGATCGTCCAACTCCACCGGTCCTCTCGCCGCGCATGCTGCGATGGACTGTTTTCCTGGCTGCCTACCACTACCAGCTCGTCCATCGCCCGGGGAAATCGATGGGCCATGCCGACGCCCTCAGCCGTTGCCCTCTTCCAGCGTTTGTGGAAGACCCGGTTCCAGCTTCATCGCTCCTCCTGATTGAGGATCTTCCGGCAGCGCCGGTATCGGCTGCCACTGTGGCCTCGGCATCTGCCCAGGATCGCACCATCAGCTGTGTGCTCAACTGGGTGTGGAGGGGGTGGCCACAAGGGCCGTTTGCATCGGAGTTCCAACAGTTCGCAACCAGACAACATGAACTCTCGGCTCATCGCGGCTGTCTGCTGTGGGGAGACCACATCGTGATTCCCCAAAGACTCCCTCAACGCGTCCTGGAGGCTCTGCACGTTGGCCACCCAGGAATCATCAAAATGAAGGCATTGACTCGGTGTTACGTCTGGTGGCCTAACATGGACGATGCCATCACTGCCTGGGTGTCCGCCTGTCAAGCGTGCCAAGTATCGAGGCCTGCACCACCGGCAGCTAAGGGACACACCTGGGAGACGCCAAAGACACCCTGGTCGAGGGTGCACATTGATCTGGCCAGCCCCTTTCACGGCCGGACCTTTATGGTAGTGGTGGATGCCTATTCCAAATGGCTGGAGGTGGCCCTGATGCCCTCCACCACTACCGAGGCCGTCCTCCGGGTGCTGCGAGGCCTGTTTGAGATGCATGGGTGTCCTGATGTTCTTGTCTCTGATAACGGACCGCAGTTCACGTCAGGCACTTTTGAGCGGTATCTTTTGGGACTGGGCATCCGCCATGCCCTAACGGCACCATTTCATCCATCTAGCAACGGTCAAGTGGAGAGAATGGTGCGCTCGGCAAAAGAGGCACTGGCGCGCCTGGACCGGGGAGACTGGCATGAGCGGGTCACCGAATACTTGTTCGTGCAACACATCACCCCTCATGCTGCCACAGGGCGGAGTCCTGCTGAACTGCTTATGGGCCGCCGCCTCAGGTCCCCGCTCGACCGGCTGCACCCGGACTTTGCCGTGGCCGAACCCCCAGGCTGTGCCAACGCGCCACGGTCATTTGTTCCAGGTCTTTGCCTGGAACTATGTGGGGGACATTCCTTGGGTGCCAGCCACAGTAGTGGGAGTCACTGGACCTCGCTCGTACCAGGTGGCACTCGAAGATGGACGCCGGCACATAGACCAGCTTAGGCGCAGGGTTGGGGACTTGGACACTACCGTGGTGCCCCCAACTGCGCTCGTGGCTCCAGAAAAGACACTTACAGATGGCGAGGCTCCACCTACACCTCCCTCGCAAACTGCCAGCGTGGAGCCGAACCAAGCCACTTCAGAGGGTCTGCCAGACTTACCACAGGCTCAGACCACTCCACTTGCGGAGGCTCCACCCACAGCAGCGGATCCAGGGGATTTGGTTTCAGCGCCACCTAGGGTCGCACCACAGCCTCAGCAAGAGTTGTGTGGCCCCCCGGACTTGGCTACCAGTCCCCGGAGGTCTGACAGAGTTTCCAAGCCCCCAACTTATTTAAAGGACTATGTTGTTGGACATGTATCACTGTTGGTCTAAGTATGTGAAATGTAACCGATATGCTTCTGTGCCTAACTGAACCATTACGTGTAGTGCTGTATATAAGGAAACCATTATGATTGTAACTAATGCCTTATCTCGGTGGGGAGGGGTGTTATGTACTGAAGTTCTCACCCTGGGCCTGTAGATAGTTATGCAAATGAAGGATCGAAAAGTGACGTTCAGTGATTGGATAGTTTTGTATGCAAATGAAGAATCGAAAAGTGACATTCAGTGAGCACCTAGAAAGGAATGCTGTGATCACCAATAGTCAGCATGGATTTCTGAAAAATAAGTCATGTCAGACTAACCTGATCTCGTTTTTTGACAGAATTACAAGCCTGGTAGATGAAGGGAACGCAGTGGATGTAGCCTACCTTGATTTCAGCAAGGCATTTGACAAGGTGCCCCATGATATTCTTGTAAAGAAGCTGGTAAAATGCGGTCTTGTCTATGCTACCACTCAGTGGATTTGTAACTGGCTGACTGACCGAACCCAAAGGGTGCTCATCAATGGTTCCTCTTCATCCTGGAGAAGAGTGACTAGTGGGGTGCCACAGGGTTCTGTCTTGGGCCCGGTCTTATTCAACATCTTTATCAACGACTTGGATGATGGACTCAAGGGCATCCTGATCAAATTTGCAGATGACACCAAACTGGGAGGGGTGGCTAACACCCCAGAGGACAGGCTCACACTTCAAAACGACCTTAACAGATTAGAGAACTGGGCCAAAACAAACAAGATGAATTTTAACAGGGAGAAATGTAAAGTATTGCACTTGGGCAAAAAAAATGAGAGGCACAAATACAAGATGGGTGACACCTGGCTTGAGAGCAGTACATGTGAAAAGGATCTAGGAGTCTTGGTTGACCACAAACTTGACATGAGCCAACAGTGTGACGTGGCAGCTAAAAAAGCCAATGCAATTCTGGGCTGCATCAATAGGAGTATAGCATCTAGATCAAGGGAAGTAATAGTGCCACTGTATTCTGCTCTGGTCAGACCTCACCTGGAGTACTGTGTCCAGTTCTGGGCACCACAGTTCAAGAAGGACACTGACAAACTGGAACGTGTCCAGAGGAGGGCAACCAAAATGGTCAAAGGCCTGGAAACGATGCCTTATGAGGAACGGCTAAGGGAGCTGGGCATGTTTAGCCTGGAGAAGAGGAGGTTAAGGGGTGATATGATAGCCATGTTCAAATATATAAAAGGATGTCACATAGAGGAGGGAGAAAGGTTGTTTTCTGCTGCTCCAGAGAAGCGGACACGGAGCAATGGATCCAAACTACAAGAAAGAAGATTCCACCTAAACATTAGGAAGAACTTCCTGACAGTAAGAGCTGTTCGAGAGTGGAATTTGCTGCCAAGGAGTGTGGTGGAGTCTCCTTCTTTGGAGGTCTTTAAGCAGAGGCTTGACAACCATATGTGAGGAGTGCTCTGATGGTGTTTCCTGCTTGGCAGGGGGTTGGACTCGATGGCCCTTGTGGTCTCTTCCAACTCTATGATTCTATGATTCTATGAAAGGACACATTCTGCTCATGGAAAAATACATTGATTCCCGGACTGTCCGTGGGCCGGATTGAGAAGACGATTGGGCCGCATCCGGCCCCCGGGCCTTCGGTTGCCTACCCCTGCTCAAGGCAATCACTTCCTGCACTTCACGTTAATGCAGAAGACGGGCCCAGTTGTGCTCAGATGCTCAAAATTCCTTTTTCACCTTTGAATCTTTGGAGGGTCTGTTTCAGTTGTCATCGGGACAGCTCACCTAGCAGTGCAGCTGCCTTTATTGCAGAGGCAGGAAGTTTCCTTCCTTTCATATTCAGGATTTCTGTACTCACATAGAAATAATAAAATGGTTTCTGCTGTTTGTTAAAAGTCATGAATGAACTCTCACAACTCGTTGATAAGGTAGCTTGCTTGTGTTTCGAGAAATCGTATAAGAGGAGCATTCATAGGAAGTTGCATTTGACAGAGTCAATCTAGCCTAGCACTGCCTACACTGACTGGCAGCAGCGCTGCAGGGTTTTCAAACAGGGGACAGTCCCAGCCTTGTCTGGTGGAGATCCTGGACTGAACCTGGGATCTCCTGCATGCAAAGCAAGGCCTCCCTCAACTCAGGAGGCGTGAGTTCTCTACTGTATTTCAGCAAATGCTTTCACTTTATCATTTCATTTTCATTTGTATATTTTGTGCACATATTTTCCTGTATATTTTAGACAGAGAGGACTAGCAATAGGGTTAGAGGCAAGGTTCAGAGTTAGTGTTGTGTGAGCATTTTAAAGCAGTTGAGTTTAAGCAGGAGGGGATTTCACCTGAAGAGATGGCCAGCATCGTGAATGTGTAAGTAGGATTTCGTCTGCTTCTTTTTTGTAATCTTCTGGGGCGAGGGCTTGGGGTCCCCCACACGGCCAGCATCCCCATGGAATTTAACCCCTTCCTGAACAGCTTAACTTCTCTTCCCACCCGCCTTCCCATTCTCCCTCAAATCTCATTGCAGCTCAGCTGGTTAGAGGGAGCTGCAGATAGCACCAAGGTTGCAGGTCCGATTCCCATAAGGTACAGCTGCATATTCCTGCATTGCAGGGGGGTTGGACTAGATGATCCCCAGGGTACCTTCCATGATCATTATTTTGGGATGCTTTTTATTACATTCATAGCCCACTTTTCATCCAAGCAGTTCAAGGTGGCATTTATGGCTTGCCTTTCCCCCTGTTTTTCCCCTCACAACAAACCTGTTAGGCAGGCTAGGATGAGAGTGACTGGACCCAACATCAAACAGTGCACTTCATGATTGAGTGGGGATTTGCACTCGGATCTCTCAGGTCCTCCTAGTCCAGAATTCTAGCCACTATACACTATACACTATACTCTCTCTACCCCTTCTCCGTTTCTCAACTCTTCAGCCATCAACTGCAACAGACAGATGTTCTGTCAGTCTTCCTGTCAGTCACTCTGGCTCTAAGAGAGTTTTCATTGCATTCTTTGGCTCATCTATGCCTTGATGCTTTGACGACCTTCCTAGCAGCCCCCTTCCCTCTCCAGGCAGGGCTGCTGTCCTAAAAGCATTATGCTGAGGGCTCTTTTAAATGCTGGAAATGCTTCCCTTATCTTTGCTTTGCTGGGGGTGGGTGGGGAGTGTTGGAATCCCCCCCCCCCATACATGAGATGCACCACTGTGTTCCTGTGGAGAGCCGTTTGGGGTCTGTGGGTGCATAAAAAAACAAAAAGAGCCCTATTGCGTGGCGAGTTCCCCCCCAAAAAAAAGTGGAAATAAAGACACATGACACAATTATTTCAGGTTAATGGGCTAAATATGGCCACAACTTGATTGGTTACCGGTGATGAGTGGTATTGGCTTAGGCATTGGTCCTAACCGACTATCCGGCTTCAGCCCGTCCGCTTGAAGTCCGGGAAGGGTTAACCACCAGTAGGGGGAGTCCTGCTGATGCACATCAACTCGCAACCCCCCCCCCCCGTAGGCGAAAAACCAAGTCCGGCAAAAGAGGGAGATCCTCGGCGCGCCAGCGATAAATAGGGCTGCTCACGCCCCCTGAGCCAGCCGATTGGCTGTCCAGGGGCTGACGCGGCCGGGTATTCCCTCAGTCACCCGCAACTCCACCTCCTTTGTAGGCGGAAGTGGCTTTGCTGGATGAGAGGAAAAACCCGTCTAGTCCAAACTCACAAGCAGTAGCCCACTCCTGCTGCTTCTCCTCTAGCTGTGGGCTTCAGAGGTAGAGTGCCTCTGTTCCTGGAAGCTCTATATTGCTATGTTGAGTGATAGTAAGAGATGCTGTTGTTCTCCTCCAACAATTGGTGTAATCTGCTTCCCAGCCCTGCAGGCTACTTGTCCTTGTAGCATCGGCTGCCTGCAAATTTCAGAAACGGAGTAAACATGATGTGAAGAAGTTCCCACCAGCATTCTCAAATGAGTTGATTCAAAGCTCTCCCTCCATCTGCTTTCTCTCCAAGGCCACGATCATCTTGGATAACTCCTTCCTGCTCTTTTCCTTGTTGGTGTTTTAAATAATAAATAAATAAATAAATAAATGATTAAAGATTTCTTAGTTTACAAAAAAACCGTGCCTTATCTCTTTTTTCCAGTTGTGTTTTCTACAGATCAGTTTCATTTGTTGTGAGGCATTAGTGTTACATGCAGTGTTGGGTTAGGAAGAACAGAGGGGGGAAGAGGGGGAGGGTGGGGTCGGGCGGCAATGCTTCTCTTCTACTTAGTGTACAGGGGAAACTCGGAAAATTAGAATATCGTGGAAAAGTTCATTTATTTCAGTAATTCAGCTTAAAAGGTGAAACTAATATATGAGATAGACTCATGACATGCAAAGCGAGATATGTCAAGCCTTTATTTGTTATGATTGTGATATTATGGCATACAGCTGATGAAAACCCCAAATTAACAATCTCAGAAAATTAGAATATGAAATGAAATCAGCAAAACAAGGATTGCAAATAGAGCAATATTTGACCTCTGAGAAGTAGAAGCATGCATATGTACTCACTATATGGTTCGGGCCCTTTTTGCATCAATTACTGCCTCAATGCGGCGTGGCATGGATGCTATCAGCCTGTGGCACTGCTGAGGTGTTATGGAAGACCAGGATGCTTCAACAGCAGCCTTCAGCTCTTCTGCATTGCTCGGTCTCATGCGTCTCATCTTTCTCTTGGCAATGCCCCTCTATGGGGTTCAGGTCAGGCGAGTTTTCTGGCCAATCAAGCACAGTAATCCCATGGGCACTGAACCAGGTTTTGGTACTTTTGGCAGTGTGGGCAGGTGCCAAGTCCTGCTGGAAAATGAAGTCAGCATCCCCATAAAGCTTGTCTGCAGAAGGAAGCATGAAGTGCTCCAAAATCTCCTGGTAGACTGCTGCGTTGACCCTGGACTTAATGAAGCACAGTGGACCAACAGCAGCTGATGGCATGGCTCCCCAAATCAACACTTCACACTGAACTTCCAGCATCTGGCATTGTGTGCCTCCCCATTCTTCCTCCAGACTCTGGGTCCTTGGTTTCCAAATGAGATGCAAAAGTTGCTCTCATCAGAAAAGAGGACTTGGGACCACTGAGCAACAGACCAGTTCTATTTTTTTCCTTTAGCCCAGGCAAGATGCTTCTGACGTTGTTTCTTGTTCAGGAGCGGCTTGACAAGAGGAATATGACATTTGAAGCCCAGCTCCAGGATCCTTCTGTGTGTGGTGGCTCTTGATGCACTAACTCCAGCCTCAGTCCACTCCTTGTGAAAGTCCCCAACACATTTGAATGGTCTTTTCCTGACAATCCTGTCCAGGCTGTGGTCATCCCTGCTGCTTGTGCACCTTTTTCTTCCACACTTTCCCCTTTCACATAACTTTCCATTAATGTGCTTTGATACAGCACTTTGGGAACATCCAACTTCTTCTGCAATTACCCTTTGAGGCTTTCCCTCCTTATGGAGGGTCTCAGTGATGGCTTTCTGCACAACTGTCAGGTCAGCAGCCTTCCCCATGATTGTGCTTCCTACTGAACCCATTGCAGGTGTTATGGATTGAATAGCTACTGCACCTTTTCACAATCTTCTAATTTTCTGGGATTGTTAATTTGGGTTTTTTATCAGCTGTACCCCATATTCATCACAATTATAACAAATAAAGGCTTGACATATCTCGCTTTGCATGTCATGAGTCTATCTCATATATTAGTTTCACCTTTTTTAAGTTGAATTACTGAAATAAATGAACTTTTCCACGATATTCTAATTTTCCGAGTTTTCCCTGTATGTGTGGGGTTTTGTGTCAGCATCACTTGTGTGGGTTCACTTACTATTCGCTTGTTGCATTTCCTTGGTGGTGAGAGAGGTTGGGGGGTGACCTAGGGTGTGGTTGGTGGTCTTTGGTTGGCTGCAGGGAGATTTGTTTTTGTGTGTGAGTGGGCACCTAGGGTACAAATAACCAGAAACTTCATCAAACTATACCTCCACAACTACAACCCCTCGTGGCGACAAATCAACAAATACCCGAGGAGATGCAACAACACCAAATGCTCCTTTCCTTGTTGATACGATGTCCCGCAGCCGAAGTAGTGTGTGAAATGATATGGGTCTGCCTGCAACTGTTAGGCCACCCGTATTTGTGTTATGGCTATGCTGCAAAGACTCCCTGTCTTCTCTTACACACACACACACACACCATTTTGGTTGTAGGCTTCTGTCTCAGGTTTTGAAATGTGTTGGGGAGGGGGCTTTACTGGGTTTTTTTTCACCTTTATTATGCATTTTGTGTTTCTATATTGCGATTTTTATGTTGGAACCAGTGCTTTTTTCCTATTAAAAAAATATTTGGGGTACTCTCATTTTGACTCAAGAAAATCACCATTTTATAGTTCAAATCGGGGAAAATAAATGCAGTGCAGTAAATGGACAAAAGTGCAAAGATTCACAAAATGTTTTGGGGTGTGCGTACCCCTGCATCCCCCCAGAAAAAAGCACTGGTTGTAACTGAGACCTGTGGGTATAGGGCGGTATAACAACAACAACAACAACAACAACAACAACAACAACAACAACAATGTCTGCCCCTCTCCTTCTCTTCTAGGTTCAGGCGACTGAGGGACATGGCAGCCCGCAAGAAGAAGGGGACCCGCAAAGTCCCCAAGAAGTCCAGGGTTGCTGTGGGCCCACGTGAGCAAATGCTTCCTTTTCATTTTGGAGCGTAAGGAGGGGTGGCCTTAATGCTCTAATCCTCAACTGTGGAAAATAAGTAGAAATGAACTAACCTGCCCCTATGTCCTTTCCTTCTTCTCTTGTTACAGATGGTTCAGAGACTGGCAGGGTCTGGGCATCGCCTGTGGTTAGTATTTGAGAAAACAGCACAATACATACGAAATCCCTCACCCCCCCCCCCATCCACCAGTGCTGGTTATACCCCCATTTTGGCGGTCTCAGATGCAGAGAAGCCCTCCTGCCATGAACTGACAGCCTGGCTCTTGCCATTTCAGCAACTGGAGAAGGATGAGATGTTCCTCTGCTGCGTGCTGGCCACTTGCTCGGAGGCCCGCCAGAGAGAAAATGACAGGTTGAGGTACTCCAAAAAGATGGCCGTCAAGGCAATTGCGGTGAGTGAGAGGTTGCATGAGGTATCCAGGGGTGAGGTGGGCAGGAGAGCTGGGGATGGGATTTGAGGGATGTTGGGCAGAAGGAAGGCCTGGCGGGGTCTGGCCAAGAGAAGGGTTGTGCAGGCATTTGGCATTAAATTGCCAATTCCTGCACTGAGTTAGGGGTTGGAGGAATCCACCTGATGTCCGTAGGGAACTGACGTTTCCCCCCTCCACCCTCTGTTCTCTATCAGGATCTCATGGGACGGATTGCGTGCTTTACGCAGCCTGAATTGGCCCTTTCTATGGCGCTGGAAGCCCTTTACCAACTGAGGTATACCGGGTTTTTTGAGCTTGACGAGGAGCTGGCGGGGGGGAGGGGAGCAGAATGTGGAAAGGTGTTACCAGACCTTGCCACTTCAGTGAATTCAATTGGAAGAATTGCTTACAATTTCTTGGGTTTCTTGCGTTCAAAAAGCTTTATTCATGCAGCAACTATTTACAGGATGAGTGGAGATGTGAGAGAGAAAATAGAAGCTATATTGTCTAGAGATGACTGCGAAATGGCTCAGCTTTTAGGGCTGGGATTAACAAAGACCTAGAGGCTTGCAACCAAGTGCCAGGTAGACTGCCACATAAACAGTGCCCTTGTGTGTTTATTTTACCTTTATTCATTTTTACCCTGTAAAATCTATACGCTGCTTGATTGTCAAAAGTGGTTTAAGCTAACACATGCATTCACTAGAAGTTCAAGCGAATGAAATGTATTTGATGCTTCCCCCCCCCCCCAATATGAGACAGAGTCTAAAAAGTTTTCCCTCCTTCTCTCCAGCCTCATGAAGCCCAAATTACCACTGAAGCGCCACAGCCTGATTGTGCATGCAGCCTTTGCGGCGGTCATTGAGGTCAAAACTGAGCCCGACAAGCAGGTAAGTTGTTAGCCTTGAAAGTTGACTTCTGTAGTTGTTGTTTCTTCTTCACACGCTTTAAGCACTGCTCCCATTGCTCAACATCTGATCTCTCTTTCCCCTGCTTGGCGCATCCTCTCCCTCATTGTCATTGCCTGCAGGAGTTAGAGGAACGTTATACTCTGATGCTGGGAGGCCTTCTCTGGGAGGCCCCAAGCACTAAGATCCTGAACTTGCTGATGAATGTAAGTATCTTGATGGCCTCAGTGGCTGTTTGACCTAGAAAGCTTTCGTGGAGAAGCCGCCACCTAGCAGTGCACCTCTTGGGCCCTTCCCCTCTTGTAAGGCAAGCTGGCCACATGGACGAGCCAGCAAAGGCCCACTTGCCCAGACAGCCAAAGGAGGGCCTTGGATGCAGAGCTACAATTTGGGGCTGGAGGACACTGCCATTTTAGAACAGAAACGGATCTCTCTCTGAGAGTGTAAAGGGCTTCACAGTGGTCTGCCTCTCTCCCCCAGAGCAGCCTCCTGATTCTGAGGTCCCCTTTCCTCCCACAGGAACTGAGAGGTTACACAACAAGTGTGACTGCAGCGGAGAGGCAACTGGCAGCCAGTGGCATTAGCTGGCTGATGTCCTATGCAAGAAGGCTCAGTTGCCTGAAGGTAAGTCTCTCACCTTTGGCACCTTCACAGCCCCAAGAGGCTCCCAGAGTGGCTTGTGAAAGGATTCCCACAGGAGGAATCACAGTCTGGTATCAGGCACACAACACAATGTGTGTCCCTGGGATGCCGGACAAGGCTGGAGACATTTCCTGCCCTCTTCCTTGATCTTACACTTCCACCTCTGCCTAGTAGGCTGCAGGACCCATTGAGGTCACCTGGGGCAAGGGATTGGGGCCAGGCAATAGAACTCACTCATCCCATGATGGAAGCAAGTCTTCCCTGGCTTGGGTCTGCTTCCATGTTCTCTTGCACCCATTATTTGGGGCGGGGGAGGGTTGAGGATCAGATCAGTCATCTGATCCAGTACTGTTTTTTCTTTTCTCTACAGCATGCTCTCGTCCCTCTGGAGCTGGCTCACTTCTGCCCCAAAGAAGGTAACACCCACAGCCTGGGGACATGGGACACACTTTCCAGACTAAGGAGAGCCCACTCAGTAGCTGCAGCAGCCTTGCTTGATGCAGACCTCCTGGGTCATGTGGCTGTGAAATCCTGCCACAGCACAAAGATGGTCAAACTGCAGGCTTGGAAGGAGTCGTTGCCACCAAAGACAGGATCCATAAAGCCTCCTTGTAAATAGGGTGGAATGGGGGCCAGGTCAATTTGGTGAATCAGTAAATGTGGCAGAAATTCATCTCTCTTCTCCTTCATTCTCTTCCAGATGACATAAGACTTGATGTCAGTTTCGATTATGGGGCTAAGACACAAGTTTCAAGGCTCAGCGATGATGGAGTGGCAAGTTTTGCTTGCTGTTTCATTGTGTCTTGTTGCTAATTGTGATCATTGCTGTTGTTTTAGAATTCTTTCCTATGCAATATTCCTTTTTTATTGCTTTTAAATTGTTGCTTTTTAAATTGTCCTTGTAAAGGAAAGTGTTCTGCTAATGTTGATTGTATTCTGAATTGCTTCAAGAAGCCTCATAGCAATGAATACTATTAAGAGTAATAATTATTTTACCTGCCTTAATTATAATAAAGCATTGACATGCATATTTTAAATTAGCGGTTAAGGTCTTAAACTACACATTTTAATAGTTTCACATCTGTATTCTTTACTGTGTTCTAGCTTATTGATTTTGATTTTAACCTACATATATATGAGAGCCAGTGTGGTGTAGTGGTTAAGAGCGGTAGTCTCGTAATCTGGGGAACCGGGTTCGCGTCTCCACTCCTCCACATGCAGCTGCTGGGTGACCTTGGGCCAGTCACACTTCTCTGAAGTCTCTCAGCCCCACTCATCTCACAGAGTGTTTGTTGGGGGGGGGGAGGGAAAGGAGAATGTTAGCCGCTTTGAGACTCCTTAGGGTAGTGATAAAGCGGGATATCAAACTCTTCTTCTTCTTCTTCTTCTTCTTCTTCTTCTTCTTCTTCTTCTTCTTCTTCTTCTTCTTCTTCTTCTTCTACATGTTCTCTATCTCTGTAGAAGTCCATATTCTGGTTTGTGGCTGTAATAAATTGATTCGTTCATTCAATAAAGCTTCGGTGGTTTTGAAATTCAGTAAATTGTCTCTGCCTCCATTTTTTGGTATTGAGGGAAACGCTCTAGAAAATAATCAGAAAACATCAGGGTTGTAGTCAACATCAGTCCTTTCCACAGCAGACCTATTTAAATTGATGGGCACAAATTACGTGGCTGTGTTGATTTTGACGCATCTCTTCTGAGTAAAACTCAGTTGACTACTTTAGGGATAATCGCGGAGTGGGCAGTGGGGTCCGGAGGGAGCACACTCCCCACCAGCAGGCAGCCACAGTCTGCCTGCACGCGTGACCCTGGGGTGCGTAGCATACTCCCCCTCACAGACAAAGTCATGGCTGTCTGGAACATCGTTCCCTCTGTCTGACCTTTTGCGGTCTCAGCAGTCTGCGGTGTCCTGTCTGTAACCTTTGTCCCTTTGTCCCTGAGACCTTTTGTCTCCTTCGTCATACACTGTGCAAGGGGAAAATGACGCGGTGGAAACAGGTGCCAAAATAACTTTGTACCACCCCACGATCTCGGGACCAAAGGTGTGTAAAGGTCACAGCCCAAAATGTATCTGCCTAGCTTGCATATTTGTCTCAATAAAAGGAGGCTCCACAGGACTGGTCAGCAGCTCGCTTCAGCCCACCTGTGCGCAGCTCACATGATGATCAACTCCTGTCTTGTGCCTTCACTTCAGACTACTCCTCACAGGATATCATGGAATTGTAGAGTTGGAAGGGACCACAAGAGTCATCTAGTCCACCCCCTGCAATGCAGGAATATTTTGCCCAACGTGGGGCTCCAACCCACGACCCTGAGATGCAGAGTCTCACACTCTACTGACTGAGCTATGGGCAGATATCTTGTTTGATAAATGTGTCCCTTTGAAACATTTTGGTTTTATCCTCTCTGCAGGAGTTGCTATGCCTGATCATTCCATCTAGTTCTGTCGAAAGAGAGGTGGGGGTTGTTTTCTGATTTCTTAATTGTGAATATTTGGGGGGGAGGGGAGGCATAGGTGGAAAGGAGATACTCAGATGGACCAGAGTGAAATGGGGCCGAGTGAAATTGGGGCTTCGGGATGGCTTGGGGAAGTCTCAAAGTGTCACATCCAAACCAAAACTCTTGGTTGTTGGATGCCCCTGCCTTCTGTCATCATTTGAGCTTTCCTCTGCTTCCCTTTCAAGCTGCTGTCTGGAAGGAGGCCAAAGCCCACTTAAACATAGGAATGATTATAAGAAAGCATTCATTCAACAGCCAGAGTTGAATGAAGACGATGTGCTAGGAGGAGAATGAGCTAATTGAACCATTCTGCAACACACACACACACACACACACACACACACACACTGCAATCCGAACCCCAGTGCTGTTATGAGGACAATGGTCACAACCACACATTTCAAGAAGCATTGCACTAAGAGTCACAGATTCACCCAACACATCCTGGGAACCTCTGTTTGCTACAGATCTAACATCTCTCAGCACCCTTGGCAAACTACAGTTCCCAGGATTCTTGAGGGAAAGCCTGGACTCTTTCAAGTGGTGTAAGAGCTTTAAATGTGTGGTGTGGAATTCCTCCAAAATAATCGGGGAACTGTGCAACCCTCTCTCTCTCAGGCTACAGTCCTGCCCCAGGCTCACGAGGAGGAGGAGGAGGAGGAGGAGGAGGGCTCTTTATTAGATTAGGTTTGTATCCTGCCTTTCTATTTTCATGCTCAAGGCAGCTAAACCGTCAGAACGACATAAATCAATTATAATAATCAATACAATAAGAATAGCAATAAGAATTATTTACCAAATCTAAATAATCTGATAGAAAATTGAGGGAGGGGTGATCTCTCCATCGGCTGCAGTCTTTGGACACAACATTTCAATGAACATTGTTGTTGTTGTTGTTGTTGTTAATTTCATTTCTATACCGCTTTATATTTTCAAGAAAAATCTCCAAGCAGTTTACAGCATATTAAAACATAAATAAAACAATCGGAAGAATGTCAAATATAGAGTATACAGTTAAAGCAACATAGTTAACAAAAAACTGAAATATTAAAGATTTCAGAATAAAACATTACAAAGGAAGTCAACTACAGAATACATATTTAACACAAAGTTAACAAAAACAAAACAAAAAACTTAAGCACCCCCCCCAAAATCAACATTGCTAAGTAAAGTCAAATATAAAATGCACATTTAAAACAGCAGAATTCCTTTTATATATATATAAATGATATTTATTCCAAGTTTAAGATTACAAAAAAAGAGAAAAAACAGTACAAAATACAAGGAAAAATTTAACCATAACAAAGCCAAGTAAAAAGAAAAAAGAGAACAATAAGATAGAATATATAAAAAATAAGCAAGACAAAGATATAAAAATGCATTAAATTAAAATAAAACAAAAACAAATTAAACCTTTACATAACTTTTTCCCTTTACTTATTTCCTTGACCTCCTCTCACCTCCCAATTTTGTATTCTAGTTCAGATCATTTTTTTCAGCAAATCCTTCCAACCTTATTTTCATTTACGTATTTTAATTTAAAATATTGTAATTAAACATCCTCTGTTTCATCAATTTCATCAACTCATTTTTGCTTAATCCTTTATATCATATCTACCAAAACTGCCTAATTTTCTTTTTCCGACATCTTTCTAACAGTCTTTAATATTACAATATTTTTGAAGATATATTTTAAATTTTTTCCAGTCTTCTTCCACCGACCCTTCTCCCTGGTCTCGGATTCTGCCAGTCATCTCAGCCAATTCCATATAGTCCATCACTTTCGTCTGCCATTCTTCTCGGGTGGGTAATTCTTGTGTCTTCCAGTACTTTCCGATGAGTATTCTTGCTGCTGTTGTAGCGTACATAAAGAAGGTTCTATCCTCCCTTCGCACCAATTGGCCGACCATGCCCAGAAGGAAGGCCTCTGGTTTCTTCTGGAAGGTATATTTAAATACCTTTTTCATTTCATTATAGATCATCTCCCAGAAGGCCTTGATCCTTGGGCATGTCCACCAAAGGTGAAAAAATGTACCCTCAATCTCTTTACATTTCCAGCATTTATTATCGGGCAAATGATAAATTTTTGCCAGCTTGACTGGGGTTAAGTACCACCTGTAGATCATTTTCATTATATTTTCTCTTAAGGCATTACAAGCCGTAAACTTGATACCTGTGGTCCATAACTTTTCCCAGTCGGCCATCATAATGTTATATCCAAAGTCTTGTGCCCATTTAATCATAACAGATTTAACCATTTCATCTTGTGTATTCCATTTCCACAGCAAGTTATACATTCTTGATAAATTCTTAGTTTTAGGGTCTAACAATTCTGTTTCCAATTTTGATTTTTCCACCTGAAAACCAATTTTCTTATCTAAGTTATATGCCTCCCTTATTTGATAATAATGAAGCCAGTCTCGTACTTTAGTTTTTTTTTTTTTTAATGATATTTATTGAAATTTCACATGAAAAGAGACATTTTTATAAAAAAAAAGAAAATTAAAAATAGAAAGAAAAATACACCATACAAAATACAAAAAGAAAAAGGAAAAAACAGTTAAAAACAATTCCATCTTTTCATCACAACTTTTACATTTACTTATTTCCCGGACCTCCTCATACCTCCCTCTTTTGTATTCCAATTCAATTTGTTTGTCCAGCAATTCCTTTCCCTCCTTTTTAATCCCAATCCTTAATCTTAATATAATATAACATTAAATTTTAACCTATTAAAAGCCAATTTTCCATTTCTTTTAACTTTTTTAATCCTAATCCTTAATCTTGATCTATATATAACCTCCAAGCCTGTACAGCTAGAAGCCACTTAATTTCAATCCAACATCACTCTAACATTCTTTAATTTTGCAATATTTCTGTAAGTAATCTTTGAATTTTTTCCAATCTTCTTCCACCGACTCTTCTCCCTGGTCACAGATTCTGCCAGTCATTTCCGCCAATTCCATATAGTCCATCAATTTCATCTGTCGTACTTTAGTTTTTAAATTGTCAAAGCTCTGCAGCTTTAATCTATCTCCATCTTGTTCTAAAATTTCACAATATTTTGGCCAATTTGTCTCCATATTAATTTTTTTTCAGAGCCTTGGCCTCCATTGGTGACAGCCACCTTGGTGTTTTACTTTCCAGCAAGTCCTTATCTCTCACCCAGGCATTAAACAATGCTTTCCTAGCAATATGGTTCTTAAAGGCTTTATGTGCTTTAACCTTGTACCACAAGTATGCATGCCATCCAAAAACGTTGTTAAAACATTCTAAATCCAAAATGTCCGTGTTTTCAAGAAGCACCAATCTTTCAGCCAACAAAATGCGGCTGATTCATAATAAAGTTTAAAGTCTGGCAGGGCAAATCCACCTCTTTCTTTAGCATCAGTTAAAATCTTAAATTTTATTCTAGGCTTCTTGCCCTGCCAGACAAATCTCAAGATATCTCTCTGCCATTTCTTGAAACAGTCCATCTTGTCCAAAATTTGCAATGTTTGAAACAGAAACAACATCCTAGGCAATACATTCATCTTTATCACAGCAATTCGGCCCAACAATGATAACTTCAATTTTGACCATATTTCCAAATCCTTTTTCACTTCCATCCAACATTTTTCATAGTTATCTTTAAATAAATTCACATTTTTAGCAGTCATATGAACCCCTAGATACTTCACTTTCTTAACCAATATTAATCCTGTCTCCTTCTGAAACCTCTCTTTCTCAATCTCTGTTAAATTTTTCTCTAACACCTTAGTTTTCAACTTATTCAACTTAAATCCCGCAACTTGACCAAATTCTTGAATTAATTGCAATACTCTTTTAGTACTGGATTCTGGCTCCTGTAATGTCAAAACCAAATCATCAGCAAAAGCTTTCAGTTTATACTGTTTAGCTCCGAGTTGTATACCTTTAACCAATTGGTCTTTTCTAATCATGTTGAGCAAAACCTCCAGGACCGATATAAAAAGCAATGGGGAGATTGGGCAGCCCTGTCTTGTTCCTTTCTCAATCTTAAACTCTTCTGTAACTATGTTATTCACAATTAACTTAGCTTTTTGTTCTGAATAGATTTCACCTATACCGTTTTCAAAACCTTGGCCTACCCCCATTCCCTGTAGATTTTTCTTCATAAAACTCCAAGAAATATTATCAAAGGCTTTCTCCGCGTCCACAAATATTAAAACTGCTTTAGTATTGATATTAACTTGTAATTTTTCTAAAATATTAATTATATTCCTCGTGTTATCTGACAAATGTCTCCCCGGGAGAAAGCCCGCTTGGTCCTTATGAATTTCTTCCACCAGTACCTTTTTTAATCTTTTAGCCATAATTTCCGCAAAAAAAATTGTAATCCACATTAAGTAAAGATATGGGACGGTAGTTCTTAAGCTGTGTCTTTTCCGATTCTGTTTTTGGTATAAGTGTAATGTAAGCTTCTTTCCACGACTCGGGTGCCTTCCCCCCCCCCCCCAATATTTCATTGCAAACTTCCTTCAAAGGCTGTATTAACCATTCTTTCAAAGATTTATAATACTTTGCAGTCAAACCATCCGGCCCTGGAGATTTGCCCAATTTCATGTTCTGAATGGCTCCTTCCACTTCTTGGTCAGTTATTTTACAATTTAGCATTGATTTACTCTCTTGAGAGATTTTTTGTAATCCATTTGTTCTCAGAAACCGATCAATGTCTATTTCTTTCTGAGTCTCCTGTGTATATAGCTGTTTAAAATACTTCTGAAAACACTTTCTGATCTCCGCAGGATTCTGTATGTTCTTTCCCTCCACTACTAGATTCATAATAGTGTTGAGTTTTTGTCTTTTTTTCATTTGCCATGCCAGCAGTTTCCCACACTTATTCGCTGATTCAAATGTCTTTTGTCTCATCTGTTTAATCTTCCATTCTATTTCCTGATTTGTCAATTTCATATATTGTACTTGATATAACTTTATCTCTTTTAGGATCTCCTGTGATTTCGGTTTCGCTCTCAGTCTCTTTTCTCCATCCTTTATTTTCTCCAATTTTTTTTCCCTTTTTTCATTTTGAACTCTTTTCCTGATTGCATTTTGTTGTATCTAAAACCCTCTCATAACTGCTTTACTTGCATCCCAAATCACTCTTTTTTCAGTCGTGGTATTCATATTTATCTCAAAATAATCTCTCAAGTTTTTCTGAGCCTTTTTAATAATTTCCTCATTCCTAAACAGGGAGTCATTCATCCTCCATCTGAAAGAACCAATTGGCGTTAATGTCATTTCCATCTTCACTGCATTGTGGTCGGAGCAAGTTTTAGGGCAAATTTCCACTTTTTTTATCTTCGGGGCCAGTCCCCTAGTTATCCAGATTTGGTCTATTCTTGTCCATGTCATTTTAGCTTCAGAGAAGAAAGTTCCTTCTCTTTCCAAGGGGTTCTTTGTTCTCCAAATATCAACAAGGTCCATATTGTCAGTCATTTCAAAGAACGTCTTTGGTAGTCTGCCGTCTTTCGTCACCGTTTGTCTTTGGGCTTTATCCATATTCGTAGACACTACTCCATTCATGTCTCCCATCAGAATCATGTTATAATCTAAATAGTCCAGTAAAGTTTCATGCAGTTTCTTAAAAAATTCTGATTTTCCCTCGTTCGGTGCATAAATACCTAGTATCAAAAACTTCTCACCTTGTAATTGAATTTCAATTGCAATAAATCTTCCTTGGTCATCTTTAAATAAAAATTTCGGTGACAGGCTTTCCTTTGCATAAAGTACTACTCCTCTTTTTTTAACTTTGTCTGATGAAATAAATTCTTCTCCTAATCTTTTATTCGTCAAAATTTTCCGATGTAGCCTTGTCACGTGCGTTTCTTGTAGACAAATCAAGTCCAAATGTTCTTTTTTTAATATATGAAATACTCTCCCCCTTTTTTCCTGGGAGTTCAGTCCATTCACATTCCAGCTTAATACTTGCAGTGTCATGGTGTAATTACTCTCCTTCTCCCCCGGCAGCACCCAATAGTTTGTCTATATCTGTCGGTGGCGTTGATTTCCCTTTTTTTTGTAGACTCTTGTCCGGTACGGCCGGCTCTTTTCCAAGTCCTTTCTGCAGGTCTTCTTCGTATGTGCTCAGGAACTTATTTTTTTCCTCCACTGATCTTATTTTTATCTTTCTTCCTTTGAAGCTAGAAGATAGGCTTTGGGGGAATTCCCACCTGAAGGGGATCTTATTTTTTCTCAACAGGGCCACCAAATCTCCAAAGTCGTGTCTTAAATCCAAAAGATGTTTCAGTATATCTTTGAAGATTTCCACTTTTGATTGCAGAATTGTCAAGGGTTTCTGAAAATGCAAACCCAAAATTTTATCCCTTTCTTCTTTGGATCGGAGGGTAATCAGGCAATCCCTTATTTTAATCTTTTTTCCTCCTTTTCCTAGCCTGAAAGCCCTCACGATCTTAAAATCTTCTTGTTTCAGTTCCGATTTCCAAAACTCTGCAAATTCTTGTGTCAAAAAATCTGTCAGGGTGCCCGTCTCCAATTCAGGAATAGCTCTAATCCTTAAATTCGGCTGTTTTTCTTTCAGTTCGATCATAGACAGCGTCAACTTATGGCCTGCAATTTCCTTCTGTAGGCCTGGCACCTTCTCTGTTTCCAGCTGCTCTACTTTAAATTCCACAGCAGCAGTTTTTTCCTTTGTCGATTTCGATTCCTGCAGTAGTTTCTGAATAGATTCTGTATTGTTATTCACCTTTCCCCCCAAATTATCTAATGTTTCTGTGTTTAAATCAATTTTTTTTATTTGCAGTATCAACTTTCTTATTGGTCTCTTCGACCTTCTTATTGGTCTCTTCGACCTTCGTACTAAGTTGTAATAGAGTTTCATTAATCTTAGCCAGTGCATTCGCTAGAACGTCTTCTGTCATTCCGCTAGACTTAGATTGTGTAGATGCCATAGGAAGGCCAGCAGTTGATTGCCTTCGCTGCCCCCAAGCTTTCCCAGACCTCAAAACTGACGCGTCTAATTTTTCTTTCCCATCTGCCATAACAATGAAGCAGCCAAGAAGCCAAGGTCACTCTCAGATAGGCTATTCCTGTTTACCAGCGGAAAATTCCCCTTGTTGCAATTTCTAAGGGTCCCCCTAGGTGGACACAGTTGCAATAGTCCAAAGGAGTAACTTTCCTTCTTAAAGTAAAAAAGGGAACTCCAGCCGAGGAATAAAAACAGTTCCAATTTAGTTACCTTCCAGTTATTTTTTCACCAAAGCTGGCCACAATGTATCCACCTTACTGTCAGCAAATCCTTCTTTTGACAGCTGAGACGCAAATTTAAAAGCAATAGTCTTAGCGATAGACTTAGCTCACTGGCAGACCGTTCCCAGGTCTGGACGGTGAATTTTACACTTCTCCTCTCTTCATGCAGATTTACACAGTCCAAAACAAACCCCTTCCTTCCCTGCTTTTAGAAGGGTGGGTTCAGAAAAGTTCTCAAGTCGGAAAGCAGCCCTTTACAAACTTATTTCCAGCGCTTTAGCTCTAAAGTCTCTATGCTTTGATCTATTTACAGAACGGGAGGCAGACTTCCTGGTTATACCTCCCGCCATGGTAGCCAATTAAGTCTCTTTTTTTTTTTCTTCCAATAAGCCCAATTCAGTCAGTCTTTTTAAAATAAGTCCGATTCAATCAGTCTTTTAGCGATCCAATTCCCCCTACTCAGGGGTATTTCCTTTAAGATCCAATTGTTCCAGGGTAGAAATCAGCGCTCTCCAGCAACGGCAATGCGGCTTCGCTCCGTGAAAGCAGCAATCGACTCACAGCACCGCGCCTCTCCCCCGTTCCGCTCCGAAGCCCCAAAAAAGGCTTCCTCGCAAGTTGGGGGGGCGCTAAAAGGTGCCCGCCGAGTCCCCACGTTCCCAGGCTTCACTGCCTGCGATTTATAAGGCCCCCGCTTCGCCGCAGCGTATAGGACCCGATTTCCACGGAGCCGATCCCCTCCGAGATCAAAGGGAATCCGCCATTAGCTGATGGCGCTGACCGGAAGTCCGTAAAAAACAGCAGAATTCCCAAGAGAATAAAATATGATCATAAGCATGACACGGCTGTTTAGCAGGAACGAAAAGATGGGGCAAAAATAATCCAATAGTTTGGGTTTCTTGTCAGGCTGAGCGATGTCCCTCTGGTCTCACCAGGAGCCTCTTTAGTAGAGCTGGTGTCTGGGCCTTGCCCCCCAGGCCAGGTGGAAAGGGCCTTGCAGGAAGCGGCCTTCACAACTCACAACCGGCCAAGGCCATCATGATGACACACAGTTCAATAGGGCAAGGTTTCTGGCAGGTGGGCATCTAAAGCCTACCAGACTGTCCACGCAGACCTTGTTGGTCCACTTGCAAAGTACTTCATGGTATTGATTGATGCTTTTTCCAGGTACATTCATGTGTTTTCCAGGTACATTCATGTGTTCATGCTCAAGCAGAAATCAGAAGCGTTTCCGAGGTTCAAGGAATTCTGTGCTTGGTTGCAAAATGTCCATGGAAAGCAACTGCAAAACCATTGGTTGGCTTTCATTGAGTTCTGTGGACACAGTAAAAAAAAGCTGCCATCTGGTTTCTCTCTGGATGTTCAGATTGTGGAACACAGATTTGCTCTCCACCGTAACCATGTCTCTCAGCATACCACTTTATTTCCCCCCAGATAGGTGGCTACTATTCACTTGTAGGAAGATGTGCTTATTTAGATTACAACATTGCAGTGGGAGCAAAAGCCACCTTTCTTCTCTCAAGAGGGTTAGTCGAGTTTCTGTTGTTACGGAAAAATCCAAGTGGGAGGCTGCTCAGGGCCCGTGGGTCCCTGCGGAACAAAGAAGGAGTCCAGCCACCAACCGGAGCAAATAGCGGAGACCAAAGTTTATCGCTCCTGAGTTCAGAGAGGAATTGAACCCCGAGAACGGGGTGACAAGGACTTTTAAAAGTTCCTATCTTATCCCAGCAGACAGTTCGCTAAACATCACCACTCCATCAGAAAAGGGGAGGGTTATACATGATTAACATAGGAGGAATGTGTTGGGGTAAAATGCAAATACAGGATATGTCTTGGGAAGTACATTCTAAGCACCTACTGTAAGAGGACAATAGAACTTTGGTTTGCATAGTCTGCCGCCTGGGTAAGTCCGGAGGAGAGCTTTTGCCCAGCGATTGTCACCTACGGGTAAAGTACCTTCCTGTGAGTAGGTGACCTCCCACTTGGGGAATTCTGGCGGGGACCGAGGGGTTCCCAGGTCCTTGGCCAACGAAGCAGACTGGCGGTGGAATGAAGAGAATCCGTAAAACCAGTGGTTTTCTATGAATTTCCAAGCGTTTTAAGGCTTTTTAAAATACAGACGGTTCTTTTCGGAAGTGGCCTGGCCTGACATTGCTACATTGTATCTAGCTGGACCATAAAGAAGGCCGATCGCCGAAGAATGGATGCTTTTGAATTCTGGTGCTGGAGGAGACTCTTGAGAGTCCCATGGACTGCAAGAAGATCAAACCTATCCATTCTGAAGGAAATCAGCCCTGAGTGCTCACTGGAAGGACAGATCCTGAAGCTGAGGCTCCAAGATTTTGGCCACCTCAGGAGAAGAGAATACTCCCTGGAAAAGACCCTGATGTTGGCAAAGATGGAGGGCACAAGGAGAAGGGGACGGCAGAGGACGAGATGGTTGGACAGTGTTCTAGAAGCTACCAGCATGAGTTTGAGCAAAGTGCGGGAGGCAGTGGAAGACAAGAGGGTCTGGTGTGCTCTGGTCCAGGGGGTCACGCAGAGTCGGACACGACTAGACTAAACGACTAAACAACATCTAGTTTTGATTGACTTAACAGGGTAACGAGGTTTCGATTGACTCAGTCCGTTGTTCTCGCAGCGGGAGCTGTCATCACCTTGTCAGCGCTCAGTGGAGCGTGCAAAACAGCTGGAGCTGAGCTGCCTCTGCAGAGCCATGGCATTGCTGCGATTGGCTGAAGGGCTACATTCAACGCCATCTGATTGGCTAGAACGCATCCTCATGCAAATACCTTTTTCATTCATAAAATACATCGATTGTGTATAGCATCGGGAGACGGGGTCAGAAATTGCGCTTTCTTCTCGGGGTTTTGGACTTTTTTGCGGTGCTTGGTGCAACGTTGTGACGGGGCGAGGGGAGCCCTAGTGTGGCAGGGTTCCCTTGAGGTCATCGCCTCGGGCTCTACGTCTCTTACTCGGGAGTAAGACTTCGTTCATATGCCCCCCCTCTATTCCGTAACACTCTTCATATGGACTTCATGGAGTGTGCACTCTTGCAGGGTCTGCTTCCAGAAACTACTATTGCAGATGTATATATTTTTGTCAGAAATGGTTTACAAATATGCACGATGGCAAGCAGGCAGACAGGAACAGTTACAAAGCAACCTTGGTCCTGCATAGCCTGGAAGCTGTTTCCAACTAGTGAACTAGAAACCTTTCAGCAACCTTTACAACCATCTACAAACCCCGAAGTTTGTAGGGTTCTCTTATTTCAGCTGTGTCTTGGCTCTGTGCTCGCAAGTGTTCTAGTGACTTTCAGGTAACTTGGAAAGCATGGTAATGATGTCTTGGTTCTGAAGAATGATATTTCCCCCAGTCTGACTTAGTTATCCTGGTGATGATTCAGCTAGATGTTGTACACGCTGACCATATTCCAGAAGGGGTTTGTTGTCTTGGCCTTGCTTTGGCTTACTGAGATCTGTCTTCTCCCTATAGGTGCTCATTCTAAAAAAACATGAATTACATTTAAAGTTCTGCGAGATGCAAAGGAAAGCTTGCGTTTTAAACTTGTATTTTACAGCTTGTTGCTTGGTGCGGTTAACGGAATGGGGGATATTGAGAAAGAAGAGACTTTGAATTAGAAGGTTAGGATTTCAGGGTTAGATGGCTTGGATATTTGTGGTAGATCAAGTCAGAGTAAATGCGCACCTTGAGAACCACTGTATTAGACGTGCGTGGAGTATTAAGAATCTGAAAATAGATATAAAGTTAGTTTATACGCAAAGACTCTGTTTCACCAGAAGACACTTTTTATAGACAAAAGGGTGACGGATAAAGAGAAATGGTTAATCTACTGAGAGTTCTTAAAGTGGAAACGGGGAGATTGTAAAATTTAAACAAGGGGTTTCTCTTTTACACTTAATAAAAGAGGGTTGGGGTGTTGTTTATGGGTTCTTTTTCTGGGGGGGGGGTTGCTGTTGCTGATGTTAATTTATTTTTCTCTTTAGCTTGGATTATATGATTTACGTGGAATCTTATTATTTATGTGGATTTTTTTTTCCAATTTCGTTGTGTACTTTTTGATATTTTGTTCATTGTTTACGACTAGTTTTGTTATGTTTGCACTTATGTAATGTTTTATTTTTTTTGTAAGCTGCCTTGCACATGGTTTGAAATTTGGAAAGGCAACATACAAATAAATGATTCATTGATTGACTGAGAGATTCTAGTTGGAAATGAAGACTTGGGGTATGGAAGAGTGGAAGACGGGTTTTGAGATACAATTGTGCACATCGTGTGATATCAAAAATGTACAAACTTTTGTTGAAATCCTAAATGGAAGAGGAACAGATTAAAAAGTGCATGATTAAAGGGGCAATATTTTCTCTTTTTTTGGTTATATTGTACAGTTGGAATAGTGGTAACATATGTGGACTAAAGAGTTAAAATAATAATTGAGTTATGACTTAAAATAGACTTTTAAATATATATATATATTTAAGTATTGTTGGTATCTAACTCCCAAGAAGTTATTTAGAATACATGAAAACATACCAAATGTTTGTTGGAAATGTCAAGAAGATGAAGGGACATTTTCTCGTGCTTGGTGGACATGTGAAATAGCTTCAAACATATGGGATACAAATACATACACAGAGGATTTTGAAGGTTAATATTCAACTGTTGGGACTTACTGATATACAGAAAGCCTTTCCTGACCATAGCGCTGCAGCAGCTCCCAGCCAAGTGCTAGGAAATGTTCCCCAGCAGATGCCATGCTAGGAGGTCCTGCACCACTGGGTTTTTCAAGTATTCAGAGAAATTGTGGATTTTAGGACTTAGAAATGGGTCAGCAGCTTCATTTGGCAATGCCAGAAAAGACTGCCCCTTCAAATTCTGTTTCTAACGCGTATAATAATTTAATAATTATATTTTTTAATTATTTCTACCCGGCCCATCTGGCTGGGTTTCCCTAGCCACTCGGGCGGCTTCCAGCAAAAGATTAAAAATACATTAAAACATCAGTCATTAAAAGCTTCCCTAAACAGGGCAGCCTTCAGGTGTCTTCTAAATGTCATATACTTGTTTATTTCTTTGGCATCTGGTGGGAGGGCGTTCCACAGGGCGGGCGCCACTACCGAGAAGCCCTCTGCCTGGTTCCCTGTAACTTCGCTTCTCGCAATGAGGGAACCACCAGAAGGCCCTCAGCGCTGGACCTCAGTGTCCGGCCTGACCGATGGGGCTGTATTGAAGCACAATAGGGGGTGGCGTAGGGACTTTGTGCAGGTGGTCGATGGTCAAGAAAAGGCAACCTTTGTGCTGTTTTATGTCAGGAGTTGGGAATTCTAGAAGTAGTACTCCTTTTTGCGCGTTCTTACTTCCTGTACTGCTTGAATGGAAGAGGAAAACTTCACTTACTAATTAATTATGTTAAGCGAGGCAAATGTTAGGTCAGGAAGCTCAGCGCAATATACCTGAAAGAGCATCTCCACCCCCATCCTTCAGCCCGGAGGTCCTCCTCCGAGGGTCTTCTGGTGGTTCCCTCCCTGCGAGAAGCGAGGTTGCAGGGAACCAGGCAGAGGGAGGGCCTTCTCGGTGGTGGCAGCCTCTCTGTGGAACGCCCTCCCTACAGGTGGCAAGGAGATGAGCAACTATCAAACCTCTGGAAGGCAGCCCTTTATAGGGAGGCTTTGAATGTTTGTTGTTGTAATATGTGTTGGAAGCCGCCCAGAGAGGCTGGGGAAACCCAGTGAGGTGGGTGGGGTACAAATGACACAATTACATTTATAGCCCCCATTTCCTGCAAGGAGGTCCAGTTGGTGTGCAGAGTTCTCCCCCCCCCCCATTTTATCCTCACAACAACCCTTTGAGGTAGGTTAGGCTGAGCGTGAGTGCCTGGCCCAGGGTCACCCAGTGAGCTTCAGGGCTGAGTTTGAATGCCTGCCCCCAGCATTCCTCCTCTGCAAGGCCTGCCTCCTCCCATGGCAAAGTCTGCTCACACACTCTCAAGCCCCCATGGATGGCTGAGGCAGGTAAGGTTGTCTGTGTTGGAGGAGGGCAGGAGCAGGCAAGGTGAGCCATGCCCCCAAAGGAGGCAGCTGCAGCAGCCCCCTCCTCCTTCTGCCCTCCAGGAACAGGGCGGGGAGGGACCAGCCCCCAGGAAGGACATGTTTGCCTCCCTCTGCAGTGCTCACAACAAGAGGGGAATGAGGCCACCCAGGCCCTCTGGAGCACAGAAGGGCTCACCATCCTTGACTTTCCCCCTTCAACTGCCTTTTTACCCAATCCCTCATTTTGAGGAAGTCTCCTCTTTTGAAGTCAAATGTGACTGTTCTGGATTTCCTTAGCAATTGTCCACTTCCATGCTGTGTATGTTGAATTTGATAGCACTGTGGTCACTGTTCCCATTTGATTCAACCACACCTACATCTTGTCAGTTGAGAGCATCAGGCAGAGCACCCAGCACCTACCGAATCCTTTTTTATTCCAGCAGGTCTTTTTAACGGAAGTCTGATGTCATCAATGTTAACTTTTTCTGCAATGTATTCTCGTATGTCACTTCAGAGATGATTATAGTCAAGTGGTGTATAAGCTGTTTAAATAGCAAATAATTGAATGCAAGTTTAAAAATATTAATTGTATAACAAGGGGGAAAGCATACTTGTATCTGACCATATCTTAATGAACACAGACTTTGATAAATAGCATCCTGGCCATAGGCTAATTTTGTGGAGTTTAAAGCTAAGCATACAAGTTCTCAAAGCATGCTTTGAAATCCATATGAACTCTAGTATGCTGTCGGGGGAAGAGGAAGGATGTGGTTGGCTGAAATGAAGTCTGATCCTGTACAGATAAATCACTAGTGGAAGCGCCAACAGAAACGTGTAGAGATTCCACACGATCATGAGGAAGCCTGAATCTGGGCAGGACCTTGTCTCTTTGCCTGTCATTTGTGGCTTCTCCACCCAGGTCTGAGACACCTTCCGGAGTGAAACAGTGATGGGGGGGGGGCGGGGGAGGCAAGAGGATGGAGCCGTCTAAACCCCTCGGCGGGTACTTTGAAAACAGACTCCTTTTGTCTGGATCTTCCCCGCACAAAGATGGGTCTGTATGCATTTTGAGCAGAGGAGGAGGGTCTGTGGAACTGCCCACCACTGCGGTGTACTGTTCCCAGGATATGTAAAGATCATTCAACAGTTTTCAAATCGAAAAACGGTGTTTCATTTTGAGACCCTTTGTAACACCATCCAGTTCATTTAACCACAACCTACGACCCTTGAGGTTTTTACTGAAGCAAAAGGATTGATTCCATCCCTGTATCAAACAGCTGTGATTTGAGGATCGTCTGTTTCATAGCAGCTCCTGTGCCCCTTCCCTCTGCTGCATTTGGCATGAAATTGCCGGCGATTTCCCCAGGAGTAAAAAGGCCTACCTACTCTGGGCTTATTCTTGGGAATTACTTTGCAACAAAGAAGAAAGCTTTTCGTCTTCTGTTTCTTCTCGTTTTTATGTTTTCAAAATGCTTGATATCTGACACTGATTTCTGTATATTGTGTTTTCTTTGTTTTTCAAGCTTTCATAAAAAGTAGCCTTTGAAACCAGCTGGTACAGTGGTCAGAAGACTTGCCTTCGTGTCCACAGAATGGAGAAGAAAAGTTCACCCAACGAATCCCTGGGTGCGACCACAGAGACCTCCAGCTGCCACCTGGCTGAGCCTTCTCATTGCCAGCTCACTTCGATGCCCTCTGTTCCCAGAGCTGCTTCCCTTAGCCAGGAAGCATCAGGGTCCCAGCAGCCTTCCCAGCAGGCCTCCCACATTTCCTCCTCCTTGGGCAGTGCTCCATTGCAGGTCCCCGAGCAGCTTTCCGAAGAAAGGCCCCATGGCACTGGCCAAAGTGCTTCCCTCCCATCTCTGGATGAGGTTTCTTCTTCCCAGTGCACCACCCAGGGAATGGGTCACCAGCTTGCAGTGATGTTCTCTAGCCTGCAGTCTGGGAGTAGGAAAAGTATGATCAGCTTTGAGGGCATCTCCTTTTTTTTTTATTATTATAATGATATTTATTGAATTTTTTTTTTAAAATTACACACACAAAAAAAAAAAACAGAAAAAGAAAAAGAAAAAATAAATCCATCATTCTCAAATTCTCAACTTTCATTACCTTCTTTCTTTGACCTCCTCCTCCTCCCTTTTTTTGTATCCTAATTAATAATTATCGCAGCAAATCCTTTCCATAATTCATAATATTCTGTCATTGCGTTACCTTAATCTATTTTCATCTTATCTTATAGAAAACCTTAAAGCTTAAAACTTAAATCTTATTTTTACCAACTTCTCATAACCATAATATTCTTACCTAATTCTTTAAACATTTTTGCTAGAGCCAAGTAATTTCATTTCAACATTTTTCTAACATTCATCAATTTTATAAAACAATCCTAATGACAAAAAAAGAAATAAAAACAATCCAATCTTCATCCAGCGTCCTTTCCTCCTGGTCCCGGGTTTTGTCAGTCCGTTTTATCCCATTGATCTAGCGCATTAACCTGGTAACCTTATATCCGAGGCCCTTAAGTCTCTTCCATGTCCCTTCCGCGGCTCTTCTTCATATTTTCCTTTCACTCATGGGAACTCCAGCTTGGTAATATTTTTGACCCTTTTCAACAAATCAGCCCCTTTTCCATAGTCCGGACTGAACTCCATGTGGTATTTAAAAACATGTTTCAGAATCCCTCCAAAATTGAGAGCCCCCTCAGCTCCAAACATCTCACGGCCCATTGCCAGACTCGGAAAGTCCAAACATCCCTGCATAGGGGGGTCAATCCAACCCCCCATTTCCAAACCAATCCAAACTTTATCTTTCCAAATCTGGTTTTTTCCAAGTTCATTTGTCAAATCCAAAAGCTCATGTTCCTGCAGGGCCGCAGCTCCCGCCATCTCTGGCGCCCAAGATTCAGCAACGTCCTCTTCTCTCATCTGTTCTGTCAGGGCACACTCCTGATTTAGTTCCTGGGTGGGCTCCATATAGTTTCCCATTGCCTGTTCAAAAGTTCTGACCGCATTAGTCAACAAAGTCTTCTCATTTAACTGATCCAGTAGGGCATTTGTTTTACAGAGAGCACACAACAGAGCTTCTGAATACATTGTCCTGCAAGGTCACAAGTCCTTTCCCACGATTGTAATCTGTGACAGCTGCAAGCTCCCTGGAATTAGTTACAGTTTCACAGTCTCCCTCTAGGGGGAAAACTTCTGTTTGTTTTTTCTTTTAAGGACAAATCTCGCAACAAAGTTTCTTTTTTAAGATATTTTGTCAATATTTGTTCCTTTAAAATGCAAAAGGAAACAGTGGAATCACTATGTTACTCTTCTTTTAGCTATCTGTCAAAAGCATTTGTCTCTGGTCAATGAGCTTCAAACGTCAGTCCTGACACCCCGCTCCAGGATCAGGACGGTGGAAAGTTACTTTACTTTAAACTCACTTCTGCAGGTTTAAACAGTCCAAAAAAAATCCCCCTTCTTCTCCTGCTACCGAAGGGGGGGTTCAACAATTTTAAATGATGAAAGCCAATCCTTTAGAAGTGATTTTCTGAGCTCTAGTTTACGTTGTCTTTGCTTTATTCTGTCTACAAAGAAACGGAAGGCTGACTTCCTGTTTAGACCTTCCCATTTCAGTACCAAATTGAAGTAAATTTTTAAGTCCAATTCCTTTCTGCTCGCCAGTCCTTAATTAAAGTCCAATTGTTCAAAGTTTAAGTACTCACGGGTGATTATTTTAGATGCCAAATTGTCCCAGGAAAAAGGCAGCACTATCCAGCAACGGGTATGCGGCTTCGCTCCACGGAAAAAGCAGTTGACTCACAGCACCGCGCCACTTCCCCCTCTTCGCTTCGGAGCCCGTTAATGGGTTCCTTTGCGGGTTGGGGGGGCGCTAAGGGTGCCCGCCGAGTCCCATGGTCACAGGCTTCATCCGCCTGTGATTTCTAAAAGGGTCCCCGCTTCACCGTAGCGGAAAAGAGCCGTTTCGTGCGGAGCTGGTCCCTCCAGTTCAGAGGGAGTCCGCCATTGCTGATGGCGCCACCCCGTGAGGTGGAAGGCAAAAGAAGGCAGACAGCCCATCCCGGGGTCGGTCCTTTTCCTCCTTCTAGCTTAATGGCTCACCTGAGCCGCCATCCTTTAAACTGGGGAAGCAGCAGCGGCTCATCAGAACTCACAAGTTAGGAAGTCCTATGTTATAGTCCCCATCTTCTTGTTATGTCCTGTTGGTGGGGAGAATCGTGCCGTTTTCCTGTCGGTGGGCAGCCAGCCAGCAGCAGGCTGGCAGGTGGGCCCAGGGAAATGGCTTTGTTGGGGGAGCCTCAGAACTCGTCCTCTGCATGTTTGTTCCCTGTTGCCCCAAAGTGGGAACTGTCTTGCAATTCAGGCTTGTGGCACACAGGTAGAGAAAGGGAGCTGTTTGTCTCTTCAGATGCCTGGGAAAAGAGAGCAGTGGGTGGGGGCAGCCTCTGCTCCCCCTTCTAGAAAGGAGACCTTTGCCAACATGGGTGCAATTCTGCTCCATGTGGGGAAAGTGTTTATCCATCATGGACTTGGGGGGATGCTGCTGCCAGCCAATATGGGCTTTGAAGGATATTTTTTTACTGTAGGCCTGTTTATTCTGCTGCATTTCAATGTTTGCCTATTTTCGGACCTAGTTGTAAAGTACCTTGAGATTCCCACATAATAGGTTGCAGGTAAATACTTTAAAAATAAGAACCCCCCCCCCATCATGTCACAAAGTCAATTGACACAGAGCCTAAAATAATGCCAACGAGCTCTTCTACCTGGAAGTGCAACATCAGCCCTTCAACACATCAGCATGATGTGCAGTTGTCACACGGCTACGACTCATAAGCCATGAATGCAGGTCTGAATAGTGCCCCTTTGGAAACCCCCACCCTCCATGCAGAAAAAGAGCATCTGCCCCTGAAATCCTTTCAGTATAAAGTGTATGAATGACAGGCAGCTAAAAAACTGTCTCCTCGGCTATTTGGCTCATGTGTCTCATAGAACAAACTCCGTGGATGAAAACAGCCTTGCCAGGAATGTGAGCCGACTTTAATCCAGCCTGCCCTGAAATATCTCAGAAGTGAAGCAGGAGAAAGAGGCCCAGTTTATGGCGGTGAGCTGACTTGGTTTTGAGTAGGAGGGTGTGCGCTGCAGGGGACTGGTCTGCTTATGTGAATAGGCTGGACTACAAAATCTCTGGCTGCTCTTATATTCTTTTCCTGCAACGCTGCAGTTAGGTTAGTGAGTGGCAGGCTATTGCCTATCTTGTGTATCATCAGCACTGTAGAGTCAGGCCAGATGGCAAATCCTGATAGTTGGGGTCGGGATGCATATGGAATGGGTTGGGGAAAGAGGGGTGGCCACTTCCAATCTACCAGGAAGCATTTTTCTGCTGGAGAAACAGCTTGCACCAGCAGAGGGAGGCAGCACTCCACAGAAAACCTCTCTGTCATACAAGCAGTCCTCTACAAGGAGATCCTTGGGCTGGGAGGGGGCTGGAAGTGACCATATTCCAGATGAGGGGGAGCATGAAGCCAGGCTCTGGGTTTCGTTTCGTGTTGGAATGGAGATGTAAAATCACTTCTTTTGTATTCAGGTCAGGACAACAGATCCACACCTGGGAGCTTGTCAAAAGTTAAAGTTAAAAATGTAAAAGTCAAAAGTTACAAATATAAAGGCTAATGGAATTCTATTTAAAAATCAAAAGTCGCTGTGGTGGTTCATGTTATAGTGTCAGACAAAAGACAAGATGGAAAAGAAATGGTAAGGAACAGAGAAAAGAGATAGAGAGAAAAAGAAGAAAGAAAGAAAAAGAAAACACAAAAAATCCTACTGAAAATAGTTTGTTTGTTTGTTCAGAAAAGAGAAGGAAAAGAAAAAAACCATTGTAATAAGTAAATAGAAAAAGGGGGGAGTGGGGATGGAATAGTAGATATATATATATAGAATTCTTTAATGAGAAATTAAAAAAAAAACTTTTTTTGAGTGATAGCAGCTCTTATGGCTGAGGTGTGGCATGCAGGTGAAACAGCTGCCAGCAACACTCCAGGAGCCGCAAGCCAGAGGTATTTTTGAGAATCCTGTCTTCACAAATTCCGGGGACATGGCCCTCCCAGTGTTAAGGTGGGGAGGTGGGGCTGCGAGTTTGCAGATAAGAGTCAAAAGTTAAAAATGTAAAGGCTAATGGAATTCTATTTAAAAATCAGGTCAGGACAACAGATCCACACCTGGGAGCTTGATGGCAGCTGAAGGGATCCATGGTGATCCAGGACAAGCTGCACTTGCTGCTCAGGTAAGGCCAGAAGGAGGCTTACCAGGCGTCCCTGGTTGCCAGGGAGAGACCCCGGATTCAGTAAATTGTCCCCGGCAGAAATTTGTCCCCGGAATGTCCCCGGATTTACGCCTGGGGACTTCCAGCGCTGCAACATGGCTGACGCCATGGCAGCAAGCAGCATCGGAGGTCCCGACTACATCCGGGGACATTAATTAAATCCGGGGACATTCCAGCCAGTTCCAGCCAGCCGATCCGCTGGCTGGGGGGGTGCCCCGACCTTGCTGCAGCCGCCGCCGCTGAGGAGAGGGAGAGCCCGACCCGAGAGAGAAGAGACCCAGAGGAAGGTCTGTCTGCTTTAACGCCTCATTGCTGAGCAAAAAACAGCGTTCTTGGGCGTTCCTGTGGCGTACACCCCTCCCCCTTTTCTCCAGCTGGACGGCTTGTCTTTGGGGCGTTGAGGCAAAGCACAGCAGAGGGGATCCCCTGTCCCCCCCCCCACTTTGTGGGAGAGCTTGCTTGCAGATAGGGATAGCGCACGGTTGGAGAGCCTTTTATTTGTAATTGCTCTGGTTGCTTAGAAGGGTAGTTGGCGGATGAAGTTAATCAAATCAACTTTAATCGTTTAACCTGCCAGAAAAAGGGCCAGTTTGAAACAGCGGCTGTCTAGTTCACAGAGTTCCTGAACAAGCATGCATGGAAACACCAGTTTCTATAACAACTGAAATGTGCTTCATTTGCAACTAAGTAGAGCCTCTCTGCTAATGCAGAGCACAATCCACAGCTTCAGGCAAGGCCATTTATATACCCAGAATCCAGAGCAGCCTTTTCTCCTACTCCTCTGAAGTACCACCACTGCAACACCAGCGCTTGGCCTTCTGGCACCTGCAAGCTAGGGAAAGAGCTCTTTAGCACCCTGGGGTGGAGCTCCTTCTCAGCAATAGCACTGTCTGCTCATTCCCAACTTCTTCAACCAGTGCCTCTTTACCTTCTGTAAATGTCTGGAGTAAATGTCTAGCAGGAAGTGTCTGTCCTCTCCAGGATGTTGAAATACTGAAGAAGGCGCCTGTCAGGGAACTGCCCTCAGTGTCCGAGGGAGAGAGCAAGCTCCAAAGGGATCCCAGAGAGCGTCCCGGGAGTGGAAGAGGCAGCTCGTCTTCTGGGGAAGAGAATCAACGTAGCTCCAGTGGAGAAGGGGGGCAGATGGGGGAATCGGCGAGGTGGTCCCAAGACTCCTTGCCGGGGACCAGCGGGGAGAGGAAGGGTCCTCCGCTGCCTACGCCCTCCTTGCGCAGAAGGCTTCCGCGCAGGGAGAGTAGGAGGAGACTTGGCGTCAAAGAGCTTCTTTGCTGGAAGAAGTTTAAGAAACGCCCACTGACGGATTCTGCCAGCAATTGAGACAGTCACGGGCGAGTGGCTGCCCGGACAGGAAAGGTTCACTTAGGCAACCCAGCCAGAGGTTGGGACAAGCTTACGCACGAGCAACCCCTAGAACCATTACAGCAATCCTTCAGTCCCTGACATTGCTTGTGCGCAGCCCCGGAGAGGCAGCAAGATGAGCCAAACAGAGCCGGCCAGAGGGACAGAGCAAGAAGCCCTGGTGCGAGGTCTGGTTGAGAGGAACTGAGACCTGGAGGCGCATGCAGCTACCCTGACGGCGCGGCTGGAGGAGAGACGGGCTCAGGTTGCACAGGTCAGAGCCACCCCGATAGGGAGGAAGGTTCAGGGGCTGGTGCACAAGTTTGGTGGAAAGCCCCAAGACTACAATGCCTTCCGAACGGAAATTCAGTACGCTTTGGAAGTGCAGAAAAATGACTTTGCTGATGACGGGGAGAGGGTGGCTTTCATTGTTGGACATCTGCAGGATGGGGCGCGTGAATGGATCAGGCCCCTAATGGCGATGCAGAATGATGCATTGAAAGATCTTTAGAAATTCTACCAGGCAATGGACACAATGTTCTCCAGCGAGGTGGAGCAAAGCGTGACATGGAGAGAGCTGATGGGGTGCAAGCAGGGGAGCCTGTCCGTCAGAAACTACTGGTCGCGTTTCGCGATGTTAGTCCACAAACTTGGGTGGGATCTGGGCTCTGAACCGATGCAAATGTTGTTTGAAGCGGGTTTGTCCCCCGAAGCGAAAGACGAGTTGTCCCGAGCGCCCCGCCCGCGGTCGATGGATGAACTTACAAAGACTGTGCTGGCGATCGGTGTACGCCAGGAAGCACGGGCTCAAGAGAAGTGGGAGATAAGGGTGGAACGTTTCCATGACAACCGCATTCGCGAGATGCCGAGGGAGCCTTCCCAGCCGGCGGAGCCGATGGAAATTGATGGAGCGCGCGCACACGAAGTTTCAAACACTGGTGAAGGTCAGAAAAGGGAGGGGAAGGAGTGGAAAACTACCAAGAAGTGTTTCCTTTGTCAGCGACCGGGACATTTTGCCAAGGTCTGCCCTCAGCGAAAGGCCTGGCAAGGCATGATGGGGGCGGCAGACCACGACGAGAAGGGGGAGGAGGGGCAGGTGCAGGGAAACGACAACGCCTGGCTGCCAACCAGCAGGGGCAGCAGCCAGGCCAGCCACCAATAGAAGTGCCCCAGCCTGACCCCCCCCCAAGGCAGCTATAGCCATAGAGGTGGTGCTAGAACTCCCAAACAGGCACCCCGTCAAAGTGAAGGGACTGCTAGATTCTGGCAGCTCGTGTAATTTCTTCAGCAGAGACTTCGCTCTGGACCACCAACTCCACCTGTTACCACTAGACTTTCTCTTAGGGCATTACATGCCGTGAATTTCATACCTGTGGTCCATAACTGTTCCCAGTTATGGACCACAGGTATGAAATTCACGGCATGTAATGCCCTAAGAGAAAATTTAATGAAAATGATTTATAGGTGGTACATGACACCAGTCAAGCTTGCAAAAAATTATCATTTGCCCGACAATAAATGTTGGAAATGTAATGAGACTGAAGGTACATTCTTTCACCTTTGGTGAACATGCCCAAGGATTAAGACATTCTGGGAGATGATTTATAATGAAATGAAAAAGGTATTCAAATATACCTTCCTGAAGAAACCAGAGGCCTTTCTCCTGGGCATGGTCGGCCAATTGGTGTTAAAGAAAGATAGAGCTTTTTTTATGTATGCAACAACAGCAGCAAGGATACTCATCGCGCAATATTGGAAGACACAAGATTTACCCACCCGGGAAGAATGGCAGATGAAGTTGATGGACTATATGGAACTGGCGGAAATGACTGGCAGAATCCGAGACCAGGGAGAAGAGTCGGTGGAAGAAGATTGGAAAAAGTTTAAAGACTATTTACAGAAATACTGTAAAATTAATGAATGTTAGAAAAATGTTGGAATGAAGTTATATGGCTTTAGTAGAAATGTTATAAGGAATTAAGTATAAATAGATTAATAGAGTATTAAAGGAAAAAATAAGGTTAGAATGTGTTAAGATAATTATAGGATAGAAAACAGAGGAAGATGGAAAGGAATTGCTGAAACAATTAACAGAAGCGGAATACAAAAAGGGAGGTGTGAAGAGGTCGTGGAAATAAGTGAATGAAAGATGGGATAATGAAATTGTTTGATTTATTTTATTGTTTTTGTTTTGCTTTGCTAGTTTAATGTGTTTAATGTGTCAATGTTATGTAGTGTTTTTGTATTGTATTGTATTGTTTTTGTAGTGTTTAAATTGTTGGAAAAGTAATAAATATTATTATTATTATTTTTTAAAAAATAGACTTTCCCTTGCAGGTGACCACCATCGATGGCAGGGAACTCCTGGGGGGGGGGGGGAGTGACGCACCAGACACCGCCAATGCGAATGAGGGTTTCCAGGCACACGGAAACCAATGCCTTTCACGTGGCCACGCTGGCAGGACCCCCATTAATACTGGGAATGAGCTGGCTGGCAATGCATGACCCAGTGGTGTCATGGCATCAGCGGTCGGTCACCTTTGGGTCAGCTTACTGCTTAGAGCACTGTCTGGGAGGGAAGGAACCCAGAATGGCTGTGGCCAGGGTGGCTGGGTTGGCCCTGGAGCAAAAAGGGGAGGTGCCACCACAATATGCTGATCTGAAGGAGCTCTTTAGCGAAAGGGAGGCAGATAAGCTGCTCCCCCACAGGCCCTTTGACTGCCAAATCAACCTGCTTCCAGGGGCTCAGTTACCAGTGGGTAAGCTGTATGCCATATCCGACCGGGAGATGCAGGAGCTACAGCAGTTTATTGACAAGAACCTGAAGAGAGGTTTCATAAGGGAATCCAAGGCGGTGGGGGGCAGTCCAGTGTTCTTTGTGGACAAAAAGGAGATGTATAACTTGCTGTTGAAATGGAATACTCAGGATGAAACGGTGAAATCTGCTATGATCAAATGGGCACAAGATGTTGGACATAACATAATGATGGCTGACTGGGAACAGTTATGGACCGCAGGTATGACGTTTACGGCATGCAATGCCTTAAGAGAGAATATTATGAAAATGGTATACAGGTGGTACATGACCCCAGTCAAACTTGCAAAAATTTATCATTTGCCCGATAATAAATGTTGGAAATGCAAAGAAACTGAAGGTACATTCTTTCACCTTTGGTGGACGTGCCCAAGGATTAAGGCTTTCTGGGAGATGATCTATAACGAAATGAAAAAGGTATATAAATATACCTTCCTGAAGAAACCAGAGGCCTTTCTCCTGGGCATTGTCGGCCAATTGGTGCCAAAGAAGGACAGAACTTTTTTTATGTATGCTACAACAGCAGCAAGAATACTCATTGCAAAGTATTGGAAGACACAAGATCTACCCACTTTGGAAGCATGGCAGATGAAGGTGATGGACTATATGGAACTGGCGGAAATGACTGGCAGAATCCGAGACCAGGGAGAAGAGTCGGTGGAAGAAGATTGGAAGAAATTTAAAGCCCATTTACAGAAATATTGTAAAATTAATGAATGTTAGAATGATGTTGGATAGAAAGTAAGTGGTTTCTAGCTGTAATACTATAAGGGAATATGAAAAATGGATTACTAACAGGTAAAAATTTAACGTTACAATATTTTAAGATTTAAGACTTGGATAAACAAAGAGGGGAAGGATTTGCTGAACCAACAAACCGAACTGGAATACAAAAAAGGGAGGCGTGAGGAGGTCCGGGAAATAAGCTAATGAAAAATAAGTAATGGAAAGATTGAGTTGTTTTTAATTATTTTTATTTTGTATTTTTCTTTTTTCTATTTTTATTTTGTAATATTTTGAAAATTTCAATAAATATTTTATATATATAAAAAAACATAAGGGAATCCAAGGCGGTGGGGGGCAGTCCAGTGTTCTTTGTGGACAAAAAGGAGACTAACCAGCCCAGATTAGTCGTGGATTACCGGGCCCTATACCTGGTATCAGAACCCGTGACTTTCCCAATGCCCAGGATTGATGATATTTTGACACGTGTGAGGCAGGGGAAGATTTTTACCAAGCTGAACCTCAGGGGAGCCTACAATCTGATTAGGATAAGGGAGGGGGACGAATGGAAAACGACTATGTTCACCCCCCTGGGGGCTTTTGAGTACTTAGTCATGCCATTTGGATTACAATCGGGCTCTGCCTGCTTTCAAGCATTCATGCATCATGTGTTGGGGCCCCTGCTGTACAAGAATTGCGTAGCCTTTTTGGACGACGTCTTAATCTATTCGGACGACGAAAAGCAACACGTCAGAGATGTCAGGGAGGTGCTACAGAGATTGAAGAAGCATCAGTTGTGGGTCAAGCTGGAAAAATGCCAATTCCATGCCAAGGAGGTCGAGTTCCTGGGCTACAGGCTGTCAGACAAAGGGCTGGCCATGGATCCGGGCAAGGTAAAGGCAGTGCTGGAATGGAAAGCCCCCAAAAACAGAAAGGATGTGCAAAGGTTCCTAGGCTTCAGCAACTTCTACAGCAAGTTCATAAAGAACTTTGCTCACTTGACAGCGCCCATAACGGATTGTCTTAGTAGCAAAAAGAAGTTCGCGTGGACAGAGGATGCGCAGCAATCCTTTGAAAAACTGAAGAGGGCGTTCGCCTCGGAAGAGCAGCTCCTGCAGGTGGATCAGGAGAAGCCCATGAGACTGGAAACGGATGCGTCCGACCGCGCCATTGGAGCGGTCCTTTTGCAACCCGGGGCCAAGCAGAACTGGAGGCCGTGTGCCTTTTTCTCCAGGAAGCTGAGCAAGTCAGAGCAAAACTACACCGTGTATGACCGGGAACTGCTTGCGATCTATGCGGCATTTCGGCTATGGAGACATCTGTTGATAGGGGCGCGGCACAAGATCCAGGTCCGAACTGACCACAAGAACTTGGAATACTGGCGGACCGCGCGAGTGCTCAACCAAAGACAGATCAGGTGGTCCCAGGAGTTCGCCAAGTTTTCCTTCGAGATCCGATACGTGCCGGGAGAGGAGAACGTAAGGGCAGATGCTCTCTCCCGGAAACCGGAGTACATGGAAGGAGAAGGACCATCAGAGACCAGGCACGTGTTCCCCGAGGACCGGTGTGGGGGGGGCGTTGGTTGGCAAACGAGAACTGGCAGGGCTCACCAGAGACGATGAGTTTGCTCAGACAAAGATCAGGGAGCTCAGGGATGGAAAGGAAGTCCATGGAGGGTTTGAGGAAAAGGAAGGGCTACTGTACTATAAGGGGGCGCTGTATGTACCGGGGGAGACTTTGAGGGGGAAGGTACTTAAGCAACTCCATGACAACCCAACAGCTGGGCACTTTGGACAGCACAAGACCAAGCTACTGGTCACCAGGCAGTTCTGGTGGCCAAAGGTGAGGGAAGGCGTACGAGAATATGTACGAGGGTGCGACCGATGCCAGAGGGCTAAGGGGGAAAGGGCCACCACCGCGGGGCTACTAGAACCCTTACCGACACCGGAAAGGCCCTGGGAGGTGGTGTCCATTGACTTTATGACAGATCTGCCCAAGTCTAGGAGAAAGACAGCGGTCATGGTAGTAGTCGATCTACTGACTAAAATGTGCCATTTCGTAACTTGCTCACATGCAGCAACGGCAGAGGAGACCGCCAGGCTGTTTGTGGATCACATTTTTAGACTGCAAGGGACTCCATTGAGGGTAATCTCAGATCGCGGGAAACAATTTACTTCCTGGTTCTGGCGGAAACTCATGAGCTTGCTACAGGTCGAGGTGAGCTTCTTGACGGCGAGGCACCCGGAAACCAACGGACAAGCTGAAAGAGCGAACGGCGTACTCCAGCAATACCTACGCTGCTATGTCAGCGAGAGACAGAACGATTGGGTAGAGAAATTAGCTTTGGCTGAATTTGTGTACAATAACTCTGAACACATGTCCATGGGAATGAGCCCTTTCATGGCCAATTATGGGTGTCACCTCAGGGCATTCCCGGGGCGGAGGGAGGAAGGATGGAGTGTACCTGCGGCTGAGCAATTTGTGGAGGAAATGGAGGCCTTACACCAGCAACTAAGGCTGAACTTGGAGCAGGCCAAGGAAGTGTACAAGAGGCAGGCGGGCAGGCACCGTCAAGAGGGGGAGGCCATACGGGTGGGAGACCGGGTGTGGTTGTCATCTAAAGGGTTGCCCCTAAAGGGAGGGTGCAAGAAGTTGCAGCTGAGGTGGCTGGGGGCTTTTGAGGTAATACAGCAGGTTAACCCAGTGGCATTTAAACTCAAGTTGCCTGACAGCATGAAGATACATCTGGTGTTCCATAGGTCCCTACTTTCACCTTACAGGGAGGGGCGGGAATTCCCGGGACGGGAGGGAGGGGTTATCACCCACCAGCGGGTAGAGGAGAGGGAACACTGTAACGAAGCCACAGAAATACTCGATTCAAGGTGGCGAGGTCGCCAGGTAGAGTACTTGGTAGCCTGGGAGGGGGAACCCAGGTCGGAAAACACGTGGGTCCCTGCTGAATTAATCACTGACGGGTATCTGGTGGAAGAATTCCACAGTTTGTTCCCAGATAAGCCCAAACCATTAGCGAGATTCTGGGAGGAGGAATTTGGACCCACGGATGACGAAGGGGATTTTGTGGGTTTTCCTGCCTCCGAAGAGGAGGGAGAGGAGGTGTCCGAGGGAGAAGAATCAGACTGGGAGGGTCAACCAGTGGGAAGACATCCGAGCGGATGGGAGGCTGGTTTTGAATCCTCAGAAGATGATGACAGCTCTTTCAGGGGATTCCCCGCATCGTCGGCCGAGGAGAGGGAGGAGGTTGTGCCGGAAAATCGTGCCCGTGGTCGGAGGGGTCCTGAGGAGGAGGTGGATGTCAGGGAACTGCCCTCAGTGTCCGAGGGAGAGAGCAAGCTCCAAAGGGATCAGTGTCCGAGGGAGAGAGCAAGCTCCAAAGGGATCCCAGAGAGCGTCCCGGGAGTGGGAGAGGCAGCCCGTCTTCTGGGGAAGAGAATCAACGTAGCTCCAGTGGAGAAGGGGGGCAGATGGGGGAATTGGCGAGGCGGTCCCAAGACTCCTTGCCAGGGACAACAGATCCACACCTGGGAGCTTGTCAAAAGTTAAAAGTTAAAAATGTAAAAGTCAAAAGTTTAAAATATAAAGGCTAATGGAATTCTATTTAAAAATCAAAAGTCGCTGTGGTGGTTCAAGTTATAGTGTCAGACAAAAGACAAGATGGAAAAGAAATGATAAGGAACAGAGAAAAGAGATAGAGAGAAAAAGAAGAAAGAAAGAAAAAGAAAACACAAAAAATCCTACTGAAAATAGTTTGTTTGTTTGTTCAGAAAAGAGAAGGAAAAGAAAAAAAACCATTGTAATAAGTAAATAGAAAAAGGGGGGAGTGGGGATGGAAAAGTAGATATATATAAAGAATTCTTTAATGAGAAATTTAAAAAAACTTTTTTTAAAAAAAGAGAAAAATGAGTAATGAAAATGAGTAAATGAGTAAGAAGTGAATAGAAATGGATGAATAATGAGTAATAATGTATTAATAAAAAAGGGAGGGTTGTGTGTATAACTAAAGAAGGAGGAGGAAGAGAGAGAGAGAGAGAGAGAGAGAGAGAGAGAGAGAGAAGGGAACAAGAAAAAGGGGCAGTTTGAATTCTCCTGTGGGACCCCCAGGGCTTGGTGTCGGGTCCCTAGATCAGGGCTGAGGTGGCGGTTCCAGGAAATGGGCTCCAATGGTTCAGGCCACCTACCTGGGTTCATAGGGCTTTAAAATACGGATAAGCAATGGACTGAAAATAAACTAAATAAAATAAAGCATGGTTTTTGCTGTGCCCCCCTGCACTGGCAGGGGAGGGTCCACGCCGCGTTCTTCTTTCCCCCAGCCGGTCCCCGGTGCGCGGTTCCTCTGCTCTTTTGCTCCAGCCGCTGGTGATATTGGCTTGGGGTCGGAGATGGGCTAGGTGGAGCGTTCCCTCCGGGCTTCCCTGTCTCTCCCGATCCCCTCCTATCATTCTCCTCCCCCCCCCATGTTACCTGTGGGGGCGCCTTACCAATACAGTCGTACCTTGGATCCCAAATGCCTTGCAACGCGAATGTTTTGGCTCCCGAACGCCACAAACCCGGAAGTGAGTGTTCCGGTTTGTGAATGTTCTTTGGAGCCCAAATGTCCGACGGGGCTTCCGCGGCTTCGGATTGAGTGCAGGAAGCTCCTGCCACCAATCGGAAGCCGCGCCTTGGTTTCTGAATTTTTTGGAAGTCAAACGGACTTCTGTTTTGTTTTTTTAAATGATATTTATTGGAATTTCACATGAAAAAACATCTTAATAAAAAAAAGAAGTTTAACAATAAAAAGAAAAAAAACACCATACAAAATACAAAAAGAAAAAAGAAAAAACAGTTAAAAACAATTCCATCTTTTCATCACAACTTTTACATTTACTTATTTCCCGGACCTCCTCATACCTCCCTCTTTTGTATTCCAATTCAATTTGTTTGTCCAGCAATTCCTTTTCCTCCTTTTTAATCCCATCCTTAATCTTAATATAATATAACATTGAATTTTAATCTATTAAAAACCAATTTTCCATTTCTTTTGACTTTTTTAGTCCTAATCCTTAATCTTAATCTATATATAACTTTAAAGCCTGTACAGCTAGAAGCCACTTAATTTCAATCCAACATCACTCTAACATTCTTTAATTTTGCAATATTTCTGTAAATAGTCTTTGAATTTCTTCCAATCTTCTTCCACCGACTCTTCTCCCTGGTCACGGATTCTGCCAGTCATTTCCGCCAATTCCATATAGTCCATCAATTTCATCTGCCATTCCTCCAATGTGGGTAGCTCTTGTGTCTTCCAATACTTTGCGATGAGTATTCTTGCTGCTGTTGTAGCATACATAAAGAAAGTTCTATCCTTTTTTAACACCGATTGGCCGACTATGCCCAGGAGAAAGGCCTCTAGTTTCTTCAAGAAGGTATATTTAAATACCTTTTTTAATTCATTATATATCATCTCCCAGAAAGCCTTAATCTTTGGGCACGTCCACCAAAGGTGAAAAAATGTACCTTCAGTTTCTTTACATTTCCAACATTTATTATCAGGCAAATGGTAGATTTTTGCAAGCTTGACTGGAGTTATGTACCACCTGTATATCATTTTCATAATATTCTCTCTTAGGGCATTACATGCCGTAAATTTCATACCTGTGGTCCATAACTGTTCCCAGTCAGCGAACATAATGTTGTGTCCAACGTCTTGTGCCCATTTAATCATAGCAGATTTCACCGTTTCATCCTGAGTGTTCCATTTCAGCAGCAAGTTATACATTCTTGACAAATTCTTAGTTTTGGGTTCTAACAGTTCTGTTTCTAATTTTGATTTTTCCACCTGGAAGCCAATTTTTTTGTCCAAATTGAATGCCTCCATTATCTGAAAATAATGAAGCCAGTCTCGCACTTTGTTTTTTAATCTTCTTTCCTTTGTAACTAAAGGATAGGCCTTGAGGAAATTCCCACCTAAAGTTAATTCTGTTACTTCTCAACAGGGTAACCAGGTCTTTGTAGTTAGACCTGAGATCCAGAAGGTGTTTCGGAATGTCCTTAAATATCTTCTCTTTTGACTGTTGTATTTCCAGTGTCTTCTGGAAATGCAAACTCAAAATCTTGTCTCTCTCTTCTTTTGTTCGGAGAGTGATCGAACAATCTCTCACCTTCTTTCCCCCTCCTTTTCCAAGTCTAAAAGCATTCACTATTTTAAAACTGTATTTCCCCAAATCTGGATTCCAAAAATCTAAGAATTCCTGTGTAAGAAAATCAACTAAGTTGTCTTTCTCCACTTCAGGTACAGCTCTGACCCTTAAGTTCACTTGTTTCTCCTTCAACTCGATCATAGACAGGGTTGACTTATGGTCTTCAAGTTGTTTATGTAGTGGTGGTATCTTCTCTTGAACCTCTGCAACAGTAGCTGTAGCAATTTCTTTAGCCTCTTCGGCAATCTGACGTGTTGAGGCAGATTCCTGTAATAGTTTCTGAATAGTTTCTGTATTAGTATTTACTTTCTGTCCCAAATTATTAATGCTTGCAGTATTTTGATTAATACTTGTTGTACTTTGATCAATCTTATCCGATGCCTCTGCTACTTGTTTACTTATTCTGTCCAGAGATTCATTAATTTTAGCCAGTGCCTGAGCAAGGGCATTGTCACTTGCCATACCTTTAGTTTTAGGTTGTGCCGATGAGGTTGCTATTGGAACTCCAGGGGGGCCAGATGTCGAGGCTCTCCTTTGCAATCCACCGTCTGTACGATATAGTCTGCCAGACCTTGTTGCTTGTAACGAGTCTAACTTCTCTTTCCCATCTGCCATACCCCTCTAGATAAAACTCAAGGTCAGTCACACGGTTAGATTCAAAGTTGTTTTGAAATGGAAAGTTCCAGGAAAACAGTGTAAGAAATTCCTCAGGCCAGCTGCAGTTGTAACTAGTTGTAACAAGTTCCAAATTCCACTAGGGGGACACTGTAACAGTCATAAAGTTCTTAAAGTAATTTACTTCTTCCTTAAGTCCCCCAATTCACCAGAAAGATAACAGTCTATCTTAAACAGTTACTTTAGGGCCAGGAGTTACCTATCAGCAATATTGTATCCAAATTGTATTTCAAATGCAGGACTAGCTGTCAAAATACGTTCAAAGACAGTACATTCTCTCCGACTTTTTCCTGTCACTGGGAACCCATTCCAGGGAGTTTGAGCGGTGGTTTTTATCTCCTCTTTCTCACTTCTTCTTAGGGAAATAAGGTTCAAAACTTCCCCCCCTCTTCCCCCAAATTGAGGGGGGGGGGAAATCCCGGTTAGATGATCGGATTGTAATCCTTTTATGCGTCTTTTAAAGCTTCCGCTTTCAAGTTCAATGCTTTGTTCTATCTACAAGAGCGGGAGGCAGACTTCCCTTTTATACCTCTCCGCTTCGGCCAATTACTTCCAAATTTTGTACAGTTCCTTAATTATGTAGTAATCCTACTCATGGATCGTTGTTTTCAAAGCCAAATTGTCAAGGAAGAAAGGCAGTGCTCTCCGGCAACAGCTACGCGGCTTCACTCCACAGAAGAAGCAGAAGACTCACAGCACAGTGCCACTTCCCCGCTCCCTTCCGGAGCCCGTTGCCGGGTTCCTTCACCGATTGGGGGGGCGCAGACAGTGCCCGCCGAGTCCCAGGTTCACAGGCTTCACCCGCCTGTGATTTCAGGGGTCCCCGCTGCGCCGAAGCGGTATCCAACCCTGTTTCTGTGGAGCGGGTTCCCTCCGAGTTAGAGGGAATCCGCCATTACCGTTGGCGCCACCTCCGGAAGTCTCCAAACGGACTTCTGGAATGGATTCCGTTTGACTTCCGAGGTACCACTGTATATCTTCTCGGAGCAGGGGCAATCCCATTGCCGCCTTCAGTTCTGGTAAAGCTAAGGATTGCTTGTGCAGATCTTGATGCCTTCAAGGCCGAGGCTGTCATCTGATGTGACCCAGTACTCCTATCAGAGAAGCAAATCCTCAAATACAGTCATACCTCTTGTTCCGCTCGGTTCAGGTTACGTCTTTTCAGGTTGCGTCCTGCGGCGACCCGGAAGTAACGGAACGGGTTACTTCCAGGTTTCGCTGCTCGCGCATGTGCAGACGCTCAGAATGACATCGCGCGCATGCGCAGAAGCGGGAAATCGCAACCCACACACGCGCAGACGCGGGTTGCATTCTGCTCATGATGCGAATGGGGCTCCGGAATGGATCCCGTTCGCAACCAGATGTACCACTGTAGTTGAAATGCCTGCCTTGTTCAATGGCTTGTCCATTTAGGAGCCATTTCTGCTTCCTGGGCTGAGCCCCCAATACTACGGCTTTTGTCTTGGAATAATTTGTATTCAAATCTTTGTTACGACACAGTCTCCCAAAGTTGGGGGGTGGGGGGTGGCTGCAGCTGTGCTTCTAAGACTCCCTTAAAACTGATTTACAGTGCTGGCTCTTGGGGATTGAAAGGGCACATAAAAAGGCCTTGCCCCAAATTAAAGAAAAACCAACAAACAACCCCAGTCAAACAATTAAAAAAACCAGCTTGTGGAGCTCAGATGAACAAGTCCCACTTTGGTGCAACTTGACCGGAATGACATGCACAGATGCTCCCTTCTTTTTCTGAGTTAAAACAGCGATTTTGGCTAAGGTGTGGCATGCAGCTGAAACAGTATTTAAGGAAGCTCAAGTATTCCGTGTGAAGCTCCGGGAGCTTGAAGAGAAACTCCAGGCGTTGCCAGCAACACTCCAGGAGCCGCAAGCCAGAGGTATTTTTGCGAATCCTGCCTTCACATGGCCCTCCCTCCCAATGGGTTTCAAGTCCCATCATCCATGATGAGCGCTGGCCATGTTGGCTGGGGCTTAGGGGAGTCCCACCACAGTCTGGAGCCCAGTTCACTGCGCCTTTGTGGGCAGCTGGTAGCCATGCCAGGGTCGCCTTCGCTGCGTGGAAGGGGTGGCCTCCCCCCCACGCCCACCCCATGCGCAGGAGACCAGAGACCAGTAGCAGACTGCGCATGTGCCTCTGAAGGGCACAAAGGTTTGCTGCCTCCTTGTGTGCCCATTTTCTTGCCAAAAAGAATAAAAATACAGCATATGGTTGCACATACCAGGCACCAATTTTAATGGTGGTTCTTTGGCTTTTCCTTCAGGTGAGGAACACGAGGAGGAGGAGGAGGAGCAGCAGGAGGAGGAGAAGGGAAAATAAAGAAAATGGGGGGGGATATATATTTTCCTATATATTTCTATTCTTAGTTCTATCTATTGCTTCTTTATTTAATAAAATTTATTTTAAAAAGCCTGCAAAGTGGTTTATCAAAACAAAAAAACCACCACAGCAGTAACATCAAGAAAAATCAACAATCCTACTTTAAAACATACAAAAGCTAAAATATTAAAAGAGATGAAAATTTCTTCAACTTCCTAAGCTTCTAGGTATGCTTGCCTCAACAAGAATGCTTTTAGCAGGTGCCTGAAAAGCGTCTAGCAAAGGCACGTGCTTTGTTGCAAGAGGCGGGGGAGTTCCAAAGGGCAGGTGCTGCCACACTAAACAATGCAGTACAGATATTCTGCGGAACCTGTGGTAGCGCTTGAAACTGTTAGAATTCCAGCTCCATGATTGCAGTCATGGGATTGTTGTCTATGTTTTGACTCCACAGAGTGGGAAGTGACGGCGACAGGATGTTTGTGTTCCTATGTTCCGTGAAGTAGGACTATTGTCCTTTGTTCTTTTTCTCTTTGCTGTCCGATGCTAGAGAGAGAGGGAGCCATGTTGCAGTGCTCCGTGTGTGTGTTGATATGTAAATCAAGTCGATTAGCCAAAATGCTGAGTTGCTGAGGTCTGTCATGCATGATGCACAAACTCTGCGGATCCCTAAGTGTGCCGGTGTCGCTTGGCATCGGTCGCTGTGATGTTCGGGCTGAAGAAAGCTTATGAAGCTCCCAAACGATCGACCAGGAGGGAGGGAACATGCCAGTCGGGCACGTGTCTCTGCCAGGGTCCTACTCGAGTGTAGGCTGAACTCCTGACAGAAACTACGGAAGGGGAGGTTTTAGTCATGGGGATTTCACCATGCTCTGAAAAGGAAAACATTGATTTCAACAGCAGGCCTGCACAGCAGCAATCTACTCGCCTGCGAGTCTCATCATGATCAGTGGGACTTCTTCCCGAGCCGGCGGTGCGTAAGATGGGCTGCACCCCTTGCACCCAACTTGTACCTAAAAATCTGCACAAGCCTGCACCAGAGAAGAGTGGAGCTGGAAGGGACCCCTGAGGGTCATCAAGCCAACCCCCTGGGGCAATGCAGGAATCTCATAGAATCATAGAATCATAGAATCATAGAGTTGGAAGAGACCACAAGGGCCATCGAGTCCAACCCCCTGCCAAGCAGGAAACACCATCAGAGCACTCCTGACATATGGTTGTCAAGCCTCTGCTTAAAGACCTCCAAAGAAGGAGACTCCACCACACTCCTTGGCAGCAAATTCCACTCTCGAACAGCTCTTACTGTCAGGAAGTTCTTCCTAATGTTTAGGTGGAATCTTCTTTCTTGTAGTTTGGATCCATTGCTCCGTGTCCGCTTCTCTGGAGCAGCAGAAAACAACCTTTCTCCCTCCTCTATGTGACATCCTTTTATATATTTGAACATGGCTATCATATCTCCCCTTAACCTCCTCTTCTCCAGGCTAAACATGCCCAGCTCCCTTAGCCGTTCCTCATAAGGCATCCTTTCCAGGCCTTTGACCATTTTGGTTGCCCTCCTCTGGACACGTTCCAGTTTGTCAGTGTCCTTCTTGAACTGTGGTGCCCAGAACTGGACACAGTACTCCAGGTGAGGTCTGACCAGAGCAGAATACAGTGACACTATTACTTCCCTTGATCTAGATGCTATACTCCTATTGATGCAGCCCAGAATTGCATTGGCTTTTTTAGCTGCCATGTCACACTGTTGGCTCATGTCAAGTTTGTGGTCAACCAAGACTCCTAGATCCTTTTCACATGTACTGCTCTCAAGCCAGGTGTCCCCCATCTTGTATTTGTGCCTCTCATTTTTTTTGCCCAAGTGCAATACTTTACATTTCTCCCTGTTAAAATTCATCTTGTTTGTTTTGGCCCAGTTCTCTAATCTGTCAAGGTCGTTTTGAAGTGTGATCCTGTCCTCTGGGGTGTTAGCCACCCCTCCCAGTTTGGTGTCATCTGCAAATTTGATCAGGATGCCCCTGAGTCCATCATCCAAGTCGTTGATAAAGATGTTGAATAAGACCGGGCCCAAGACAGAACCCTGTGGCACCCCACTAGTCACTCTTCTCCAGGATGAAGAGGAACCATTGATGAGCACCCTTTGGGTTCGGTCAGTCAGCCAGTTACAAATCCACTGAGTGGTAGCATAGTCAAGACCACATTTTACCAGCTTCTTTACAAGAATATCATGGGGCACCTTGATAGTCAAGTAGACTATCCCTGACCGATGGCCCCCTGTCTTCTGTTTTTCCTCTCAGCCAGGACCCACAACAACGGAGACTGGAGGTGGGGGGAAAGATAAATTTTGACGAGGGAAAGGCAATGGGGCCGATTTGTCAGGCGCACACAGGCACAGCTTGAAGACTTTACGCAGAGAGGAACCCCACACAGGAGACACAGATACACAAGCACACAGAAGTCAATAACCCAAGAGTGGCTTCTAAGTGGGGGGTTGGCTGAGGACAGGGTGGGGCGGAAACATGTGGAGCTTTGCAGAGGGGAGGCAGAAAGAGTTTGTCAGAGGGAAACTCACTTTCCCTGTTTAGAAACCGGCCAAGGTCCCTTCTGCATTTGCAGCGCTGCCCCCAAAGTGACCCTTTCAATCCACTTGGTAGTCCAGCTGTAGGCGCTGCTCTTCCAGGCAGAATGAAAGGCGCACCCACCGATCCCGCTTCCTTCCTCTCCCCTTCCTGCCCCCCTCCGTTCTTTGCTCACCTGCCTCCTTCCCGTCCTCTCCCCTGCCTGCCTCCTCCAGCCGGGAGCACCCACCCATGACCCCCAGATTCCCAAGCCACCAGTGAATGTCCCCCCCCCCCCGCAGGATGACACACAGTGCGGCCCACCCCCACCCTGCTCCACCACTGCTCTGGAAGAAGCTGCTCTGCTGAGAGCAGGACATCTCTGAAGACTCGGCTGGGGTTCTGTAATCTCTGGTGATACATCCCACTGGCTGAGGTGTGTTGAGCTGCAGACTGACTCCCACAAGTCACCAGCTGAGAGGTCCATGGTCCAGATGCCACTACACCCATAGGTGCTGAAAAGTACCAACTTGAATGGTTCTGAAAGGAAATCAGACAAATTCAACGTTGAGATTTCTATGCTGTACATCGGACTGGGTTGCCCCAGCCAATCAGGGCGCTCCCAGCAAATTGAAACATCCAAAACAGTAAAACACCCCAAAATCTTTCCTGTACCGAAGCCAATTGGATTGACTGTTGAATCTTCTTCCAAGTACTTTGGAAAGGACAGGAGCTTTCCCTGCACTTGAGAGCAGTCAGCTAACGTAGGGGTACAGGAGAGGCCACAGGCCACTCCCAGCTCAATCCCCTCACCTCAGCATCGGCCGCCTGAGGCAGCTGCCTCACTCTGGCTCATCAGAGGTCCGGCCCTGCTTGGGAATATGAGTGGGAGAGGGCCATTGCACTCAGGTCCTGCTTATGGGCTTGTTGTGAGCCTCTGCTGGGCAACTATGGGGAACAAGGTGCTGGACTAGATCATCCATTGGTCTAATCCAGAAGGACTGTTCTTACATCTGGGGTGGACTGGAGGCAACTCCAACTTGCAAAAAGCCCTGGAACACCAAGAATTGCAGACTCCCACACTCGCAAGCAAATGAGCTATTGCTTCGCTTCTTAAACCAAAAGAAAAAAACAAACCCACGTCCAGTAGCAAACAGACCAATGAAAGTTGCATTTTTGGGTGGGTAGGAAGGGTGTCATTTTCCTTTGGCTGATTTAGGTCCTCGGCTTTTAGACTCCAGAACTGGCACAAACAGGGATGGAACTCTGCTTCAGTTCAAAGGGAGGTATGATTGGCAGGCAAGGTGACACAGCCAGTTATGTGGAAGGGAGGAGGAGGAGGGTGGGGAGGTCACAAGGGAGGAAAGAGCTCTGCACCTCAGCTCGGAATTCTTTTGGAAGAGTGGAGGGGAACAGAGGAAACCTTTCTTCCCTTTCAGTCTTTTCTCTCCCCCCCTCCTTTTTCCTTTTTCCCCTTTTTTAAGAATATGCTATACGGAATTTCCGAGGGGGAAATTCGCTAGGGATCTCGCCTTCCCCAGAAACCCCTCCACATACCTAGGGCACGAGACAATGAGCTCGAGAAAGCCCTTTCCTTCCCCTGTCGCACCAAGCACCACATCTTTTTTTATTAATGAAAGACCCTGCTTCCCTCTTTCTGGTATGAAACCGTATCAATATGAACGGGGACTTGGGCATGAACTCTGTATTTACATACTGCTGCGTATAGCCCAATCAAAAGCATCGGATTTGGACAGCTAGCCAATAGCGCTTAGCGGATAGCGGCCTCTAGTGGACAGAATCTTTCTTGTGCCGCTGCCTGTTTCCGTTCTGCGGAGCAGCGGAGCTTCGCCAGCTTGACTGAGCTCCTGAGTGGCCGCCTGCTGAGAAAACAATGGACTCAGTCCATCAAAAGCCCATTAACTGGTTTCTATTGCCAAAAGTGATCCTTTGTTGCAAGAAATCGGTCAAGCCACTTCCCTTATGGACTGCCGGCTTAGGAAAAGCCCCTCACTTCAGAAAATCCACCCCCTGCATCAATTTCCTCCATTCCAACGCCATTCTTGCCCTTAAGGAAAGGACTCTTTCCCCCTCTATCTCCCGCCATAATCCCTCAAGCGTGAGGACACGTGTACATCCCCCCCACCCAGGGAAGTGCCCAAAGGTGACAATTACTGAGCAATTACTTGGCCAAAGAAACCAAGAGCCCATCCCCAGACTTGCCCCAGGGTATGGATGCGCAGGAGGGACGCGGGTGGCGCTGCGGTCTAAACCACAGAGCCTAGGGTTGCCGATCAGAAGGTCGGCAGTTTGAATCCCCGCGACGGGCTGAGCTCCCGTTGCACGGTCCCTGCTCCTGCCAACCTAGCAGTTCGAAAGCACATCCAAGTGCAAGTAAATAAATAGGTACCGCTACGGCGGCGGGAAGGTAAACGGCGTTTCCGTGCGCAGCTCTGGTTCGCCAGAAGCAGCTTAGTCCTGCTGGCCACATGACCCGGAAGCTGCACGCCGGCTCCCTCGGCGGCCAATAAGGTGAGATGAGCGCTGCAACCCCGAGTCGGTCACGACTGGACCTAATGGTCAGGGCTCCCTTTACCTTTAGCTTTACTTAAGAGGTGCCTGGACATGTTTGCCTGTGTTAAGCTTGTACTGAGTGAGAAGTCTGGACATGTTTGCCTATGGCCTGTCCACCGTCCCTCAGACCTGTGGGAATGTTCAGGGATGCAGGAGAGGATATATTGTCCGATTATATCCTTATCCAACTTGTGTTAACAAGTTCCACAATTTAGCAGAGTAACATTCCCCTCTTCTAAAATTGGCAGCGGATGCGTTTGTTCAGGCTCGCTAAGGCCTCTATAATAACTGTTCTGGTATTTCCCCCTTATTCCCTCATAAAAGATAACACATGACACAGTCTTCTATAAAAGTATAAAAGTATAAAAGTATAAAAAGAGTTTGCTCACACTTGAAAACTATTCCATAAGAAGACAGTCCCTTTGTCCTCTCTTGGCTGGAGGCCAAGAGGGCATCTTTGGCTAAGCAGATGTTGCTTCTTCGATGCATGTGGTGAAAGAGAGAGAGAGATGGCTGCCCTGACCTGTGCTTTTGTCCTTACCTGCACAGGTGAGGCCACTCCCACCTTTAGTCACATGTAGAGGGAGTTTGTCCCAGCCCAGAAGGAAACAGGAAGTTTACCTGCTGGCTGGACAAACATTCCCCCCCATGTGTAAACATGTGCACTCTAGGAATGTTGTACTTGACTGCTCTTGTGTTTCACATCCCACAAGAGCATGTGGTGGGCCGGACTATATTTTGAAAAAATATAGTAGCCTCACACCCCGGAATTTTCCTCATCAATGCCAACTCACCCATAGAGGCAGAATAGGAAGCCAGCCCTCCAGGACTTGCTCCTCTGCTGTAAACATAGTTAAAGTTGAGCTGCAGCTAGTAAGACCAAGCACTGGGCGCCTCTCACAGAATCAAAAGCTAAAATTGGGTCGAGTGCTTCTCTCCAGAACCTCTTTCCAGGATTATGGCTTCACATGCCTCCTTCTAATAGCAAATTCATCTGGGGAGACCCGACAGACGGTGGCCAAACACATGGAAAGCACATCTGGTGGTGGGGAATAAGAGGGTGCTGATCCACAAACCTTAAAAAGCACCCTCTCCAATGGCATGGCACTCGGATGACCCTGTGGTTCTACCCCTGGGGCTGAGGGTGATGAAACAATTACTGAGACAGCTAAAGTGCTGGTGGTGAAAAACCCACTTCAAATGAGACCAAACACGGGTTAGAGCTCAACGCCGAGCCTACCAAGTGGCGATAGCGACGGTGAGGAGGACCATTGTTGCTGGATCTGTTGGTGAAAACAGTACCAGGAGACTCTTTCAGGTGGTTCATAGTCTAACAGAACCAGCTTTGCCATCAGGGTCTGATACAGAGTCCAAGATCTCCTGTAATGACTCCTGTCATGAGTTTTTCTGCAGATAAAAAGAGGTAGACTCCACCAAGGTAGGAGGGTGCCAGAGCTCTGCCTCGTCAGAGACATAGTATGGCTTGCCAGTTCCCACGTGGAGGAGGGGGTAGGAGGGAGGGAAACAGACGGAGTATGCATGCGCATTCGACTGCCTAATGGCATCCACATCACCCAGGGGATCACAGCCACAGAGATAAGAAAAGAAGAGCCACCCCATTGTCTGGAGAGGTCACTTACCTGATCGCATGGACAAGCCGTTGTCATCGGACCTCAGTGATGGAAGCGTGCAGCTGTATTGAGGCAGCACCAGGTGCTGAAATTGTGCACCTCTAACAATTTTGTGCCTGGGGCAACTGCCCCTGTGCCCCGCAGCCCACTACGCCACTGGGTCTAGTCAAGTAAAGTGAAGTTGATCCTCCACTGTGGGTTACTTTTGTTCAAAGCAAGATTCCTCTGGAGGGAGAGGATGTTGCAAAGTAAGTCAGAGGCAAAGCAGCCCAAAGCCAGGTTCTGTGTTTGCACACATGATTTGCAGTGAGCCAAGGGCTGAATTGCTGCTGTTGTTTCATAGCCCAGAACAGCAGGTGTAGGCGAAAGGTCTAAAGTTAGACAACCAGGTCTTGGTCAAGGCATCCGCTGACCAGCAGGCCATAGAGAAGAGGAACGTCAGCATTTCAACTCTGAGCCAAAGGTTTGGCTTTTGCTATTTTTGGACACCCTTGGTCATGAGCCAAGTGTGATTCTCGAACTCTGAATGCTGACTTTGCCAAATCCATACAGGCCCTTTTCATCTCTCATGCTCAGGAAGTAGCAGCCACAGCTCAGGAGAGGATTTTTCATTTGCTCCTTTTCCATGGGGTGGGGAAAACTCAACACTTTTAATCTTGTCTTATTTTTATGCAAATTGGGTGGTCCAAAACAAGGAGACTTATATCTGCACCCTCTCTTTAGCACAGATGGCCTGCAGGAGAATTTCCTGTCCTTCAAAGTAAAAATGCACTTTTTTGGCAGTGCAACTGCAGGGAAGGCATTGTCTGCCACGTTTGCAGTTGAAGGTAGAGCTTGGGGGGGGGGCAGGAATGTTCAGCAGAGGGCAACCAAAATTATCAAGGGGCTGGAGCAACTCCCAGATGAGAAGCTAAAACATTTGGGGCTTTCTAGTTTAGGGGGGAAATGAGTAAGGGAGGACATGGTCAGGGGTACACGCATAGTGTAGAGAAAGTGGAATGCTCACAAGGCTGAGGGACTAGGCAAGACCAAGGCTATTTCAAAACCAGTTTTTAGGTGCATGTAGCTTTGTGTCCTATAGCTTTTAGCCCAATATTGATTGATGGGGAATGTGTGGGAATGTTCTTGGGTGCAGGAGAGGATATATTGTGAGATTATATCCTAATCCAACTTGTGCTAACAAGTTCCCAAAATATCAGCAGAGTTAATAACATTCCCCCTTTTAAGTTCGCAACGGTAACGTCTGCACAGGTTCACTAGAACCTCTATAATAATTACTCTGGTAATTTCCCCCTTTTGATCCCTCTTAAAATACAAGACACGACACAGTATTTATAAAAGTGTAAAAGAGTTTATTCACGTTCTGTTCACAATATGATCCCAGAAGGCAGACAGGCTTAAAAAGGTAACATACATTCAGAATCTATCTTATAAGAAGATAGTCCTTTCCTCCTCTCTTGGCTGAGAGCCAAGAGGGCATCCTGCTTCTTCGAAAGATGAAGAGAGAGGCAAGAGGCAAGAGAGAGAGATGGCTGCCTGCCCTCTGCTTTTATCATTTACCTGCACAGGTGAGGCCACACCCACCTCTGGTCACATGCGGAGGAAGTCCGTCCCCAGGAAGTTTACCTGCTTGCTGGACAGACATCCCTCCCCATCTTCTAACATGTACACTCTAGGAATGTTGTCATTGACTGCTCCAGTGTTTTACATCCCACAGAATGGAGGCTTATTTTGGGATGGTTTGTGGTGCACAGACCTGTCTTGTCTTGTCCTCGTGTGTGTGTGTGTGTGTGTGTGTGTGTGTGTTTCCAAGGGCTTTTTGCTTGTTCACCAGGATCCTTCAGAAGGAAGAGACAAAAGAGGAGTAGTGACATTTTCCTGCAGGTACCATCTTATCGGGGGTCCCTTCTCTGCTATCTTTTCAATGCCTACTTCCTCTTCCTCTTTCAAGAAGCCTTCTAAGGAGAGATTTTTCTTAGTCTGCTTCTGTGTAGGAACTGTTTTTGGATGTTTTGGTTGTTTAACTGTTGTGTCTTTGCTGCCCTGGACTCCTTTGGGAGGAAGGGTGGGATATAATGATGCCGAATAGTGCCTCCTGCCCATACCTGAAGGTTTTGTGGAGGCGCCATAGCCTCAGTGTGTCAGCACCTGCATTGCATGCAGAAGGTCCCAGGTGCAGTCCCTAGCACCTGCAGTTAGAAGCTCAATGTAGGTAGGAGCCTTTCTCTGCCCAAGACCTTGGAGAGCTTCTGCCACTCAGGGTGGAAGTGGGCAATACTGGGCTAAATGGATCAATCAGGTTTAGGATCAGGGACTTCCTTCTCTTAAATTAGCTACCTTCCCAGGTGGATGAGCCCCACTGCTCGTCACTTCCCTCTACAGCACGGGCAGAAACCACCTTCTTGACTGTTGGACCCCCTAGTGGTCTCATCTGCTCAATTGTCTGGAGCCTGGCTGTCAGGGCTGATTCAGCTGCAGTTCAGCACCAAAACTCAGAGATGAGCAGTAAGGTGGACTCTTTCTTCAGAGAGACAAAACCCGACAGAGAAACTCCACAGGCAGGACTAGCCCCAGTTGCCAGAACGGAGGATCTTAGCCTCCTCCTAAGGTAGGGCTATCAGACATCAACAGCTTCTGGGTCTTCCTTTAAGAAGCTCAACAATTTGGGGGGGGGGGGGCTTCCTAAAAATAGCTCCACAGCTTTCGGGGTGTCTTGGTTTCTACTTTTAGAAATATGGCATCCCTATCCTAAGGCTCCTCCCCGGTCGGCTGACTTCCCAACAGTCGTGGAGGGGCTCTCTGTGCCTTTTGTTCTGCTCCATGTAATGCCTCCCTTGTTCCTGGGGACAGAGGAGGAGGGGAGAAGGGAACAGTGGACATGGCAGGTGCCTAGGGATCTGTTGCAGCCTCAGCCGCCACCACCTCCTCCTCCGCTGCCTCAGTCTCACTTAAACCTGTTGCTTGTTTAGCCTCCAAGCCATCATCATCTCCTCCTCCTCCTCCTCCTCCTCCGCTGCCTCAGTCTCCCTTAAACCTGTTGCTTCTTTAGCCTCCAGGCCATCTGCTCCCCCTTCTTCTTCTTCTGACCTGTCTCCTGCATCCCACCAGCAGTCTCCTGGCTTGGAGCCTTCCCACTTTGATGCTTTCCTGGGGGGTTCCCTGGCTGTAGCCTCCCACCATTTCTCCTCCTCTAGCCAGTACCCGACACTAGCTTTGCATGCAGGGGAAGCCCCTTACTCACTGAGGGTTTGAGACCCATCAACTCCCCTCACCTGGTTAGCCTGCCAGTTGAATCCATTCCTGGGGTGTGGCTGCTGCTGCAGGCTGAGTTTCTAAGAACCGCAGGTGAGAGCTGTAGTGACCAAAGGTGGACAAACTACCCCAGAAGGAGCACAATGTGCCCCCCACCAGAGGTACTACCCCTCCCCTCGCAACCTTGAGTCATGAAGGACAGAGAGTGGAGAGTTGAATGTGTGTAGAAACCAGCCTCCCTTAGGAAACCAAAGTTTACATTCATCACTCCACCCACTTTCACCTGTGGCCCCTTCCACCACAGGCACACGGCCCCTGGAAGGTTTCCCAGAGGAAAATATGGCCCTTAAGACTGAAAAAGATTCCCCAACTCCAAACTAGTAATGAACGGCCATTGATGGCTCCAGCTGGATGTTGAAATCTCCCTCTAAGCTCCTTCTCAGATCCATGTTCCCTTTCAGCAACTGGCTTCCTCCTGCAGGTCAGACAGTCCCCTCAGTACAAGGACCCATTGTTTCTCCATGTGCATTTTCAGCAGCCTCCCATGTGACTGCCAGTGATATCATTTTTCCCATTGTAGTAAACTTCGCCCCCAGCCGCTCGCTCCTCCCTCACCTGTCTTTGCTCTCCGGCCAGATCAGGTTTCTTGAACGGGGCTGGCAGGCAAAGTTATGTTATACAGAAACAGGACAAAATCACACCGGTAGAGCTGCCACCACTCCCTCTGCTCCGGGGAACCTAGAGTCACAACCCAGGGAGAAGGCTGTGCCCTGTTATTACTGGTTATCCCCACTCTACAAGTTGAATCCGCAGACTTGCAGACAGAAATTCTACGGTAGAGCGTAACTAAGCGTAAGGCTAGGAATTAGCTTTTCCCCCCAGAAAGGCACACAAACCAAAACAGTTTCTTATTTAAAATTTATTTTAAAAGAACATAAGAAAACATGCTAAAATAGCAGGCACTTCTTTAGTAAGTTACAGACAAGAAAATAAAAACATTGTAAAGTCTAACTGGCTTACATACTCACAACTAAAGCACAAAAGGAATAGTTAGAGTCCTTTCAAGATTCCGCAGTTCAGGAGCTTTCGCAGTTCTCCATCACAAAGGATGTAAGGACAGCTACTTAGATGGAACATCAGCAGCCGGGCGATTTGCGGATTGCAGAGCGCACTTTCTCAGCCATTTCCCAGATCTTTTATCCCTGATTCACACGTGGCGTCGGAACCCCCAAAACCAATCATAACTCTTGATTATTTTTAAATTCTCCAATGACCGGCTTGCGGGCTAATCAATCTAACTTCTGGCAGCTGGGCCAATTAAGAACCCAGAGCCTCAATCAAAGGGTTTTCCTCCCTTCCGTGGCGCCTCTGCAGATGCACATTCCCAGGCCATCAAGGCCAGATAACATCACTAAGGGAATGCACAGAACTTGCACCCAGGTGTCAAGCCTTCCATTAAATCAGGGGTTTCCTTTCCCATAATAAAACTTTCACACCCTGGGTGCCTGTTAGTCTGGGATTAAAGGGACAGAACTTATTTCCCATGGTCCTTGTGGTTTGTTGGTTACCCACAAGGCCTCACTCTTATTGCTTGACCAAGGAACAGCTTCTAAACGATACTAACTTTACTACACCCTCCCCCCCAAGATGAAATTACAGGGTTAAGTCCTGCAATTTCATCCAACAAAATATATACATTGAGGTAGTTGGACCAGTCTGGGGGGGCAGCAGCTCCCAAAATCATTAGCAGCATCCCCCAGTCTGATATTTACACAGTTTCAGGACAATAATCACCAATAGTTTTTCCAGCTGAGGATTCAGGCGAAACACCCATTAATACTTCACTTAACAGATTGGTACATCCTAGACAAGGTATCAGCAACCACATTGTCCTTCCCAGCAATATGTGTGACTTTAAATTGAAAACCCTGTAAGGCTAGACTCCACCTGAGCAATTACTGATTGGATGTCTTTACTCTCTCCAGCCAACAAAGTGGGGAGTGATCCGTTTGGACTTCAAAGGTGTTGCCCCACAGATAAGGACGCAATTTGGTCAGGGCCCAGACCAAAGCAAAACACTCTTTCTCAATGGTTGAATAATTTCGCTCCCGGGTTATCAGTTTTTTACTCAGGTAAACCACGGGATGCCAATTTCCCTCTTGATCCTCTTGGAGCAAAACTGCTCCCAGCCCGGTCTGACTGGCATCAGTTTGCACCACAAACGGACGTCTCTGATCTGGGGCCAACATAACTTGAGAATTCACAAGGGCATGTTTTAACAGATCAAAAACCCTTTGACACTCTTCAGTCCAATCTACTTTGACTGGCAAAGATTTCTTACAAAGGTTGGTAAGAGGAGCAGCTAATGTGGCAAAATGATTGACACCCCTCCTATAATAATTTACCAGCCCTATGAAAGACTGCACATCTTTTTTCACCACGGGGCGGGGCCAATCTTGAATGCATTGCACCTTGGCCTCTAGAGATTTGATGTTTCCTGACCCCACTCTGAATTCCAATGGAATCACTTTTCCTTGAGCAAACTGACATTTATGTTTCTTCCCGGTCAGGTTTGGATCTTGCAATCGGGCCAAGACACTCTGCACATGCTTAAGGTGTTTTGGCCACAAATCAGAAAAAAACAACTCAACTCCTTCCGATCCCTCCCATTTTCCTCTGAGCATAACTAAAGAATCTGCTAGGGGTTTGCCAAAACCCGGCACAAACTCTGAATTCCTTGAGTAGATTTCAACCAAAACTCCCAACAGATTTTGAACACAGGGATTGGGCAAAATGGAATTCCAAACAAACCTGAAAACATTTTTGCTCATAACATCACCATACTGTTTCCTAGGACTGAAATTCTGTAAAAGACCCACCAAATTCAATTTCTTCTTTACACAAACATTTGCATCATAAAACATCTTTTGAAAAGCAATAAACACATCATCAGGGTCTTTAAAGTCCTTGAGCTGTGGGCAAAGAAATTCTTTGTCAGCCCCAACAGAGATAAACTCAGTCTCACCAGGGGGAGTTTCTGCAGCTTCTCGGCAACCTAGGAGAGAATGACCAAAAAACTCAAAACTTCCTACAGCGGTTTGACTGGGCTGGGCTGACCCCCCTCCTTCTGCTTGCCTCTCAGCTTTTGATTGATAGGGACCGCTTGCATAGTTCACAGTCTCTGCTACTAGGGAGTTTGCTGCAAGCTGCTGCAACGAAACTGCGGATTTCAAAGCATTTCCCCCCACAATAAAATTTACACTAACTTGGGGTTCAAGAACTGGAACAAAAGGATCCCCCATACAATCCTTGAAGGTAAGCACATCAGCAGTTGCAGGTTGGGGAATTAAATTTCCACCACCAGGATTACTCTTCTGGAAGTCAGGCTGGTTCCACTGGGACAAAACTGAGTCTTTTGGTAGAGTCCCGGTAACAGAGTCCATACTTTGAAAAGAAGGCACAACAACTCGATGAACCCTGGGGATTACGTCAGACGCTGAGCAGGGCCAATTAACACAAGGAGTGGCAGTGCGTATTAAGCCAACCCTCCTCCCAACCAATTTCTCAGATGCTGCAGTCCCAGCAGTCCCAGTAGTTTTTTGAGTTATAGCATCAGGCGCTAAACTTCCACCTTCCCCATCCGGGACAAGGTTCTCCTCAGCCCTCAAACTTTGAGATGTTGCTCCCCAGTTCTCCATTCCCTGTACCTGGGTGGGTGAAACCTTAATGGAACAAATGTTGACTGTATGTTGTTGCTGGTGAACCCGGTATCCCAAATCATTACCAACCAGGACAGGACTTTTACACATCTTTGGGTCATGCACTATAACTAACATTTTTCCTTGAAAACCCATATACGAAATTGGAATAATAGCAGTAGGTTGAAAAATCTCTTTCACCCCATAGGGACTAATTTTCATGGGTTTATCCTGCATTTGTATAGGCATAACCAGATCACGGGACACACTGGTAATATCCGACCCCGTGTCTCTGAAAGAGTTCACAGCAATTCCGTTGACTTCAATGGGCGCTGTAAACTTCGAAATAGCCCACTTCACATGAGGCGGATTTGGATCAGCACCGGTACCCACAGGTCCCACTATAACAGCATTAGAAGTGGCTTCAGCTGTTCCAGGAGCCATAACGTCAGGAGCTGCCACACCCTCCCCATCCAGGATCGGGGTTTCCCCAGCTCCGGCTTTTTGTTGTTCCTCTTCCCAGTCCTCTTCCTGCCGCTGAATCAGGTGCACGGCAGGGGTGGAAGTGAGAATGGGAGGCTTTTGGCTACCCAGCTGGGGGCAAGCCGCTTTTATGTGCCCCGGTTGTTTACAAAAGAAACACAGTCCAGAGGTTGGGGACAATTTGGTACGTTCTCCCCCTACTACAACAGAGTCTTTTGCAGGCGTCGGGAAACCTTTGCTTTGTTCCTTAATGGGGGGAGCAGACTTCCCCATCGAAACTGCTGGTTTGTACACATTACTTGGTCCCTTGTTGGTCCAATGGGAGCGGTTAAGCCTAAAAGACTCAGCAAAGGTGGTGGCTTCCGTTAGAGTTCGTGGGTTTTGGTCCGCAACCAGACTAGCAATTTCTGAGGGCAGGGAACGCATCAGTTGCTCAATTAATATAAGCTGTTTGAATCCTTCAAAGTCCTTCACCCCTTCGGCTGCAAGCCACAGTTCAAAGTTTTGAGCCATTTTTGCTGAGAAAACTGCAATATTGTCACTGAGCCCCGACTTCTCTACTTTTCGAAAAGCCTTTCGATAATTCTCGGGGTGCAATCCATGCCTCTGCATGACTAACTTTTTGAAACTTTCATAGTCATTGAGTTCAGATGAGGGGAGGTGACCCATAAGCTCTGCCAGGTCACCACAAACTAGGGGACGCAGAACAGCCATATACATAGTTGGCGCAACTCCCATGTCCTTGCAAGTTACTTCAAAAAGAGTCAGATAACTCAGAACGTCAGTGGGGGGCTGATATTTCGGGAATGCCCTCCAATTAAGAGTACTCAAAGTCAGTCCTGGAGGGGACTGTTGGCGGTGGTTTCCCCCCCTCACTGGAACAAGTTCATACCTCGGCGCAGGGTTTTGAGGCATCTGCCCCTCCGGGCGTAACGGTTCAGCTGCCGTTGCGAATCCACGCTTGGGTCGCTGAAAAAACTCCTCCTCTTCCTCTGCCACATACCGTCGCACCGGCACGTGCACCTCTTGAGCTCTGACTGGCGAGTAGACTCTACCCAGACTGAGTGACCGCTGTCTCACCATCCGGCGGACGTCGGGCGCGCACGCTTCTCGGCGGCAGTCTCCCACAGTCACCTCCTGCAGCTGGTGTGGCAGATCTTGGTAGTCATACGCCATCCGGCTGACTCTCGGCCCCATCAGAATGGATTGGCCCACTTTTGGATGTTTCTCTCGGCAACGGAATCCACCATTCACCGGATCTCGCATCCACTCCACATCATAACCCTCTGAGAAATCCATCTCTTTAGGCTCTGTGTAAACAAGATAATTCCCCCTCGGACGTGTGGAGGCATCCACTTCCTCACGAGGCGATAGGGGTTGGGTAACTGGCATGTGTTAGGATATTTCCGTTCCACCTTAAAAGGGAGCAGGCTTTGTGAGTAACAGAGTCTGCGCATGTCCTGTTCACAGGATGTTTTATGCTTGCTGTTTCCTTTCGATTTCAGTCGGGCAGAGACGCTGACTCAGAAACGGTCATGTTTTTCTTTGTTCTGTTCATCGCTAAATAAAGTCTGTAAATATGCTCTTCTGCTCTTCTGCGGTGCAAGCTTTCTGGCTGTGTTTCTGCTGATAAAGGATGTGCACGAGCCTGGAATGTGGCAGTCTATTTCCAAGGCTTCGTGTCGCTAATTGCTGGATCTGCGTGGCTACAGAGATCGATGGACGTCCGGCAGCCGGCTTGGGGCTCAGGTGGACGCTATCTCCCTGGCAGTATCCCAACAACAAGGTTTCGGGCCCAGATTCACAGCACCTACAGGAGAGTAAAGCTGCAACAGACTGCGTCTGAGAGGTATGTCAAAAGAGAAAGAGAGGTTTTTCTCTGTTTACCTCGGAAGGAGCCTTTGGAACTCCGGCAGATTAATGGCTCTGGGAGCCAAGCCAGAGAGTTCGTGATTAATGAGCTGCCAAGATAAGAAGTCTTTGAAGGCATAAAGAGACTCCCGGCTCAAAGGAAAAGCTGAAATGGAGTTTTTCCAAGCTTCACAGGCCATTCACTGCCCTAAGTTACATGGGCAGAATTATGAAACCTGGGCAAAATGGTGTGAATCTTTGCTGCGTCAGTTTGGGGTGTGGCATACCGTTTCTGAGCCCCCCCCCCCCCCAGTTCCTCTGACAGAGAAATGGGAGGCCAAAAATTTGAGGGCGATAGACGTAATCGTCTTGTCCGTCTCTCTGGAGGAAATAAAGACGCTAGCTGGCAATCTGACTGCACGTGGCATGTGGAATGCTTTGATGAAAGCTCACAAGCCAGTCATCCCAGCCCAGAATTTGACTGCATCGGAGGTCCTAGCTGTTTCCCAGAATGCGAGTGAATGCAGGGATGCTGAGGGCACCGGTTGCAAGCTGCAGGGGGAGCTGACCGTCACGTCATCCCAGGCAGCATTCCAGCCTCCAGGGGGAGCCAAGGAGTCGGCAGCTGAGAGCTCTGTTTCTCGTGGGAACCAAGGTCTTCGTCTTTGCAGAGGCCGGAAGGCCAGAGATAAACAAAGACAGATGCCTACAGATTGCCAGAAGCAGAGGGAGGGTGAAGAGCCCGCGCCAGGGAAAAACAAAGCGTTGTTTGCTGGCACAGCTTCACCAAAGGCTAAAGGCACGTCTGCTGACCAGAAGCAGGGGGGCAAGCTGCAAAAGCCCACGCCAGTGGAAAACAAGGTTATGTTTGCTGGCACAGCTTCACCAAAGGCTAAAGGCACGTCTGGTGGCCAGGAGCAGCAGGGGGGCAAGCTGAAAAGGCCCACACCGGTGAAAAACAAGGGTTTGCTTGCTGAAAAGACTGCTCCAACAGCCAAAGGCAGATTTATTGTCGATTCAGGTGCGAGCCGCCACGTTTCGAAGGACCGCCATCTCTTTATCTCCTTCAAGCCTCAGGAAGGTGAGATCCACCTGGCTGACGGAAGGACGTTGCAAATCGCAGGAGAAGGGACTGTGAAACTTGCAAGTTTGCACACAACCATCAGCGGTGTACTTTATGTTCCAGGCGCTGCAAGCAATTTGCTAAGTGTCCCACAGCTTACTGGGCGTGGTTTTCAGATTTCCTTCAAGAGGAGCGTCTGTGTCATCAGTAAAGGCAAAGAGGACAATTTGCATGCAAAGTTTATGGATGGTTTATTCCATATAATTTATGATGACACTGCTGTTGTATCTAATGCTGATTCTTGTTGTGTTGCACAAACTAACAAAGTTCTTCATGCAGGTTGCATTCACGATGCGCATCGAAAGTTTGGTCATCTCTCTTGGAAGGCACTGGCCAAGATGCCAGAGGTGGTTGAGGGTTTGAACATCAACCCCTGTAAATTTCACATGAAATGTGTATCTTGTGCAGAGAACAAGGTGAAGGTTGCTCCAAAAGGCAAGGAATCTAGCAGGCAGGCTTCCAAGCCCTACCAGCTAGTGCATGCGGACCTGGTTGGTCCACTTACGCCCTCTTTAGGAGGAGCAAGGTACTTCATGGTTCTAATTGATTCTTTTTCCAGGTACATTCATGTGTTTTTGCTCGAACAGAAATCACAAGCGTTTCCGAAGTTTAAGGCATTCTGTGCTTGGTTGGAGAATGTGCACGGTAAACGTATTGCCTGTTTGTTTACCGATCGAGGCGGGGAGTTCACTTCTCAGCAGTTTGAAGCTTTCCTGACTGAGAAGGGAATCCAGCATGACATGTCAACGCCCAGATCGCCATGGATGAATGGGCTTGCGGAGCGAGCAAATCAAACATTGCTGCAAGGAATGAAAACCTTGTTGCATGATGCCAATCTCCCTGATAAGTTTTTGGGGGAAGCTTGGGGAATTTGGTTTACTCCTTTAATCGCAGATTGTCATCACCCATTGGCTGTACCCCCTATGAGAAGATGTTTGGCAAGAAACCCAACACCAAACACATGAGAATTTTTGGTTCTGACATGTGGGTATGCACCCCACAAACCAACAAGCTTGGGAAGCGTGGGGCACATGGTTTGTTCATGGGGTACGAAAAAGGTGCATACAGGGTATGGATGACTAACTCTAAGTCCATTAAGTTCACAAGGAGTGTTGAGTACAATCCTAAGTGGGGGGAAAATGTGGGAATTTTCCAGAGTTACACAGAGGAGGATGAAGGTGATGTCAAGCAAGCAGCTAAAGCTGAGGAAGCTGCTGAGGATGAGGATGATGAGGATGAGGATGATGATGATGATCAGAGTTCGGATTCCAGTTCAGTGGGCGGTGCTGCTGCTGGTGTCAGTGACAGTGATGACACAGCAGACTACCAGAGCGCAAAGGCCTCAGTCAGACCATCTGATGCGTCTGACAATGAACTGGAAGAACCACTGTTCACCATTGGTCAATTTTCTCCTAAGAAGGAGGAGATGAGTCCAGAAGACTTGCGTCTAGTACGTAGGTCTGAAAGGGCGACCAAAGGCAGACCTCCAAAGAGATTTGCTGATGAGTTTGCTAAGACAGCAACTGCTGTTCTTAGTAGCTCAGAGAAGGTGTGGGAACCTTCAAGCTTCAAAGAGGTTCAGGAGTTAACCTCTAAAGATGCTGAGCCTTGGCTTAATGCCATGAAGGCTGAAGTTGATTCCTTGAACAGGAACCAAACTTGGGAACTGGTACCGGTAGTCCCAGGAATGAGACTGGTTGGCAGCAAATGGGTCTTCAAGGCCAAGACAGACCAGAATGGCAAGGTTGTCAGACACAAAGCCAGATTGGTTGCCAGAGGTTTTTCACAGGTACCAGGACAGGATTACCACGAGACCTACTCACCCACAGTCAAATATGAGAGCATTCGGCTGATGCTCAAGATCGCTGCGGAGGAGAAACTGCATGTTTCCCACCATGACATTAATACAGCTTTTTTGTACGGGATTTTGGGGGAGGAGCTGTTCATGCTTCCACCTGATGGGATGGAAATACAGAAGGGAATGGTCTGTAAACTGCGGAAATCCTTATATGGTCTCAAGCAGAGTGCCAGGTGTTGGAACACAAAACTCACTGAGACGTTGCTTTCTCTAGGTTTTCACCAGGGCAAAGCTGATCCATGTGTGTTTGTCAAGGAGGAGGGGCAAAACAAACTGTATTGTTTATGTTTTGTTGATGATCTTCTGATGTTTTGGAAGAATCAGGCTTTTTACCAAAGCACCCTAGCTCAGCTGAAGGAGCACTTTGACATGAAGGATCTTGGTGAGGTATCCAACTATCTTTCTCTGCAGGTGGAGAAGGACCAAACAGGTAATTTTCTGGTACACCAAACACAGAAAATTGCTGATGTGTTAACCAGGTTGAATTTGGTTGATGCAAACCCAGCAGACACACCGATGGTGACAGGTTACCAGGTAGACAGTACTGCTGAAGCGTTTTCTGACACAACGCTGTACAGATGCATTCTAGGCAAGCTGAATTTCATTGCCAGGTGTTCAAGACCTGACATAGCTGTAAGCTGTAATCTGCTTAGCAGACATGCCAACAATCCTACGATTCAGGATTGGAAAGCTCTGAAGCGCATAGCCCGCTATTTGAAAGGGACTATGCACTACAGGCTGAGGTTCACCAGTCAGAAGACTGGAGGTCTTGAAATCTTTGCTGATGCAAGTTTTGGAAGTGACACCACGGATGGTACAAGCACTTCTGGAGTATGCTACATGTACAACCACTGCCTGTTTGACTGGTTGTGCAAAAAGCAGACGACAGTGAGCCTAAGTTCCTGTGAAGCAGAACTCAATGCTCTGTCATTTTCACTCATGGATTGTAAATGGTTGATGCAACTGTTTAAGGACATCGGGGTTTCTGTGAAATGTCCTGTACAAGTGTATCAAGACAATAGATCTTGTTTGGCTTTGCTGAACTCCGAGAGTTGCAAGCAAAGAACCAAGTACTTGCAGATTAAGCTACATCGTGCAAGGGAGTGTATTCAGAAAGGACTGATTCAGGTGTCCTACATGCCAGGAAATGAAATTCCTGCTGATCTGTTGTCTAAAGTTGTTAACAAAGAACAACTTAAGGTTTATGTACAAAGGTTGCAATTGGGTTGAACCACAGGTACTACAGGTTACACGGAAAGGGGGAGGATGTTAGGATATTTCCGTTCCACCTTAAAAGGGAGCAGGCTTTGTGAGTAACAGAGTCTGCGCATGTCCTGTTCACAGGATGTTTTATGCTTGCTGTTTCCTTTCGATTTCAGTCGGGCAGAGACGCTGACTCAGAAACGGTCATGTTTTTCTTTGTTCTGTTCATCGCTAAATAAAGTCTGTAAATATGCTCTTCTGCTCTTCTGCGGTGCAAGCTTTCTGGCTGTGTTTCTGCTGATAAAGGATGTGCACGAGCCTGGAATGTGGCAGTCTATTTCCAAGGCTTCGTGTCGCTAATTGCTGGATCTGCGTGGCTACAGAGATCGATGGACGTCCGGCAGCCGGCTTGGGGCTCAGATGGACGCTATCTCCCTGGCAGTATCCCAACAGATCTTGGTAGTCATACGCCATCCGGCTGACTCTCGGCCCCATCAGAATGGATTGGCCCACTTTTGGATGTTTCTCTCGGCAACGGAATCCACCATTCACCGGATCTCGCATCCACTCCACATCATAACCCTCTGAGAAATCCATCTCTTTAGGCTCTGTGTAAACAAGATAATTCCCCCTCGGACGTGTGGAGGCATCCACTTCCTCACGAGACGATAGGGGTTGGGTAACTGGCATGTCCCTTGCTCTTTCCACAATACAGGACTCTCGCTGACCCCTCCGGACAGTACTTAACTCGCTGGCATCCACCAGCTCCCCCTCTGAATCAGGGTCTTCTGAAAACCAGGAGGCGGATTCCGCTCTGGGACTTAAAGCTTGGGGGGATTGGTCTCCACAGGAAGGGAACTGCTTTCTCCCACCAATCCCCACTGATCTAACGTTTACATCGTGTATTCCTGCGACATCGCGGCCTCCATCTCCTGACTATCTCTATCCAAAAAAATAAACCACCTGTAACTCCCAAAAGATACGTGCCAATTTAAAAAAAATCAAAGTGCCTTTCCGCAGGGAAGCTCGATCCCACCGCTGCCACCATGTAGTAAACTTCGCCCCCAGCCGCTCGCTCCTCCCTCACCTGTCTTTGCTCTCCGGCCAGATCAGGTTTCTTGAACGGGGCTGGCAGGCAAAGTTACGTTATACAGAAACAGGACAAAATCACACCGGTAGAGCTGCCACCACTCCCTCTCCTCCGGGGAACCTAGAGTCACAACCCAGGGAGAAGGCTGTGCCCTGTTATTACTGGTTATCCCCACTCTACAAGTTGAATCCGCAGACTTGCAGACAGAAATTCTACGGTAGAGCGTAACTAAGCGTAAGGCTAGGAATTAGCTTTTCCCCCCGGAAAGGCACACAAACCAAAACAGTTTCTTATTTAAAATTTATTTTAAAAGAACATAAGAAAACATGCTAAAATAGCAGGCACTTCTTTAGTAAGTTACAGACAAGAAAATAAAAACATTGTAAAGTCTAACTGGCTTACATACTCACAACTAAAGCACAAAAGGAATAGTTAGAGTCCTTTCAAGATTCCGCAGTTCAGGAGCTTTCGCAGTTCTCCATCACAAAGGATGTAAGGACAGCTACTTAGATGGAACATCAGCAGCCGGGCGATTTGCGGATTGCAGAGCGCACTTTCTCAGCCATTTCCCAGATCTTTTATCCCTGATTCACACGTGGCGTCGGAACCCCCAAAACCAATCATAACTCTTGATTATTTTTAAATTCTCCAATGACCGGCTTGCGGGCTAATCAATCTAACTTCTGGCAGCTGGGCCAATTAAGAACCCAGAGCCTCAATCAAAGGGTTTTCCTCCCTTCCGTGGCGCCTCTGCAGATGCACATTCCCAGGCCATCAAGGCCAGATAACATCACTAAGGGAATGCACAGAACTTGCACCCAGGTGTCAAGCCTTCCATTAAATCAGGGGTTTCCTTTCCCATAATAAAACTTTCACACCCTGGGTGCCTGTTAGTCTGGGATTAAAGGGACAGAACTTATTTCCCATGGTCCTTGTGGTTTGTTGGTTACCCACAAGGCCTCACTCTTATTGCTTGACCAAGGAACAGCTTCTAAACGATACTAACTTTACTACACCCATCCACAGATTTTGCCCCACCTCCGGCAGCCTAAAATTCTCATTAGCTTATATCTAAAAAGGAAATAAGACATCTCCAGCTGAGCAAGACCTGGTATTTTCCCCTCTTCAGATAGCTCTGGATCTTCAGCTGCGGTGGGGAAATGCCCACGCTCCTTTCAAAATTTCCAATGTATTCGTAGGAGCATCACCTGTCTTGGAAAGAAGGAAGGAACAAATGTCTCAGATGCAAGCCCTTTAATCTGGAATTGCTATTCTTAACTCCATGTGGCTGGGGTATTCTGGGGCTTCTGTACCTTGAACTAATGGGTCTGTTCCATACATGCCGGGTGGATAAAACGACTAATTCATGTCATGTCTAACTGGTTTGAGCAAAAGGCTTCTCAGAAGCTAGGGCATGTCATAAAATACGGCAATGTACAAAAGCGGGTGGAGGGTGGACATTAAAATCAGTCCAAAGAATTCAAATGTATGGGTGCTCAAGAAATGTTTAAATGATAGCACAGAGCTGTTGGCATAAAAACGGTCTTCAAGAGATGCCTGAAAGTCAGCATTTCATTACAGATCAGCCTTCTCATGGATCCAGTCACTTGTGCAGACAGCTCAACTTCTGCAACCAATGACCTCCTGCAGAGTGTAGCCACAAAAGAGAGTTTTGGGAGGACTGGAGGACAGGCTTGCAGTTCATTCAGGGCAGAAGCAATGGGAGAAGGGCCATAGCTTAGTGGTAAAGCAGCTGCTTACATGCAGAAGCTCTCCGGTTCAATCTGTTGTATCTCCAGCTAGAATGTCCTCTGTCTGAAACCCTGGAGAGTTTTTGCCATCCATTGTGGACAAGACTGAGCTAGATAGAGCCATAGTGGGACTCAGTATAAGGCAGCCTCCTATTGTCCCAGCAACAAGCCTTTGCCACGCACAGAGGACTCCTTAAAGACATGAAATAAATAAAGCTGCCCTGGAAAGGGATGCTGAAAATTAGAAAGCCCTGGGACAACAAAACACTCGGACACAGTGCCTTTAAAGCACGGACCTGGGCCTAGGAAGCATGGGGCACCAGGTACCTGTGGCTGAGCCTTGAGAGACTGCTGTCCAAGGTGCTGAAGGGATTGAATACAAAGATGCAACTGTTAGCATGTCAAGGGGCATGATGGTGCTTTGAATGCATAAAGCAGATGCGGCCTAACTTGCACAGTTGCAGAATGAACTGAACTGAGCTGGAAGAAGCAGGACTACATGGGATGTAGAACGCTATACAGGAAATGGCTCGGGGTGGCCCACTGGGAGAGGCACATGATTCAAAAAGCGGCAGTTTCAACCCATTCATGGGAAAGAGAGCTCTGAAATCCTGGAGAGCAGCTGCTGGCTGTGGCAGACCATACAGAACTAGATGGCCCAGTGGTCTCTTTTTTTTTCTTTTCACATTTAAAATAATATTTGTTGATAATTTCAGGATTACAAGAAAAATAAAAAACAAAAAAAAACCACTACAATACAAAAAAAGAAAAAAATAAAGAAAAAGAGAAAAGCACAAAATATAAAAAAGAAAAAAAAAGAAAAAAAAACACAAATCCCAAATTGCAAATCCATAATTTCCATTTGCTTGTTTCATTGACCTCCTCACACCTCCCTTTTTGTATTCTAGTTTAGTAATTATTTCAGCAAATTCTTTCCATCTTTCTCAATTTCTGTTATATAATTTACCGTAACAATTTAACCTAATAATTAACTCAACAAATCCTTACCATCTTTCCCCATATTCTGTTATTCAAATTACCTTAATTTATTTAACCTTATCTTACCCCTAAGTACCTTAAGACTTAAATCTTAGTTTTCAAATATACATAGCTCCTGATATCATTTCTGCTAGAGTCGTGTAGTTTCATTCCCACATCTTCCCTAATATTCATTAGCTGATTCTAAAATAAAAAATTTCCATTATAGATTCTCTTCCAATCATCATCCAGCGTCTCTTCTTCCTGGTCTCGGGTCGTGTCAGTCCTTACTGTCCATTCCATCTAGTCCATCAACCTGGAAGCCTTATGTCTGAGGCCCTTAAATCTCTTCCATGTCCCTTCTGCAATTCTTCTTCATCTTGTTTGTGCTTGCCCTTTTCCTTGTCTTTTGTTGGTCTCTGTCTTAGTTTCTTTCCTTTCTCATTGAGGAGTAGGTCTCTGGGGGATTCCAACCCAAAATTGTCTCCATCACCCTTCATCCAGCTCGCCCATTCCCCACAGTCCCACTCCCCACAGTCCTCGATATAATCCAAAATGTATTTAAAATCAAATTTCGAGGTCTCTCCAAAGCTAGGAACCTCCTCATCTCCAGACTCCCCTTTGCCCACTCCAACTTCAATCTTCAATAACAGCGGCTTCTGCTCCTGTAGGGCCTCGGGTCTCTCCATTTGCACTATTTGAGGTGCAGCCGCATCCTCCTCCATTGTCATCTGCACTTGCCCAGTCAGTACAGATTCATAGGTTGGTTCCTGAATGATTTCTGTATCAATGTTCCCTGTTTGTCCACAGTTATTAACCACAACAGTCAAATCCATTTTCTCATTCATCAAGTCCATCTTCTCATGCATCTGTTCCAGCAAGGCATTTGTCTTGCATAAAGCAAGCACCCAGTCTTTCTCCCAGCTCATCTTTGTTCAAGGTCAGAAAAGACTATTCCCACGGTCTTAATCTCACAGATGTTGGGTCTCAAACATGCTACAGCAACAATTTAGCAAGCTCCCTCTAGAGGAGACAATCTACTTGTATCCATTTTATTTATTTTTTGAAGACAAAGGAAAGTTACTTATTTTAGATGTTTTTCAGGTATTTTGTTTCTTTAAAATGCAAAAGGCAACATTAGATTCAACTTGTTTTTCTTCATTAGCTATCTGTCAAAGTGTTACATTCACAGTCAATGAACCTCTCCAACAGTTTCTGTCTCTGACACCCCGTTCCCAGGTTAGAGACGGTGGAAACTTATCCTTCTTCACTCCCTCTCCTGCTAGGGTTAAACAGAGTCCCCCCCCCCTTTTCTCCTGCTTCCAAGGGGGGTTTCAGTGATTCTGAATGAAGGAAATTTAGCCTTTTTTAACAGCTTCCCGGCTTTAGCTTGCAAAATTTTTGCTTTAGTCTATATACAAAAAAGTGGAAGGCGGACTTCCTGTTTGCACCTTCCCGCTTCGATACCAAATTAAACAATTTCTTGATCCAATTTTCCGTTTCTACTCACGGGTACTTGTTTTAAGTCCATTTTTTTTTTTAATATAATATTTATTGGAGTTTACAATAAGAATAAATGTAGCAGACAATATAACAAATATCTTAACATAGTTTCACATTTTTTTGGACTTCCTCACATCTCCCGCTCCCACTTTCATCGTTATAACTTTTTACCAGCAATTTGTTATCTTATTTACATTCTTATATCCCTTCTATATTTCATAGTCTTCTAGTTCTCAACAAGAGTTATATTTTCTCAATCTCACTTATTTTCTTAAATCATCTAAGTTAGTGGTGCTCAATTATTTATGATCTAGCATCCTGCTTAGCATTCACTCAAGTTGCAATGTTTTTGTAAATAGTTCTTAAATTTCTTCCAATCCTCCTCAATCCTCTCTTCTCCCAGGTCGCGAATTCTGCCAGTCATCTCAGCTAGTTCCATATAGTCTATCAGTTGCATCTGCCATTCTTCCAGTGTGGGTAGATCTTGAGTTTTCCAGTGCTTTGCAAGAAGTATCCTTGCTGCTGTTGTTGCATAGATAAAAAATGTCCGGTCCTTCTTTACCACCCCTTGGCCGACAATACCCAAAAGAAAGGCCTCTGGTTTCTTAGTGAAGGTATATTTAAATACCTTTTTCAGTTCATTATAAATCATTTCCCAGAACGCCTTCACTTTAGGGCAAGTCCACCAGAGGTGGAAAAATGTTCCTTCACACTCTTTACATTTCCAACACTTATTATCAGACAGGTGGTAAATTTTTGCAAGTTTGACTGGGGTCATATACCATCTATATATCATTTTCATTACATTTTCTTTCAAAGCATTGCATGCAGTAAATTTCAATCCAGTACTCCACAACCTTTCCCAGTCCTCAAACATAATATTATACCCAATGTCCTGTGCCCACCTTATCATAGCCGATTTGACCATTTCATCTTGTGTATTCCATTTTAACAGCAAGTTATACATCCTTGAAAGTACCTTAGTCTTTGGTTCTAACAATTCTGTTTCTAGTTTCGATTTCTCCACCTGGAACCCTAATTTCTTGTCATTTTTAAAAACTTCTTTAATCTGAGCGTAATGTAACCAGTCTCGCACTTTGTCCTTCATTTTCTCCAAACTCTGCAATTTCCAATTGTCTCCATCTTTTTCTAGTATTTCCCAATATTTAGGCCATTTAGCCTCCATATTGGGTCTTTTTCGGGCCTTAGCTTCCAAAGGTGAAAGCCACCTTGGAGTTTTCTTTTCCAGCAAGTCTTTATATTTTGTCCAGACATTAAACAGTGATTTTCTGACAATATGGTTCTTGAAGGCCTTATTTGCTTTAACCTTGTCATACCATAAATATGCATGCCATCCAAAAGCATTGTTAAACCCTTCCAAATCCAACACGTCAGTGTCTTCAAGAAGTAGCCAGTCTTTTAGCCAGCAGAACGCTGCGGCCTCATAATACAACTTTAGATCTGGCAGGGCAAAGCCCCCTCTTTCTTTCGCATCAGTTAATATCTTAAACTTAATTCTGGGCTTTTTGCCCTGCCAGACAAACTTAGAAATATCTCTCTGCCACTTCTGAAAGCACTCCGTCTTGTCCAAAACCTGAAGTGTTTGAAACAAAAACAACATCTTTGGCAATACATTCATCTTGATAGCAGCAATTCGGCCTAACAAAGAAAGTTTCAATTTTGACCAACTATCTAAGTCTCTCTTAATTTCTGCCCAGCATTTTTCATAATTATCCTTAAATAGACTTAGATTTTTTGCTGTTATGTTTACCCCTAGGTATTTTACTTTTTTAACCACATTAAGTTCTGTCTCTTTCTGAAACCGTTCTGACTCTGTATCTGTCAAATTTTTCCCCAAAACCTTAGTTTTCTGTTTATTTAATTTAAATCCAGCCACCCGACCAAAATCATTAATCAGTTGTAATACTCTTTTCGTACTAGACTCTGGCTCCTGCAGGGTCAAAACCAGGTCATCTGCAAAAGCTTTTAATTTATATTGTTTCTGTCCGACCTGAATTCCTTCCACCAACCGGTCCCCTCTAATCATATTCAATAGCACTTCCAGAACCGAAATGAATAACAAAGGGGAGATAGGGCAACCTTGTCGTGTTCCTTTTTCAATTTTAAACTCTTCTGTAACCACATTATTAACTATCAGTTTAGCTTTCTGCTCTGAATATATCGCCTCAATCCCATTCTCAAAACCCCGTCCCACTCCCATCTCTTTTAAGTTTCCCATCATAAATTTCCAGGAGATGTTGTCAAAGGCCTTCTCCGCGTCTATAAAAATTAAAACTGCTTTTGTGTTTATATCTGTTTGCAAAAGTTCCAAAATGTCAATAATGTTCCTTGTATTAGCAAACAAATGTCTACCTGGGAGAAAGCCTGCCTGGTCCTTATGGATTACTTCATTTAAAACTTTTTTAAGTCTACTTGCCAAAATGTCTGCAAATATTTTGTAATCCACATTTAAAAGGGAGATGGGACGATAGTTCTTAAGTTGTGTCTTTTCAGCTTCCGTCTTTGGTATTAATGTGATAAACGCTTCCTTCCACGACTCCGGTGCCCTCTTCCCCTCCAAAATTTCATTGCTGACCTCCATCAAAGGTTGTATCAAGTAGTCTTTTAATGTCTTATAGTACTTGGAGGTCAGCCCATCTGGCCCTGGAGATTTGCCCAGTTGCATGTTCTGAATGGCTTGTTCAATCTCCTGTCGTGTTATTTTGGAATTCAGGATTGTCCTATTTTCTTGTGACAGTTTGGATAGTCCATTTTTTGCCAAAAATTGTTTAATCTCAGCCTCGTCTTGCGGCCCTTGGGTGTATAATTTTTTGAAGTATCTCTGGAAACACTTTCTAATGTCCACAGGATTCTGAATGTTTTTTCCTTCAACCTCTAAGTTTGTAACCGTATTTAATCTTTGTCTTCTCTTCAACTGCCAAGCTAGCAGTTTTCCACATTTATTCGCCGACTCAAACGTTTTTTGTTTCATTAATTTAACCTTCCATTCTATTTCCTGATTTATCAATTTAGAATATTGTGTTTGATAAAGTTTAATTTCTCTCAGAGTTGGCTGTGACTTCGGATTTAATCTTAACTTCTTCTCTAATTCTTTTATTTTATCCAGGATCTTATCTTTTTTCTCATTTTGTGTCCTTTTCTTTACGGCATTCTGTTGTATCAAGAATCCCCTCATTACAGCTTTACTTGCGTCCCAGACGATTCTTTTTTCCACCGTAGTATTCATATTTATCTCAAAGTAATCCTTCAAAACTTTTTGGGCCTTCTTGGTAATTTCCTGATCTCTGAACAAATTGTCATTCATCTTCCATCTAAAGGATCCGGTTGGTAGTAGTGTCATATCCATCTTTACTGCATTATGGTCGGAGCAGGTCTTTGGGCAGATTTCCACTTTTCTGGCCTTAGGTGCCAGGCCTCTAGATATCCATATTTGGTCGATTCTTGTCCAGGTCAGTTGGGCTTCAGAAAAGAATGTTCCCTCTCTTCCTAGTGGGTTCTTTGTCCTCCAGATGTCAATCAAGTCCATATTGTCTGTCATTTCAAAAAAAGTTTTAGGTAGTCTGCCGTCTTTTGTGACATTTTGACTTTGTGACTTGTCCATGTTAGTTGATACGACCCCATTCATATCTCCCATCATTATGATGTTGTTGTAGTCCAGATAATCCAGCATAGTCTCATGCAGCTTCTTGTAGAATTCCGATTTCCCTTCGTTAGGTGCATAGATTCCTAATATCAACAGTTTCTCTCCTTGGTGTTGTATCTCAATTGCCAAAATTCTTCCATGTTCATCTTTAAATAAGAATTTGGGTGACAGGCTCTCTTTCGCATATATCACCACACCTCTCTTCTTGACTTTGTCCGAAGATATAAATTCCTGGCCCAATCTTTTATTTATTAACACTTTTCTGTGGAGCCTTGTCACATGTGTTTCCTGTAGGCAAATAATGTCCAATTGTTCTTTTTTTAATATATGAAATATTTTCTTCCTTTTTTCCGGAATGTTACAGCCATTTATATTCCAGCTCAACAGTTGCAGAGACATCCTGAATTAATCTGGTTATTTTTCAAGGGGTGGTATCTTGTTCACAGGATCTTCAGGTTCCACAGGTGCTGGTGCTGGTACTGGCGTTGCCCCAGGCCCAGGAGGTAGTTCAATTTCTTTTTGAAGGTCCTCTCCGTATGTAGACAGAAATTTGTCTCTCTCTTCCGATGTTCTAATTTTGACCTTTCTCCCTCTAAAGGTAAAGGATATTCCTTGGGGGAATTCCCACCTAAATGCAATTGCGTTGCTCCTTAATAATTTGGCAAGTTCAGAATAGGCGGCTCTAAGGTCCAACAGTTGTCTAGGAATATCTTTGTAAATTTCAATTCTTCTGTCCAAAATGTCCAGTGACTTTCCGTAGTGTAGGCCCAAAATCTTGTCCCTTTCCTCCTTTGATCTCAATGTTATCAGACAGTCTCTGGGCCTCTCCTTTTTTATAAATCTTCCAAGCCTGAAAGCTGACACAATTTTAAAATCCTTTTCCTCCAAATTCCAGAACTTGGAGAATTCTTTGGTTAAGAACTCAGCTAGGTTTCCTTCTTCTGCCTCTTGTAGCGACCTAATCCTCAAATTATTCTCACGATTTCGCAGTTCTATCATAGAAAGATAAATCTGATGTTCCCCTACTTGTTTGGTGAGTGGTCTTACCTCTTGTTCTAAATTTTCTAATTTTTGTCTGGTATCCTCAGCCAATTTCCGATTTTCAGCTGTGGCCTCCGTCAACTGTCCAATTGCCTGTGTGTTCTGTGCCACTTGTCCAGTTAATTTATTTAGGCATTCTGTATTTTGGTCAATCTTTGCTGTTTGCTCATCTGCTTTCTTGTCCAAAGCTTCCAATTTTTCAAAAATTTTCTCTAAAATAGAAGCAGATGCTCCTGAGGCCATATCTTCCAATTGTAACTGCTCTATTTCTCCCTCTTTTGCCTGTGACAAGGCAACTTCTTCTACTTCTGAAGGCAAAGTAGGTACAGATGATCTACGTGTCTGTGAGGCTGAGGTTAGAGTTGTCAAAGTTGTTTGTCTAACTCTTCCTCTTCTTCTTGTGCCACTCATTCCAACGTTATCTATCAGTCAAGGTCACACTGAGTTATTCCCATGGGAATAGAAAGGCCCAGAGAAAGCAAACAGCCGGGGAATCGAAAGTAAATATAAAGTCACTGTTTTAATCCAATCCTCTAGAGGGAGCTTAAAATGTCTTTCAGAGTCTAATTTAATGTCCAAGAACCTTCAAGTACAAGTATTTAGCAGAGTTGATATTAATAGTCACTTTGTTTCAAACAGTGCTTACTGGTCTCCAAAAAACTGTTTCAAATTAGGAGGTCTAAGTACCCTCAGATTGTTGCAAGTTCCAATATACAGTATCCAAATCTGCAATACTGACAGCTCAGTCTCTCAGAGCTCAGGCAGCTCCGGACCCTGGGTTTCACCTTTTAATTGTAATCCAATAAAAGAAGGAAAGTCAAATGCAAATGATAATTCCAAATCATAAACTTAAAGTCTTTACTTTAGATTGCAGGTTCAGTGGGTGCTTAGATCAGTAAAGTTAAAAGTTCTTTTTTCAGCCTCCACTCCTCCAGCTCTTTGCTTTTTAAAGTTCAATGGCAGCGGAAGACGGACTTCCTGTTTCCGCGTCTCTCCGCTCTCAGCCAAGTTCAAATCTTTTAATTCAGCTTTTAGTCTCTAATTTAAAGTGATTCAGTCTTTACTCACGAATAGGTTGGTTTTGATTCCGGATCCAGATTTTACAGGAAAAGGGATCAGCGCTCACCGGCAGCAGCAGCGCGGCTTCGCTCCGCAGATTGCGAAACGGCTCACAGCGCCGCCACCCCCCTCCACGCTCCGGAGCCCCTTACGGGGTTCCTTTGACGTTTGGGAGGTCGCTTCTGGCGCCCACCGAGCCTCAAGACCACAGGCTCTTGCCGCCTGTGGTTTTCCAGAGTGGGTCTCCGCTTCGCCGTAGCGGACGACCCAGTTTCTGCGGAGCCTCCTCTTCCCGGTTAGAAGAGGACCGCCATTGCCGTTCGCGCCACCCCCAATTTAAGTCCAATTGTCCACAGGAAAAAGTCAGCGCTCTCTGGCAATGGCTGTGTGGCTTCACTCCGTGAAAGTAGCAGTCAGTTCGTAGCACCGCGCTTCTCACCCCGCTTCGCTCTGGAGCACCTAGATGGGATTCCCCACGAGTAGGGGGGTGCTTCTGGTGCCCTGCCGAACCCCACGTTCCCAGGCTTCCTCCGCCTGGGATTTCTAGCGGGTCCCCACCTTCACCGTGGCGGGAAGACCCAGTTTCCACGGAGCCCGTTCCTCCGGTCGGAGGAAATCCGCCATTTACCAATGGCGCTGACCTGGAAGTCTAGATGGCCCAGTGGTCTCACTGGGTTTTCAAGCCAGAACACAGCTTCAGCGCCCCCAGGACAAACCAATTTTTAATTCCCCAAACTCTTACTAATCAGAGTTTCCTTTTGAAAGCGACAAACTCCATCTTTTGCTCTTATTTCAGCTGTGTCTTGGCTCTGTGCTCGCAAGTGTTCTAGTGACTTTCAGGTAACTTGGAAAGCATGGTAATGATGTCTTGGTTCTGGGACTTCTGGGGTGGCGCCATCGGTAATGGCGGATTCCCTCTGACTTGGAGGGAACCGGCTCTGCGGAAATCGGGTCTGCACCGCTACGGCACAGCGGGGACCCTTCAAAAATCACAGGCGGGTGAAGCCTGTGACCGTGGGACTCGGCGGGCACCTTTTGCACCCCCCCATTGGCAAAGGAGCCCGGCTCCGGGCTCCGGAGCGGAGCGGGGAAGTGGCGCGGTGCTGTGAGTCAATTGCTCCTTCCGTGGAGCGAAGCCGCGTAGCTGTTACCGGAGAGCGCTGCCTTTTCCCTGGGACAATTTGGCTGCAAAACAACGATCCGTGAGTAGGCTAACTCCGGAATTAAAGGAACTTTACAAATTTTACAAATAATTTGGCACCAAAGCGGAGAGGCATAAACAGGAAGTCTGCCTTCCGTTCTTGTAAATGGAGTAAAGCAATGTACTTGAAAGCGGAAACCTCAAAAGACGTTGGAAAAGGATTATAATTCGAACATCAAACAAGCGATTCCTCCCCCTTGATTGCAGGGGAGGAGGGGGAAAAGGTCTGAACTGTATTTCCCTGCAAAAAAGAGAGGAAGAGGAGCTAAAATCCACCGCTTAAAACCCTGGAACGGGTTCCCAGTGAACAGTAAGAAAGCCGTACTGAGAAATGTGCTGTTGCTGAAAGTATTCTTTGACAGTTAACTCTGCATCTGAGATACAATTAAGATACAATATTGCTGACTGGTTTCTCCTGGTTTTAAAGTAACAGGAAACAACTGAGATAGAAACTGTTGTCCTTTTTGTGAATTGGGGGGTGAAAGGGAAAAGTTAATTACTTTAAGACATTTTGACTGCTACTGCTACTGTGTCCCCCTAGAGGAAGTTTGAAATTGTTACAACAGCAGCTGGGCCACGGGAATTTTCCACTTCAAAACAAACTCTGACTCTGATCGTGAGATTGACCTTGGGCTTTATCTTGAGGGTTATGGCAGATGGGAAAGAGAAAATAGATTTGGTACAAGCAACGAGGTCTGGCAGAGTATTTCGCACAGACGGTGGGCTGCAAAGAAGAGCATCAACATCTGGCCCTTCTGGTTTACCAACAGCAACCTCATCGGCACAACCTAAACCTAAAGGTATGGCAGCTGACAATGCCCTGGCTCAGGCACTAGGTAAAATTAACGAATCTTTGGAAAGAATAAGTAAACAAGTAGCCGAGGCATCGGGCAAAATTAATCAAAACACCACAAGCATTAATAATTTGGGACAGAAGGTAAATACTAATACAGAAACTATTCAGAAATTACTACAGGAATCCACCTCGACACGAAAGACAGCCAAAGAGGCAAAGGAAATAGCAACTGCTACAGCCACTGTTGTAGAAGAGAAGATACCACCGTTACACAAACAACTTGAAGACCATAGGTCAATATTGTCTATGATTGAGTTGAAGGAGAAACAAGCGAATTTAAGGATCAGGGCCGTACCTGAATTGGAGAAAGATAATTTGATTGAATTTCTTACGCAGGAATTTGCAGACTTTTGGAATCCAGATTTGGAGAAGGATAGTTTCAAGATAGTGAGTGCTTTTAGGCTTGGAAAAGGAGGGAGGAAGAACAGGGTGAGGGACTGTTTGATCACCCTCCGAACAAAAGAGGAGAGAGATAAAATATTGAGTCTGCACTTCCAGAAGACCTTGGAAATACATCAGTCAAAAGTGGAGATATTTAAGGATATTCCGAAGCATCTTTTGGACCTTAGGTCCAGTTATAGAGATTTGGTTGCCCTGTTGAGAAGTAACAGAATCATTTTTAGGTGGGAATTCCCCCAAGGCCTATCCTTCAGTTATAAAGGGAAGAAGATAAAAATAAGATCAGAGGATGACAAAGATAAATTTTGGAGAGACCACGGAGAAGACCTGCAGAAGAAAGTTGCAGGAGAGTTAAGGGCACTTGTAAGTGAAACTTTAGACACACCAGATTTACCTCCTGAACTAAAAGACCGCCTGAAGACGGTGATACCACCGACAGAACAGGAACAGGCACTGGGTGCAGTTGGAGGAGAAGCAAAGTAACTACATCATGGCTCTGCAACTATTAAGTTGGAATTGTAATGGTTTGAACTCCCCTCAGAAAAGGAGATCTGTGTTTCATTTATTAAAAAAGGAACAATTGGACTTGATTTGTTTACAAGAAACACATATAACAAGGTTACACAGGAAACTATTGATTAATAAAAGACTTGGTCAGGAGTTTATTTCATCGGACAAGGTTAAAAAAAGAGGGGTAGTGATTTATGCAAAGGAGAGATTATTACCGAAATTTATCTTTAAAGATGACCAAGGAAGATTTGTGGCAATTGAAATTCAAACACAAGGAGAAAAAATTCTGATAGTAGGAGTTTATGCACCAAATGAGGGGAAATCTGATTTTTTTTAAAAGTTGCATGAGACCCTGATGGACTATTTGGATTATAATGTGATTTTGATGGGAGACATGAATGGAGTGGTATCTACACATATGGACAAGGCACAAAGATAGGTAGTCACTAAGGATGGTAGACTACCGAAAACTTTTTTTGAAATGACAGACAACTTGGACTTAGTCGATATTTGGAGAACAAAGAACCCCTTGGTTAAAGAGGGAACCTTCTTCTCTGAAGCCAAAATGACATGGACAAGAATTGACCAAATATGGGTAACTAAAGGAATGGCACCAAAGACAAGAAAAGTGGAAATCTGCCCAAAAACCTGCTCCGACCATAATGCTGTTAAGATGGAAATGAAACTAACACCAACTGGTTCCTTCAGATGGAGGATGAATTACACCTTATTTAGAGATGAAGAAGTGTTTAAGAAGGCCCAAAAAACCTTGAGAGATTATTTTGAGATAAATATGAGCACTAATGTGGAAAAAAGAGTAATCTGGGACGCAAGTAAAGCTGTTATGAGAGGGTTCCTGATACAACAGAATGTATTAAAGAAGAGAATCCAGAATGAGAGGAAGGATAAAATTTTGGAGAAAATAAAGGAAAGTGAAAAGAAATTGAGAGCAAAACCAAAGTTGCAAGAGATTTTGAGAGAAATAAAGTTATATCAAGTGCAATATATGAAAATGATGAATCAGGAGATAGAATGGAAAATTAAACAAATGAGACAAAAGACATTCGAGTCGGCGAATAAATGTGGGAAACTGTTGGCTTGGCAAATGAAAAAAAGACAAAAATTAAATACAGTTACAAATTTAGAAGTGGAAGGAAGGAATATACAGAACCCAGTTGAGATTAGAAATTGTTTCCAGAGGTACTTTAAACAACTATATACACAAGGGCCACAGAAAGAAACTGACGTAGACCGATTTTTGAAAACAAATGGATTACAAAAAATCTCTCAAGAAAATAAATTAATGTTGAACTATAAAATAACTGAACAGGAGGTAGAAGGTGCCATTCAGAATATGCAATTAGGTAAATCTCCAGGACCGGATGGACTGACTTCTAGATACTACAGATCTTTAAAAGAATGGTTAGTACAACCTTTAAAGGAAGTCTGCAACGAAATAATGGATGGGAAAAGGGCACCAGAGTCGTGGAAAGAAGCGTATATTACACTTGTACCGAAAACAGAGACTGAAAAGACGCAGCTTAAGAACTACCGCCCCATATCACTGCTCAATGTGGATTATAAAATCTTTGCAGACATTTTGGCTAAAAGACTAAAAAAAGTGCTAGTGGAAGAGATACATAAAGATCAAGCAGGCTTTCTCCCAGGTAGACATTTGTCTGATAATGTGAGAAACATAATCAATATTTTAGAAAAATTACAAGTGAATATAAATACTAAGGCAGTTTTGATATTTGTGGACGCGGAGAAAGCTTTTGACAGCATTTCTTGGAGTTTCATGAAGAAGAACCTACAGGGGATGGGGGTAGGCCAAGGCTTTGGAAACGGTATAAGTGCAATTTATTCAGAACAAAAGGCCAAATTAATTGTAAATAACGTGGTGACGGAAGAATTTAAGATAGAAAAAGGGACACGACAAGGTTGCCCAATCTCCCCATTGCTTTTTATATCGGTCCTGGAGGTCCTGCTGAATATGATTAGAAGGGACCAATTGGTTAAAGGTATACAAGTCGGAGCTAAACAGTACAAATTGAGAGCATTTGCAGATGACTTAGTATTGACATTACAGGAGCCAGAATCTAGTACTAAAAGGGTTTTGGAACTGATTCAAGAATTTGGTCGGGTTGCAGGATTTAAACTGAATAAGTTAAAAACAAAGGTTTTAGACTTCCGGAGGTGGCGCCATCGGTTAATGGCGGATTCCCTCTAATCGGAGGGAATTGCTCCACGGAAAATAGGGTCGGATCCCGCTTCGGCGTAGCGGGGGACCCTTGAAATCACAGGTGGGGGAAGCCTGTGAACCTGGGACTCGGTGGGCACGTTTGGCGCCCCCCCAATCCGTGAAGGAGCCCGGCAAAGGGTTCCGGAACGGAACGGGGGAAGGAGCGCTGTGCTGAGAGTCGTTTGCTTCATCCGTGGAGTGAAGCCGCGCAGCTGTGACCGGAGAGCGCTGCCTTTCTTTCTTGGAAATTTGGCTTTGAAAATCAACGATCCGTGAGTAGGATTTTATGCAATTAAGGAACTGTACAAATTTGAAGGGAATCTGGCCGAAAGCGGAGAGATATAAAAAGGAAGTCTGCCTCCCGCTCCTGTAGATAAAACAAAGCATTGAACTTGAAAGCGGAAGCTTTGAAAAGACGCATAAAAGGATTTTAATCCAATCATCTAACCAGGACTTTCCCCCCTCAACTTGAGGGAAGAGGGGGGGAAACTTTGATTGTTATTTCTTTAAGAAGAGGTGAGAAAAAGAAGATAAAAACCACCGCTCAATCCCTTGGGAACGGGTTCCCAGAGACAATTAAAAGTTGGAGAAAAGGTACTGTCTTTGAACATACTTTGACAGCTAGTCCTGCAGTGGAAATACAATTTGGATACAATATTGTGGATAAGTATCTCCTGGTCTTAAAGTAACTGTTTAAGATAGATTGTTATCTTTCTGATGAATTGGGGGGACTTAAAGAGGAAGCAAAGCATTTAAGAATTTTATGACTGTTACAGTGTCCCCCTAGTGGAATTTGGACTTGTTACAATTAGCTACAATTGCAATTACAGCTGGCCTGAGGATTTTCCCACACTGTCCTCTTGGAACTTTCCACTTCAAAACAATTCTGAATTTAACTGTGTGACTGACCTTGAGTTCTATCTAGAGGGGGATGGCAGATGGAAAAGAGAAATTAGAGTCGTTACAAGCAACAAGGTCAGGCAAAGTACTGCGAACAGACGGTGGATTGCAAAGAAGAGCTTCGACCTCTGGCCCCTCTGGGCCAACAGCAGCCCCATCGGCACAACCTAAAACTAAAGGTATGGCAAGTGATGACGCCTTTGCTCAGGTTTTGGCTAAAATTAATGAATCTTTGGACAAAATAAGCAAACAAGTAGCAGAGGCATCAGACAAGATTGATCAAAATACAACAAGTATTAATCAAAATACAACAAGTATTAATCAAAATACAGTAAGTTTAAATAATTTGGGCCAGAAAGTAAATACCAATACAGAGACTATTCAGAAACTATTAGAGGAATCGGCCTCAACACGTCAGATTGCCGAAGAGGCCAAAGAAATTGCTACAGCGTCTGTTACAGAGGTTAAAGAGGTTCAAGAGAAGATACCACCGTTACATAAACAACTTGAAGATCATAAGTTAACCCTGTCTATGATTGAGTTGAAAGAAAAACAAGTGAATTTAAGGGTCAGAGCAGTACCTGAAGTGGAGAAGGACAATTTAGCTGAATTTCTTACGCAGGAATTCTCAGATTTTTGGAATCCAGAATTGGCAAAGGATAATTTCAAAATAGTGAATGCCTTTAGACTTGGAAAAAGAGGAGAAAAGAAGGTGAGAGACTGTTTGATTACTCTTCGAACAAAAGAAGAGAGGGACAAGATCCTGGGTTTGCATTTCCAGAAGACACTGGAAATATATCAGACAAGAGTGGAGATATTTAAGGACATTCCGAAACACCTTCTGGATCTCAGATCTAACTATAAAGACCTGGTTACTTTGTTGAAAAGTAATAGAATCAACTTCAGGTGGGAATTTCCTCAAGGCCTATCTTTTACCTACAAAGGAAAGAAGAGGAAAATAAGATCGGAAGACGACAAAGATAAATTCTGGAGAGACCATGGAGAAGACCTACAAAAGAAAGTCACAGGAGAGTTAAGAACAACTGCAAGAGAAGCTTTAGATATACCCGGACTATATCTGGAACTAAAAGACCGTTTGAAAAACGTGATACCACCGACGGAACAGGAACAGGCACTAGGTGCCGTTGGAGGAGAACCAAAATAATTACATCATGGCCCTGCAACTATTAACCTGGAACTGTCATGGTCTAAATTCCCCTCAGAAAAGGAAATCAGTGTTTCATTTATTAAAAAAGGAACAATTGGATTTGATTTGTCTACAAGAAACACATATAAGAAGATTACACAAGAAATTGTTGATAAATAAAAGACTTGGTCAGGAGTTTATTTCATCGGACAAAGTTAAAAAAAGAGGGGCTGTGATTTATGCAAAGGACAGACTATCACCGAAATTTGTCTTTAAAGATGACCAAGGAAGATTTGTGGCAATTGAAATTCAAACACAAGGAGAAAAAATTTTGATAGTAGGAATCTACGCACCAAATGATGGGAAATCTGAATTTTTTAAAAAGTTGCACAAGACCCTGATGGACCATTTGGATTACAACATGATTTTGATGGGAGACATGAATGGAGTGGTATCTACATATATGGACAAGGCACAAAAACAGGTAGTCACTAAGGATGGTAGACTACCGAAAACCTTTTTTGACATGACAGACAACTTGGACTTAGTTGATATTTGGAGAATAAGAAACCCCATGGCTAAAGAGGGAACCTTCTTTTCTGAAGCCAAAATGACATGGACAAGAATTGACCAAATTTGGATAACTAGAGGAATGGCACCAAAGACAAGAAAGGTGGAAATCTGCCCGAAAACTTGTTCCGATCACAATGCTGTCAAGATGGAAATGAGATTAACACCAACTGGCTCCTTTAGATGGAAGATGAATGACACCTTATTTAGAGATGAAGAAGTACTTAAGAAGGCCCAAAAAACTTTGAGAGACTATTTTGAGATAAATTTGAGCACCAATGTGGAGAAAAGAGTAATCTGGGACGCAAGTAAAGCGGTTATGAGAGGGTTCCTAATACAACAGAACGCAGTAAAGAAAAGAACTCAAAATGAGAAGAAGGATAAGATATTGGATAAAATAAAGGAAAGTGAAAAAAGGCTGAGAGTAAATCCAAAATCTCAAGAGATTTTGAGAGAGTTAAAATTATATCAAGTACAATATATGAAAATGATGAATCAGGAAATAGAATGGAAAATTAAACAAATGAGACAAAAGACATTTGAGTCGGCTAACAAATGTGGAAAATTGTTGGCTTGGCAAATGAAAAAGAGACAAAAATTAAATACAGTCACGAACTTAGAAGTGGAAGGAAGAAATATACAGAACCCCGCAGAGATTAGAAATTGTTTCCAGAGGTACTTTAAACGATTATATACCCAAGGGCCATTGAAAGAAACAGACTTAGATCAATTTTTGAAAACAAATGGATTACAAAAAATATCTCAAGAAAATAAACTAATTTTGAATTACAAAATAACTGAACAGGAAATAGAAGGTGCCATTCAAAATATGCAATTGGGTAAATCTCCAGGACCAGACGGTTTGACTTCTAGATACTATAGATCCTTGAAAGAATGGTTAATACAACCTTTGAAAGAGGTCTGTAATGAAATAATGGCAGGGAAAAGAGCACCAGAGTCATGGAAAGAAGCATATATTACACTTGTACCGAAAACAGAGACTGAAAAGACACAGCTTAAGAACTACCGCCCTATATCATTACTTAATGTGGATTACAAAATTTTTGCTGACATTTTGGCCAAGAGATTTAAAAAAGTGTTGATGGAAGAGATTCATAAAGACCAAGCGGGCTTTCTCCCAGGAAGACATCTGTCTGACAATTTGAGGAATATAATTGATATTCTGGAAAAACTAGAAGTGAACATAAACACTAAAGCAATTTTAATATTTGTGGATGCGGAAAAAGCCTTTGACAAAATTTCCTGGAACTTTATGAAGAAGAATCTACAGGGCATGGAGGTAGGCCAAGGTTTTGAGAATGGTATAAGTGCAATTTATTCAGAACAAAAGGCTAAACTAATTGTAAATAATGTTGTGATGGAAGAAATTGAAATTGAAAAAGGGACACAACAAGGTTGTCCAATTTCCCCACTCCTTTTTATTTCGGTCCTGGAGGTTTTGCTGAATATGATTAGAAGGGACCAGTTGGTTAAAGGTATACAGGTCGGAACTAAACAGTACAAATTGAGAGCATTTGCAGATGACTTAGTATTGACGCTACAGGAGCCAGAATCTAGTACTAAAAGGGTTTTAGAACTGATTCAAGAATTTGGTCAAGTGGCAGGATTTAAATTGAATAAGTCAAAAACTAAGGTTTTAGAGAAAAATTTAACACCGATTGAAAGAGAGAGGTTTCAGAATGAGACAGGTTTAACAGTGGTTAAGAAAGTTAAATACCTGGGGATTAACATGACAGCAAAAAATGGGAATCTATTTAAAGACAACTATGAAAAATGTTGGGCTGAAGTGAAAAGAGATTTAGAAATTTGGTCAAATTTGAAGCTTTCACTGCTGGGCCGTATTGCTGCGATAAAAATGAATGTATTGCCTAGAATGTTGTTTTTGTTCCAAACTTTGCAAATTGTGGACAAAATGGATTGTTTCAAGAGGTGGCAGAAAGATATTTCTAGATTCGTCTGGCAGGGCAAGAAGCCCAGAATAAAATTTAAAATACTAACAGATGCAAAGGAAAGAGGTGGATTTGCCCTGCCAGACCTCAAACTTTACTATGAATCAGCAGCTTTTTGCTGGTTGAAAGAATGGCTACTTCTTGAAAACACTGACATTTTGGACCTAGAAGGTTTTAACAATGTATTTGGATGGCATGCATATCTATGGTATGATAAGGTCAAAGCACATAAAGCGTTTAAAAACCACATTGTCAGGAAAGCGCTGTTTAATGTTTGGATAAGATATAAGGATTTGTTAGAAAATAAAACCCCAAGGTGGCTGTCACCAATGGAAGCGAAAGCCTTGAAAAAGCTCAATATGGAGGTCAAATGGCCGAAATATTGGGAAATTTTGGAACAAGATGGAGATAGACTGAAATTGCAGAGTTTTGAAAAACTAAAAAACAAAGTGCGAGACTGGCTTCATTATTTTCAGATAATGGAGGCATTTAAATTGGACAAGAAAATTGGCTTCCAGGTGGAAAAATCAAAATTAGAAACTGAACTGTTAGAACCCAAAACTAAGAATTTATCAAGAATGTATAACTTGCTGCTGAAATGGAACACTCAGGATGAAACGGTAAAATCGGCTATGATTAAATGGGCACAAGACATCGGACATAACATTATGTTTGCTGACTGGGAACAGTTGTGGACCACTGGTATGAAATTTACGGCATGTAATGCCTTAAGAGAGAATATTATGAAAATGATATACAGGTGGTACATAACCCCGGTCAAGCTTGCAAAAATCTATCATTTGCCCGATAACAAATGTTGGAAATGTAAAGAAACTGAAGGTACATTTTTTCACCTTTGGTGGACGTGCCCAAAGATTAAGGCTTTCTGGGAAATGATATATAATGAATTAAAAAAGGTATTTAAATATACCTTCCTCAAGAAACCAGAGGCCTTTCTCCTGGGCATGGTCGGCCAAATGGTGATAAAAAAGGATAGAACTTTCTTTATGTATGCAACAACAGCAGCAAGAATACTCATCGCAAAGTATTGGAAGACACAAGAACTTCCCACGCTGGAGGAATGGCAGATGAAACTGATGGACTATATGGAACTGGCGGAAATGACTGGCAGAATCCGTGACCAGGGAGAAGAGTCGGTGGAGGAAGACTGGAAGAAATTCAAAGATTATCTACAGAAACACTGCAAAATTAAAGAATGTTAGAGTGATGTTGGATTAAAAATAAGTGGTTTCCAGCTGTACAGGATTTAAAGTTATAGATAGACCAAGATTAAAGATTAGGATTAAAGAAGTTGAAGGAAATGGAAATTTGGTAGTTAAGATGTAAAATTTTAATGCTATATTATAAAGATTAAAGATTGGGATTAAAAAGTGGAAAAGAAATTGCTGGACAAACAATTTGGACTGGAATACAAAAGAGGGAGGTATGAGGAGGCCCAGAAAATAAGTAAATTTAAAAGCGGAAACGAAAAGGTGATATTGTTTTTAATTGTTCTGTTTCTTTTTTTGTTTTGTTTTTTGTTTTCTGTGTTTTTTATTCTTCTTTGGATTATGTACTGTGTATTTGTGTATTTCTTTTCTATGTTTCTCTGTTTAATCTTTTACTGAAATCTTAATAAAAATCATTAAAAAAAAATATGAAAATAAGTGGCTTCCAGCTGTACAGGATTTAAGGTTATATATAGATTAAGATTAAGGATTAGGATTAAAAAAGTTAAAGGAAATGGAAATTTGGTTCTTAAGAGGTAAAATTTAATGTTATATTATATTAAGATTAAAGATTGGGATTAAAAAAGAGGGAAAGAAATTGCTGGACAAACAATTTGAACTGGAATACAAAAGAGGGAGGTACGAGGAGGTCCAGAAAATAAGTAAATTTAAAAATGGAGATGAAAAGGTGGTATTGCTTTTAATTGTTTTCTTTTTTGTCTTTTTTTTTTTTTGGATTATGTATTGTGTATTTTTGAATTGTGTATTTCTTTTTTATTTTTAATTTTTTATTGATGTGTTCTTTTTATTGGAAACCTTAATAAATATCATTTAAAAAAACAACAACAAAGGTTTTAGAGAAAAATTTAACAGCGATTGAGAGAGAGAGGTTTCAGAATGAGACAGGTTTAACAGTGGTTAAGAAAGTGAAATACCTGGGGATTAACATGACAGCTAAAAACGGGAATCTATTTAAAGACAATTATGAAAAATGCTGGACTGAAGTGAAAAAAGATTTAGAAATTTGGTCAAATTTGAAGCTTTCACTGCTGGGCCGTATTGCTGCGATAAAAATGAATGTTTTGCCTAGAATGCTGTTTCTGTTTCAAACATTGCAAATTTTGGACAAAATGGATTGTTTCAAGAAGTGGCAGAGAGATATCTCTAGATTTGTATGGCAGGGCAAGAAGCCTAGAATAAAATTTAAAATACTAACGGATGCAAAGGAAAGAGGTGGATTTGCCCTGACGGACCTCAAACTTTATTATGAATCAGCAGCTTTTTGCTGGCTGAAAGAATGGCTTCTTGAAAACACAGACATTTTGGACTTAGAAGGTTTTAATAATGTATTTGGATGGCATGCATATTTGTGGTATGATAAGGTCAAAGCACATAAAGCATTTAAAAATCATATTGTCATGAAAGCATTGTTTAATGTCTGGATAAGATATAAGGATCTATTGGAAAATAAAACCCCAAGGTGGCTGTCACCGATGGAAGCGAAAGCTCAGAAAAAGGTCAATATGGAGGCCAAATGGCCGAAATATTGGGAAATTCTGGAACAAGAGGGAGATAGATTGAAACTGCAGAGTTTTGAGAAACTAAAAAACAAAGTGCGAGATTGGCTTCATTATTATCAGATAATGGAGGCATACAATTTGGACAAGAAAATTGGCTTCCAGGTGGAAAAATCAAAATTAGAAACTGAACTGTTAGAACCCAAAACTAAGATTTTGTCAAGAATGTATAACTTGCTGCTGAAATGGAACACTCAGGATGAAACGGTAAAATCGGCTATGATTAAATGGGCACAAGACGTTGGACACAACATTATGTTCGCTGACTGGGAACAGTTATGGACCACAGGTATGAGGTTTACGGCATGTAATGCCTTAAGAGAGAATATTATGAAAATGATATACAGGTGGTACATGACATCAGTCAAGCTTGCAAAAATCTATCACTTGCCTGATAATAAATGTTGGAAATGTAAAGAAACTGAAGGTACATTTTTTCACCTTTGGTGGACATGCCCAAGGATTAAGGCTTTCTGGGAGATGATCTATAACGAAATGAAAAAGGTAAATAATCTACCTTCCTGAAGAAACCAGAGACCTTTCTCCTGGGCATGGTCGGCCAATTGGTGCCAAAGAAGGACAGAACTTTCTTTATGTATGCCACAACAGCAGCAAGAATACTTATTGCAAAGTATTGGAAGACACAAGATTTACCCACTCTGGAAGAATGGCAGATGAAGGTGATGGACTATATGGAACTGGCGGAAATGACTGGCAGAATCCGAGACCTGGGAGAAGAGTTGGTGGAAGAAGATTGGAAGAAATTTAAAGACTATTTACAGAAATATTGCAAGATTAATGAATGTTAGAATGATGTCAGAATGGCAAGCGATGGGCTGCACCTCACAACGGTTGGGAGAAATGTTTTTGCCAAAAATCTCAGAAACCTCATCAGGAGGGCTTTAAACTGACTAATGTGGGGGAGGGAGACAGTGCTCCTGAAGGTAGGAGTCTATCAATTGATGAAGATGATCATCCAAATGTCATAGACCAAATGGAGCAAACAGCACACAGACCTAGTGGTGGGAGGAAAAAATCCTTAAATAAGAGACACGGGGGAATGATTAATGGACTTCAATGTCTGTACACTAATGCGCAAAGCATGGGAAATAAACAAGATGAGCTTGAGCTCTTGGTACAGCAAACTAAATATGACATAATAGGCATCACTGAAACCTGGTGAGATAAGTCCCACGATTGGAATGTAATAATGGGGGGATACAATCTATTTCAGAGAAACAGACCAGAAAAGAAAGGAGGAGGTGTGGCGTTATATGTCAGGGATGTGTATACCTGTGAAGAGATCCAAGATTTAGAACCTCAAAGCCAAAGTGAGAGCATTTGGGTCAAAATTAAGGGAGAGAAGAATAACAGTGACCTCATTGTGGGAGTTTACTATAGATCCCCAAGCCAAACAGAGGACATAGATGATGCCTTCCTGGAACAGATGGCCAAGCATGCAAGAGGAAGGGAGATAGTAGTAATGGGGGACTTCAATTACCCGGATAGTTGTTGGATGTCAAACTCAGCCAAGAGCATAAGGTCAAACAGATTACTCACTGGCCTTGCAGAGAACTTCATTGTCCAGAAAGTGGGAGAAGCAACAAGAGGAACAGCCATTTTAGATCTGGTCCTAACCAATGTTAATGACCTGGTTAGTGGGGTAGAAGTGGAAGGATCATTAGGCGCGAGTGATCATGCTCTTCTGAAGTTTACTATTGAGCGGAAAGGAGCAGCCAAGCATACTAGGACTCAATTTCTTGACTTTAAGAAAGCCGACTTCATAAAACTTAGGGAAGTGCTGGGTGAGATCCCATGGACAGTAATACTAAAAGGAAAGGGAGTTCATGATGGCTGGGAGTTTGTTAAGAGGGAGATACTAAAAGCACAACGTCAGGCAATACCAATGAGACGGAAACATGGAAGGTGCCTAAAGAAGCCAGGGTGGCTATCTAAAGAACTTTTAACTGAGTTAAGATTAAAAAAAGGATGTGTACCAAAAATGGAAAAGGGGGGAAACCACCAAAGAGGAATTCAAACAAATAGCCAACACGTGTAGACACAAAGTCAGAAAAGCTAAAGCACAGAATGAACTCAGGCTTGCTAGAGAGGTTAAAAGCAACAAAAAAGGCTTTTATGGGTATGTTCGTAGCAAAAGGAAGAACAAAGAAACAGTGGGGTCACTCAGAGGAGAAGATGGTGAAATGCAAACAGGGGACACAGAAAGGGCTGAACTCCTCAATGCCTTCTTTGCCTCAGTCTTCTCCGATAAAGAAAACAATACCCGACCTGAAGAATTTGGAGCAAATGATTCAGCAGAGGAAACACAGCCCAGAATAACTAAGGAGATAGTACAAGAATACTTGGCTAGTTTAGATGTATTCAAGTCTCCAGGGCCAGATGAACTGCATCCAAGAGTATTAAAAGAACTGGCAGATGTGATCTCAGAACCACTGGCAGTCATCTTTGAGAATTCCTGGAGAACAGGCGAAGTCCCGGCAGACTGGAGGAGGGCAAATGTTGTCCCTATTTTCAAAAAGGGGAAAAGAGAGGACCCAAATAATTACCGCCCAGTCAGTCTGACATCAATACCAGGGAAGATTCTGGAGCAGATCATTAAGCAAACAGTCTGTGAGCACCTAGAAAGGAATGCTGTGATCACCAATAGTCAGCATGGATTTCTGAAAAAGAAGTCATGTCAGACTAACCTGATCTCGTTTTTTGACAGAATTACAAGCCTGGTAGATGAAGGGAACGCAGTGGATGTAGCCTACCTTGATTTCAGCAAGGCATTTGACAAGGTGCCCCATGATATTCTTGTAAAGAAGCTAGTAAAATGCGGTCTTGACTATGCTACCACTCAGTGGATTTGTAACTGGCTGACTGACCGAACCCAAAGGGTGCTCATCAATGGTTCCTCTTCATCCTGGAGAAGAGTGACTAGTGGGGTGCCACAGGGTTCTGTCTTGGGCCCGGTCTTATTCAACATCTTTATCAACGACTTGGATGATGGACTCAAGGGCATCCTGATTAAATTTGCAGATGACACCAAACTGGGAGGGGTGGCTAACACCCCAGAGGACAGGATCACACTTCAAAACGACCTTGACAGATTAGAGAACTGGGCCAAAACAAACAAGATGAATTTTAACAGGGAGAAATGTAAAGTATTGCACTTGGGCAAAAAAAACGAGAGGCACAAATACAAGATGGGTGACACCTGGCTTGAGAGCAGTACATGTGAAAAGGATCTAGGAGTCTTGGTTGACCACAAACTTGACATGAGCCAACAGTGTGATGCGGCAGCTAAAAAAGCCAATGCAATTCTGGGCTGCATCAATAGGAGTATAGCATCTAGATCAAGGGAAGTAATAGTGCCACTGTATTCTGCTCTGGTCAGACCTCACCTGGAGTACTGTGTCCAGTTCTGGGCACCACAGTTCAAGAAGGACACTGACAAACTGGAACGTGTCCAGAGGAGGGCAACCAAAATGGTCAAAGGCCTGGAAAGATGCCTTATGAGGAACGGCCAAGGGAGCTGGGCATGTTTAGCCTGGAGAAGAGGAGGTTAAGGGGTGATATGATAGCCGTGTTCAAATATATAAAAGGATGTCACATAGAGGAGGGAGAAAGGTTGTTTTCTGCTGCTCCAGAGAAGCGGACAAGGAGCAATGGATCCAAACTACAAGAAAGAAGATTCCACCTAAACATTAGGAAGAACTTCCTGACAGTAAGAGCTGTTCGACAGTGGAATTTGCTGCCAAGGAGTGTGGTGGAGTCTCCTTCTTTGGAGGTCTTTAAGCAGAGGCTTGACAACCATATGTCAGGAGTGCTCTGATGGTGTTTCCTGCTTGGCAGGGGGTTGGACTCGATGGCCCTTGTGGTCTCTTCCAACTCTATGATTCTATGATTCTAAGTTAAGTGGTTTTAGCAGCAATGTTATAAAGGTGTATGTAAAAATGGATTGTTAACAGGTGAGAATCCAAAGTTATAATTTATTAAGTTAAAGGATTAAGACATAAACAAAGAGGGAAAGGAATTGCTGAATTAACTAATTGAACTGGAATACAAAAAAGGGAGGTGTGAGGAGGTCAGGGAAGCAAGGAAATGAAATGTAAGGCATGGAAGGATGGATTTGTTTTTAAGTGTTTTTTATGTTTTTTCTGTATTTTGTATTTTTTCTTTATTTCTTTCTTTTTTTTCTTTTCTTCTTATCTATGTAATCTTTTTTTTTGAAACCTTAATAAATATCATTTAAAAAGAAAAAGAAAAAACTTCTCCCCATTTCTCCTTTCTCCATATCGGTTTGTTATTTTTTTATTATTCTGAAAATGAATCAAATGCTAGGGTGGCTACCTTCTCGTATAAATAGTTTGATACGTGCTTTACCCTCATAAATACATTTTTTGTGAACATTACCTGGCTGTGTCAACCTTGAGAAATTCAGAGGTGTGAATTTCAAAAGATTGCTGTTTTGGTCTCCATATTTTCCCAAGAATTGCGAATTAGGTAAGTTCACCTTTGAATGCAGCTAAATGGAGTTTATTTCCCATTGTTGTTGATTATGTGAAAAGCAGTCAAGAAGAAGCCTGAGGACTTGTGAGCTGAGAGGGTGGAAGCAGTTCAATTCAAATCCTAATTCTTTTGCTGATGTTTTGAAGGCTGACCATCTTCCTCACTCAGACCTCCTCAGAACCGGAGAGGCTGAAGACTGTGGAGAAGTTGAGACAACTGCGCCAGTTCCTGGAAGAAGAAGAAGAAAAGCGTCTGCTGAATCATGTGGAAGAGGTGGAGAAGGAGATTGCAGGGAGAAGGGATGAGCAGCTGGCCAGACTCTGCAGGAAACTCTCCTCTCTTGAGAGGATCATCCAGGTGATGGAGGAAAAGGGTCAGCAGCCAGCGAGTGAACTGCTGCAGGTAAGACGGCTCCAGGAAAAGGCTGCCTCCCATCCTTTCTGTGCCCCTTTCATGTACGCAAGGAGTGTAGGGGCTCAGTTGACGGAGCCTCGAGTCAGCTTTGTAATGGACAGGAACACCCCAGAGACCTGGGATGCTGAATTCACCTGAGTGCCGACTAGAGATTCTTCAGTCCTCTTGATGGAAGGGGAGGGGATTTTCTGCTCCTTGCTGATGATTTGCCTCCGAATGCCTTCCCGCTGGGCAATGCTGCCTTCCTGCCCTGCCCTGGGCTTTGCCAAGGATGCAGCCAGGCCTCCTTCTGACATGAGCCAGTCTCTTGACCAAGCTTCTCTTCCCGTTCCCTCCACAACTTCTGGGTGGATCCCCTTCCCCATAGATCCTGATCGGCCCCAAATGGTGCTCCGTCACAGTGACCAAAGAGCAAGACAGAGGGACTCATCCAGACTGTGCCACCTTCTCCACTCACAATCCCATATGGCCAGACGTACAAGTGCTTCTGAACGCCCTCTTTAAGGAGGCTGAGAAGGCTGACATACTGGCAAAGGCAGGAGAAGCCCTATTACGGAATGATTGCCAGATGTCCCCGTCTCCCGGGGACAGTCCCCGGATTTACAAATCTGTCCCCAACAAAATCCATCCCCGGAATGTCCCCGGATTTCATATAAGGCCCCCAGATTTATATTTTAAGTGTTGTAGATTTATTAGTAGGGAAGGAATGTTGCGTGATTGGTTCAACGGCACAAGACACATCATATGGGGACTTCCAGCGAGGCAAAATGGCGGGTGCCAGGGCAATGAGCAGCTCCTGAAGCCAGCCAGAGCCAAGTGCACTACCAGGCTGGCTCCGGGCTGCTGAGACTGCCGCCTGCGCTGCCACTGCCGAGGGGGAACCAGGGATGCCCGGCGCGTCAACTGGGGGAACCGCTGACACACCCCCCCGGACCCTAATCGAGGCGGGAGCGAGAGCGCCCGGCCACGTGACCGACTGCCCAGCGGCGCTCCAGGGCCAGTAAAAACCCCGGAACCAAACCAGGGAGATGGAGGAAAGGAGAAGGAGAAGGAAGAGAGAGAAAGAGGAAGGAGAAAAAAGAGGGGAGCCCCGACCTTGCGGCCGCTGAGGAAGAGAGGTAGGAGAGCACCAGGAGGGCACGGACACGGGGCCGAGCCCAGGCCCGACCCGAGCCTACTTCAGGGCAGATAGCACTCTGTAATGGGTTTAGGGGTTGCTCGTGCGTAAGTTGCCGCCACTCCTGGCTAGGTTACCTGGTTAACCCTTTCTGACAGGACAGTGTGGTGGCACCCAGGGAATAGTTGCAGCAGCCGGATGGCTGGCTGAAACACACACCATTGCACTCTTTTTGAATGGGATTCAATCTGAATCAGCCAGTTAGTGAACTTGGTGCTCCTGTGCAACAAAGCCACTACAAAATTGCTCTTCCCCACACACTTCCAGGTCCCTCCAGCTGGGCTTTTTGAGTGTGATGGGTTTTTCTCACTCCAGAGCAGTTTGTGTTTAAGCTGAAAGTCACCAGGAAAGCAAGGAAGACTAAAATTTTTGCATTTGTTGATATAATAAGGTTTTAATAACTCTAATAATGACTATGTGGAAATGACTGGGAAAAGGGAAAAAATGAAAATCAAGGTTTTTGACTCTTGGTTTCCTGGAAGAAGATCAAAAGACTCCCCTGGACTAGAAGAGACATCTCATTAACAACTGGAGAAATGCCAAAGAACTTTGGATATCTGCTTGGGAACTTTCTGATGCAGTATTAATTTAACAAGGAGCCAGGAGTGAAACCCAAAGTAGACTGACCAGCTAGCTGAATCCAGTTATATTGCTATGGGGTGGGGGGGGGAACCTCTAACATTTTACTTTTCAATATTTGTACTTCCAGGGTGAATTTAAGGGGGGGGGTTGGAGGAGTGGAGGAAAGAAGAGCTAACTTGTCCGTGGCTAGGGGGCGCAATATGGACGGTTCTGCCGGGGCGCAAGATCACCTAACTACTGCTCTGCGCCTCTGGACCAGGGGTGGATGGTGCTCATTGGGACTGGTAGGGTGGAAGGCAAGGAGGCCAACAGTAGGTGGCGCCAGAGCCAAGGAGTGGCAGAGCAAATGCATTCTATATCTGAGATGGAGTGGGAAGGGGCTGGCGGCCATCGCAGCCATCCTCTATCTGCCCTCATGGGGCGGCCAGAATCCACTGGGCAAATGCTCATCTTGCGAGAGTCTGGGTCTTCTGCTGTTGCTCTCTCAGAAACCGTGCCCAGGTGGGATGTTTCGTTTTTCGTAGCTTGTTCCTTTTCTTTGTTCGGGTTCCTACGTCACACCAGAAGTTTAAACGGCAACACTCCTTTGCAAGATTGTCCGCCTTTTTAATTGTTTGTTATGGAAAATCAATAAAATGATAAGTTGCCCCTGCCAAAGGGTTGCATGACATCTGGCTGAAGACTTTTTGTGCTAAAAGTTGAAGCTATGCTGGGGTGTGTGTGTGTCCGTCCGTCCATGTGGCCTCTGTGTATTCAACATTCCACCCCCTCCAAAGAATCCTAAGAACCTTAGTTTTCCTTTCACAGTGCTACGATTCCCAGCACCCTTAACAAACCATTGTTCCCAGGACTTTTTGGGTGTGGGTGGGAGGAGATGTGCTTTACATGTGCGGTGTGCAGGCATCTCCCAGCACATGTGTGTGGGGATTCAAGACTAACTCTTATGTTTTTCTTCCTTAGATCAGCTTGACGTTGAAAAAGAGGTTCTCTGCATTGAGGAACACACGCAATTTCACAGCGAAGCAGAACACGGGCCGAATGGTCACTCTGCCATTGCATTTGGTGAAGTCAGACTGGCTTTGCAAAGGAGCTTGCCCCTGAAGCCAGTTGGTTGCCTGCCTGTGGCTGGCTGGCGGCTTGGCATCACCAAAACACAAAGAGACAGCCCCATGCAACCTCACACCCAAAGATTTCTGCCCATGCTTCAGACATGCAGCCCTAAGAGCAGCTCTGACTCCCACTCTAGGCCCCTCTGCCCCAGACTTCCTCCTGATGTAGGCTACAGGATCTGGGAAGTCTGATCCAGCTTTGAGGTGTGGTTCCATATGGCCGTTAGTACTGTTGTGTTTTTGCCAGAGAGCCACGTGGTAAGGAAGATCTCCAAGCATGCTTCCTAGGGGGTCCTCTTTAATCCTCAGATGTGCCCACAAAGGCATGATCCAGCACCCTCATGCCACAGCTGCCTCTGGAGTGACCCTCCCTCCGGTAAGAGGCGTGCCTCACAGCTGAGTGTTTGGTTGTTTGTCTAGGGCGAAGGCTGGGAATCTTGTGGGCTCCCAGATATTGCCAGATCCAATGGCCTTCTGCCTCAGCCAGCATGGCCGACGGTCAGGGGTGATGGAATCCAACAACATCTAGAGGGCCACACAATTCCGCATCCCTGGTCTAGTGAATTTGAGGTTCTTGGTTTCTCTCCCTCTGCCCCCTTTTGCCTGGAAAAGCACTTTGGCAGATTCCTTTGGAGGATTTGGGTGTGACAAGCTGTAGCAGCGCACTGAATAAAACAACTCTGAGAAGCTGAATCACCAGGCTGTTTTCTTTTCTAATAAAAATATTCACTGTGCAGTTCACAGGCACAAAACACAATGTTGATATTGTCCAGGAAATGGGTTTTCAGTTGGAGGGCATGGGTTGCGTGAGAGCATGTTGTGCGGGATAACCAGTCTCATATAACCAACATGCTTCAGTCTAATTAGTGCATGAAGGGGTTAACACCATAGAGTAAGCTGTCCTGCCATCTTAGCCATGTCTCTTCCCCTTACCTTGGGAGTGAGTTCTGATCTATTCTGATATTCACTTCTTCAGCGTTTAATGTACTGTAGGTTTTTCCTGATTTTATGGTTTTATCTTTCTGTAAACGGCTTTGATGTTTCTTACCATCTGGTAGTGTATAAGTTTTATGAAATAAATAAATAATTTTGAATAAATAAATAAATAGGAAGCTGTAAAACCACAACCTCTGAAATGAAAGCTACTGTGCCTCCAGACGGATGTTTTTGCCTGGAGGGGGGCCGTATTCTGCAATGTGCTATCGATGCAATAATAGTGCAGCTTTCTAATGGACTGTCCACGCAAACATCATTCTGCTTTCTGAGTTGCTCTGCAATGCTTCGCCAGGGTTACCACATCATGGCCCCCTGGGGGTGCGCTCCTGTGTTGTAGCTCAGCAAAAGCAGGACAAAATTCCTCTAGTATGGCTCACAGTGAGGGCTGCTGAGAGTTGGGAGAGATCTCGGAGGCCAAAGAGTTTGCTTTTCTGCTCAGTACAGGGGATCTTGCCAGCTCTTCACCCCTGACTGGCCGAAGATGCCCATCTCTCATCCATGCAGCTCCACAGCGTGCCTGGATGATGACTCAGATGGAGCGGGACACACCATTCCTGAAGGATGCAATAATCTTGCAATTGTGGTGGACCAACTACATGCCAACAGGATGTCGGACTGAATGGGCCTTGGCCTGACCCAGCAAGGCTCTTCAAATGCGCTTATGTTCCCCTGACTTTGGGGACGCCTTGCAGGAGTCTCACCCGTCTCATGGCTATTCTTCTAGTGTGGACCACTTCGACAAGCTCTCCCCCGAAAGCAGGTGCACCATCCAGAACATGCTGGCGCTGTACCTAAAGAAGAAAGCGAACACAGACCAGGAGGCAGGGACTTCTAGGGGAAGCGAGGCCTTCATGCGGGAAGCCTTGACTCCTCACGTGCTCCCCAGGATCAGCTTCGACCCCAGCACCCAGTCTTCTGCTGGTGTCACTCTTCCCCCTGGCCCAGAACAGGAGGCTCCTTCCCAACACGCAGAATGCCTTGCACGTGATCGATGGGCCTGTGCTCACTGTGACATAGGCAGGACCGGATTTATATATAGGCTAAGTAGGCAGAAGCCTAGGGCCTCTAGATCTAGGGGGCCTCGCCAGCCTGCCCGCTCCCCAGCGCCGCAGACAGTCTTCCCTCTCCCAAATTACAAACCCAAGACTTCATGCAGGGCATTTCTCCCCCATTTCAAGGACATTTTGCTTCAAAAGGTGTCTGAGCCAGCCGTTACAAGTGGCGCAGTTTAGCATAAAATAAAGACACAGAGAGCCAGCAATATTTTCAGGATGGTATGAGCAGCTCCTTTCGAACTTCTCTCTCCTCCCGTAGCTTTTTTATTATCCTTTGTCTCTCTCCAGCCGCATGGCCGTTTGCCAATGTCTCATGTTACCTCATCCGGTCAAGGCTTTTATTGCCCCCATCACCATATAGGGTCATCACTGCCCAGAGGAAACACAACTCCATTTAAGGTCAATACATTCCAATACATTGTAAAGCTCAGAGTGCTGGTCAGCCAAGGTCAGGGGGCACCCTGCAATATTACAAGCCTTTGCCGTGGCTTTATGACTCCCACAAAAAGGAAAGGTGGACTTGGAGAAGGCAAGCAAAATGCAAGGGAGATAGTGAAAGATACAGGAAATTGAATGCAGATTTCCAAAAAATAGCAAGGAGAGACAAGAGGGCCTTCTTAAACGAGCAATGCAAAGAAATAGAGGAAAACAACAGAATGGGAAGAACCAGAGATCTGTTCAAGAAAACTGGAGCTATGAAAGGAACATTTCATACAAAGAGTACCATAATAAAGGACAAAGGTGGAAAGGACCTAACAGAAGCAGAAGACGTCAAGAAGAGGTGGCAAGAATACACAGAGGAATTATACCAGAAAGATATGGATGTCTCATACACCCCAGGTAGTGTGGTTGCTGACCTTGAGCCTGACATCCTGGAGAGCAAAGTCAAATGGGCCTTAGAAATCACTGCTAATAACAAGGCCAGTGGAAGTGATGATATTCCAGCTGAACTATTAAATTTTGTTAAAGATGATGCTGTTAAGGTGTTAAGTCTAGTTCACAGAGCACTAGCCTAATATGATCATACTGCCCAATCCTAGTTATCAGTCTTGCTACATATTGCAGGAAGTGGCAGCAGGCTGCCCCCCACCCCGCGCCCCCGTGAGCTAGCCTGTAGCTGTGGTTTCTTTCCTTTTTTCCAGCATTGTCATCTGATCACTAAAAATCAGCTTCAGAGACTTCTGACCTACGACCAGGTGAGAGACATCTTTGTGTTATATGTGGTGGTTTAGGATATTGCCCTGTTTATTTCCTTTGTCTGGGATACCCCAGCCTAGGCTAGAGAAACCACTTTCAGGCAGTTAGGAGCAAAGTGTAGCTATAACATAGGATGACTGCGACTTCTACAAATGCTTTTTAAGGTTGCAGGTTTGTGCAACCTGAATTAGAAGCAAGTCCCAATTAAGTTCAAAGCTTGCAGGGCAGCAGCTGAAGAAGGAGCAAAAAGGGTTTTCTTGTGTGTGTGTTTCTTTGTGGCTGATTAGCTGCTCTCCCTGTGCAAAGGTCAGAGCGGGCAGGGTTTCTGTTGAGGCAGGTGATTAGCTGTGGGAGGAGCTTATCAGAGCTTGCAGGGCAGCGGCACAGTTTAATCCATCTTTTAGATTTAGGGGAGCTAGTCTCAAACGTTTGTTGGGGGAGACCTAGGTTTTTTTTGTGGGGGGAGTTATTTGTCCTGTCTTCATGCTTTTTATGATGGAGGACCGCTGTAGCCACCCTCAACGACACGTTCTCAAGATGGAGGGGGAGGGAACAGCTGCAGTCGCCTGCGGTTCCTGCGCAATGTTTGCCATCTTGCCAAAGGTTGCAGGCAGCTTTACCTGCAGCAATTGCATGTTGATTGCCCTCTTAGAAGACAAAGTCCAGCAACTGGAGGAACGTGTAGCTACGCTCCAAAGAATTAGAGAGCTGGAGCTCTTCTTGGAAGCAACAGAGCACACCGTCTCCACCAAGGAGAAGACAGGGGACTCCCCTGAGAAGGAGGCTAGTTCACCAGCACAGGAGCCAGATATATGGAGAAACGTGACTCAAAGAAGTAGGAGGCCCAGGGTTCGCTCTGATTGTTTAGAAATACACAATCGCTTTGAGGTCCTCTCCCCTAGCATGGAAGACGAAGAGCAGACTCCATTTGAGGATCTCTCCCTCATTACAGTTGATCAGGTATATGAAGACGAGCAGCAAAGTCAGTCCTCAGGGAATGTGCAGGCGACCTTGGAACGGACAGCTCACGGAAGAACCCCGACCAAACCTAAGAGGAGGCGTGTAGTGGTGATAGGGGATTCCCTACTGAGGGGAACAGAAGCAGTGATCTGTGGCCTGACAAGATGTCTCGGGAAGTGTGCTGTCTCCCCGGGGCTAAGATCCAAGAAGTAACTGAACAACTGCAAGGAATCATAAAACCCACTGACAAATACCCCTTCCTCTTGGTTCATGCGGGAACCAATGACACTGCAAGCAATAGCCTCCAGAAGATCAAAAGAGACTACGAGGCTCTGGGCAGGAAATTGAAGCAATTAAATGCACAAATTGTCATCTCATCTGTCCTCCCAGTTGAATGACGTGGCCCAGGGAGAGAGGGGGAAATAGTGGAAGTGAACAGCTGACTTCGCAAATGGTGTAAACAGGAACGGTTTGGATTCTTAGATCACGGACTGTAGTTTCTTGAAGATGGACTTCTGGCAAGCGATGGGCTGCACCTCACAACGGTTGGAAGGAATGTTTTTGCCAAAAATCTCAGAAACCTCATCAGGAGGGCTTTAAACTGACTAATGTGGGGGAGGGAGACAGTGCTCCTGAAGGTAGGAGTCTACCAATTGATGAAGATGACCATCCAAATGTCATAGACCAAATGGAGCAAACAGCACACAGACCTAGTGGTGGGAGGAAAAAATCCTTAAATAAGAGACACGGGGGAATGATTAATGGACTTCAATGTCTGTACACTAATGCGCAAAGCATGGGAAATAAACAAGATGAGCTTAAGCTCTTGGTACAGCAAACTAAATATGACATAATAGGCATCACTGAAACCTGGTGGGATAAGTCCCACGATTGGAATGTAATAATGGAGGGATACAATCTATTTCAGAGAAACAGACCAGACAAGAAAGGAGGAGGAGTGGCTTTATATGTCAGGGATGTGTATACCTGTGAAGAGATCCAAGATTTAGAACCTCAAAGCCAAAGTGAGAGCACTTGGGTCAAAATTAAGGGAGAGAAGAATAACAGTGACCTAATTGTGGGAGTTTACTACAGATCCCCAAGCCAAACGGAGGACATAGATGATGCCTTCCTGGAACAGATGGCCAAGCATGCAAGAGGAAGGGAGATAGTAGTAATGGGGGACTTCAATTACCCGGATATTTGTTGGATGTCAAACTCAGCCAAGAGCATAAGATCAAACAGATTCCTCACTGGCCTTGCAGAGAACTTCATTGTCCAGAAAGTGGGAGAAGCAACAAGAGGAACAGCCATTTTAGATCTGGTCCTAACCAATGTTGATGACCTGGTTAGTGGGGTAGAAGTGGAAGGATCATTATGCGCGAGTGATCGTGCTCTTCTGAAGTTTACTATACAGCAGAAAGGAGCAGCCAAGCATACTAGGACTCAGTTTCTTGACTTTAAGAAAGCCGACTTCATAAAACTTAGGGAAGTGCTGGGTGAGATCCCATGGACAGTAATACTAAAAGGAAAGGGAGTTCATGATGGCTGGGAGTTTGTTAAGAGGGAGATACTAAAAGCACAACGTCAGGCAATACCAATGAGACGGAAACATGGAAGGTGCCTAAAGAAGCCAGGGTGGCTATCTAAAGAACTTTTAACTGAGTTAAGATTAAAAAAGGATGTGTACCAAAAATGGAAAAGGGGGGAAACCACCAAAGAGGAATTCAAACAAATAGCCAGCACGTGTAGACACAAAGTCAGAAAAGCTAAAGCACAGAATGAACTCAGGCTTGCTAGAGAGGTTAAAAGCAACAAAAAAGGCTTTTATGGGTATGTTCATAGCAAAAGGAAGAACAAAGAAACAGTGGGGTCACTCAGAGGAGAAGATGGTGAAATGCAAACAGGGGACACAGAAAGGGCTGAACTCCTCAATGCCTTCTTTGCCTCAGTCTTCTCCGATAAAGAAAACAATACCCGACCTGAAGAATTTGGAGCAAATGATTCAGCAGAGGAAACACAGCCCAGAATAACTAAGGAGATAGTACAAGAATACTTGGCTAGTTTAGATGTATTCAAGTCTCCAGGGCCAGATGAACTGCATCCAAGAGTATTAAAAGAACTGGCAGATGTGATCTCAGAACCACTGGCAGTCATCTTTGAGAATTCCTGGAGAACAGGCGAAGTCCCGGCAGACTGGAGGAGGGCAAATGTTGTCCCTATTTTCAAAAAGGGGAAAAGAGAGGACCCAAATAATTACCGCCCAGTCAGTCTGACATCAATACCAGGGAAGATTCTGGAGCAGATCATTAAGCAAACAGTCTGTGAGCACCTAGAAAGGAATGCTGTGATCACCAATAGTCAGCATGGATTTCTGAAAAAGAAGTCATGTCAGACTAACCTGATCTCGTTTTTTGACAGAATTACAAGCCTGGTAGATGAAGGGAACGCAGTGGATGTAGCCTACCTTGATTTCAGCAAGGCATTTGACAAGGTGCCCCATGATATTCTTGTAAAGAAGCTAGTAAAATGCGGTCTTGACTATGCTACCACTCAGTGGATTTGTAACTGGCTGACTGACCGAACCCAAAGAGTGCTCATCAATGGTTCCTCTTCATCCTGGAGAAGAGTGACTAGTGGGGTGCCACAGGGTTCTGTCTTGGGCCCGGTCTTATTCAACATCTTTATCAACGACTTGGATGATGGACTCAAGGGCATCCTGATTAAATTTGCAGATGACACCAAACTGGGAGGGGTGGCTAACACCCCAGAGGACAGGATCACACTTCAAAACGACCTTGACAGATTAGAGAACTGGGCCAAAACAAACAAGATGAATTTTAGCAGGGAGAAATGTAAAGTATTGCACTTGGGCAAAAAAACCGAGAGGCACAAATACAAGATGGGTGACACCTGGCTTGAGAGCAGTACATGTGAAAAGGATCTAGGAGTCTTGGTTGACTACAAACTTGACATGAGCCAACAGTGTGACGCGGCAGCTAAAAAAGCCAATGCAATTCTGGGCTTCATCAATAGGAGTATAGCATCTAGATCAAGGGAAGTAATAGTGTCACTGTATTCTGCTCTGGTCAGACCTCATCTGGAGTACTGTGTCCAGTTCTGGGCACCACAGTTCAAGAAGGACACTGACAAACTGGAACGTGTCCAGAGGAGGGCAACCAAAATGGTCAAAGGCCTGGAAACGATGCCTTATGAGGAACGGCTAAGGGAGCTGGGCATGTTTAGCCTGGAGAAGAGGAGGTTAAGGGGTGATATGATAGCCATGTTCAAATATATAAAAGGATATCACATAGAGGAGGGAGAAAGGTTGTTTTCTGCTGCTCCAGAGAAGCGGACACGGAGCAATGGATCCAAACTACAAGAAAGAAGATTCCACCTAAACATTAGGAAGAACTTCCTGACAGTAAGAGCTGTTCGACAGTGGAATTTGCTGCCAAGGAGTGTGGTGGAGTCTCCTTCTTTGGAGGTCTTTAAGCAGAGGCTTGACAACGATATGTCAGGAGTGCTCTGATGGTGTTTCCTGCTTGGCAGGGGGTTGGACTCGATGGCCCTTGTGGTCTCTTCCAACTCTAGGATTCTATGAATCTATGATTCTATGATTCTATGATTCTAAACTCTGTGAGCGTAGTCATGCCTTAGCCCTTTGAGAAGGATGCTGCAAGGAAGGCAAGGGGGGTGGCAGCCTCAGACTTCCAACATATGCAAAACCATCATAAAACATTAAAAACTTCCCTAAAGGCTGTATAGTTACTTATCTCCTTGACATCTGACGGGAGGGTGTCCCACAGGGCAGGTGCCACTACTCAGAAGGCCCTCTGCCTGGTTCCCTGTAACTTCGCTTCTCACAGTGAGGAAACCGCCAGAAGGCCCTCGGTGCTGGACCCTGATGCCTGGGCTGAACAATGGGGATGGAGACACTCTTTCAGGGCTGAGGCCATTTAGGGCTTTAAAGGTTGGCACCAACACTCAGAATTGTGCTCAGAAACGTCCTGGGAGCCAACGTAGGATGCAAAAGGATGGTTTTGCAGTTGCTCATATTGTCGGGGGTGTATTCTGGTGGTGGTTAACAGTTTGTATGGATTATTGGTACATATAACGTTGCATATTGTAGGTATGGCTAACCTGTGGTCTGCCAGATGTTACTGAGCTGCAGTTCCTGTTGGCTCCAGCCATCATGGCCAGTAATCAGGGATGATGGGAATTGTAGTTCTGCAGCATTGTGAGGGCCACGTGTCTGCTGCTCCTGAGTTAGAGGATTTTCCTGTTGTGTGATGCAGCAAAGTAATTTAAGATGACATGGGGCAAAAATGCACAAGCATCCTGTACCTTTAATAAGTGTGTATAAGATAGGATTTCAGCAGGTATACCCCTTTTTTTGCACTTGGCTAACCTACTAGTAGGGACGCGGGTGGCGCTGTGGGTTAAACCACAGAGCCTAGGGCTTGACGATCAGAAGGTCGGCGGTTCGAATCCCCGCGACGGGCTGAGCTTCCCTTGCTCGGTCCCTGCTCCTGCCAACCTAGCAGTTCGAAAGCACGTCTAAGTGCAAGTAGATAAATAGGTACCGCTCCGGCGGGAAGGTAAACGCCGTTTCTGTGTGCTGCTCTGGTTCACCAGAAGCGGCTTAGTCATGCTGGCCACATGACCCGGAAGCTGTACGCCGGCTCCCTTGGCCAATAAAGCAAGATGAGCGCCGCAACCCCAGAGTCGGTAACGACTGGACCTAATGGTCAGGGGTCCCTTTGTTGTTGTTGTTGTTTAGTCGTTTAGTCGTGTCCGCCTCTTCGTGACCCCATGGACCAGAGCACGCCAGGCACTCCTGTCTTCCACTGCCTCCCGCAGTTTGGTCAGACTCATGTTTGTAGCTTCGAGAACACTGTCCAACCAGGGGTCCCTTTACCTTTACCTTTAACCTACTAGTACTTCACCTTGGTCTTCCAGCACAACAGTGGCTGTTAATAGACTCCATTGTCAGGCAACAGGGGGTCTTTTGCTTCTCTGCTGTTTAGCGATTTCTTTTTGGCTTTAGCGTACCCAAAAGACAGCTTTTGCTCATTTCACAGAGGGAGAGATCAAGTTCATCCCGACGTACAAATTTGACTCTAAAACAGATCGCTGGGACTCCAGGTAAGCGCCTGCTTGATAGTTGAGCCTTTGTAAGTAAGTCCTCTCAATCATTCTTCTGCAAGGCTTGTTTGTTTTTCCTAGTCTGCCGAGATGCTAGTAGTGTCCTGCCTTTCCATCCTCCTGAGCAGGCTAGTAAAAAATATATTTTAAACATGGCTTTCTGCTAAGCAAGCTGTTGGAGGAGGGCTAGAGTTGAGGGCTGGACGGACTTCCTTTCCTCTGCAGTCAGAATGGACACCAAGCCACGGAGGAAGAGAGAGATCCAGCTCTCCTTCACCTGCTCACTTTGCTTGCATGGAATTCCGGGTTGCTAAAGGCTGCTAGGCGAGTTGTGAAATGCAAGGCTGTGATATGTTGTCTTCCTCAAGCCATCCCTGCTCTGGAAATGTTTTGGCTCCTTTCCCCCACATTTGTCCTGATAACCAGCATCCTCTGTTTCATGGTGTGTACAGTGGTGCCCCGCAAGACGAATGCCTCGCAAGACGGAAAACTCGCTAGACGAAAGGGTTTTCCGTTTTCTGAGCTGCTTCGCAAGACGAATTTCCCTATGGGCTTGCTTCGCAAGACGAAAACGTCTTGCAAATTGGTTTACTTTTTCGTAAAACCGTTAATACCCAGGGTGCATTGCTGGAAGAGGTGCAGTTGCAACTTGACTTTGAGGAGCAACACATTGCACGCGGTGTGGTAGCCTTTTCTGAGGTTTTTGAGGACTTTGCTGATTTTTGAAGCTTTTCCAAAACTTCTTTTGCAGCTCAAATCAATCAATCAAATTTTATTAAACGGTCACAGACCAGATTAACTCGTACAGCTAGTCAGCGAAGCATAACACCGGAAAAAACAAAGGACAATTTCGATACATAACTGCAATTTAAAATTAGACAGCATAAATAAAATTAAGTATTTGCCTTCGCCTGCATATTGACATTGGAAGGCTCTTGTTTCCTGCGCCTAATAGCGGCTACACAAAATTTGGCCACATTGATCGTAATTTCAGGAACCTTATCTTCTACCAGGGCTCTCATACGTTGGAGTTCTGGTTCATTTTTAAGCTTTTGTAGAACTGGGGCAATAAAGGTCAAACGTAGATCCTCGTAGTAACTACAGTGCAGCAATACATGCAGACTTGTTTCCACTTCCGATGAGCCACATGGGCAAACACGTGACTCATATGGTTTGCCCTCATATCTGCCTAGCAGCAGGGCAGAGGGCAGAACGTTAAATCTGGCCAGGGTAAAGGAGTGTCTGTACTTAGGTATTTGTAAATCAGCCAAATAATTTGCGGGTGAGAACCCTCTCCCAAGGTCTCTAATTATGGCATGTTTATCCATTTTGCCCATATGACATTGCAGCTCTATGTCCCTAATGCGTTGGAGCACTTGACTTCTGGCTCTCTCATATCCTGCCGCTATCAAGATCTGCGGGGAGAATCCCAAGCTTCTTATCTTTTCAAACAGGGAAGCTTTCCAGGTGGAATGAAAGGTGTCTAAGAGTGTTAAAGGAGCCAAACCGGCCGGGGAAAAAATAAGTTTTAACCAGTAGTGTATCTTTAGAATCCACAGCCGCGCATTAACGGGTGGTTGTCCAACTTCTAAGCGGACAGCTATATTAGATACACAGGGGGGGATCCCCAATAAACACCGATAGAATTTTGTTTGAAATGCCTCCATAGGAGCAAAATTTTTAAAACTGCAAACCTGGGATCCATAAGTGAGTTGTGGGAGTATTTTTGCAGCAAAAACCTGGGAGGCCGCCGGAACGTATTTACCCCCTTTCCCGTGAAAAAATCTTGTAAGGGCTTTATTGGCCCTTCCTGCGTTGGCAATGGCGTTTTTCATCTGTTGGTGCCACGAGACCCTTTCCTGAAAAGTTATTCCCAGGTATTTGAAAGTTGCTACCTGGTCAATAGGTTGACCATTAATTCTCCATTTGTGTTTCCTTCTTTTTTTTGAAAACACCATAATTTTAGATTTGCTGTAATTTATTGATAGTTGTTCCGCTTGACAATAGTCAGCAAGTGATCTCAAAAGCTTCCTCAGGCCAACGCAGGAAAAGGAGAGTAGGACTGCGTCGTCCGCATACAGAAGCACCGGGATGGGAATACCTGCCAGTTTGGGAGGGTGGGCATTTTCTTTCGCCATATTTACTGCTAGAGAGTTGATATAGAAATTAAATAGTGTTGGCGCGAGGACACATCCTTGTTTAACCCCATAGTGCGTTTGAATTTCTTTAGTTAGATGGCCTGACCGATCGCATCTTACCCTCACCCTGGTGTTTTCGTATAGACCACGGATAAGGCGTAATAAGCGTTTATCTATGTTTGTAGCGCCAAGCTTTTCCCAGAGTCTATCCCTTGGTATTAGATCAAACGCCGATTTAAAATCCACAAATGCTGCATATAAAGACCCCCCTTTTCTAGAGTATTTGTCTGCCAGGTGTTGAAGGGTAAGGGCCTGGTCTATAGTTGAACGCTTTGCTCTAAAACCAGCTTGAGCTTCTGATAGAATATGCTCTCTTTCCATCCACTCCACTAATTTATCACATAAATGAGCAGCATACAGTTTGCTAATAATACTTAATAGACTGATTGGTCTATAGTTAGCTGGCTCAGTTCTGTTTCCTTTCTTAAATATTGGAATGATGATGGCTAAACCCCAGTCCTCGGGGATAATAGCTGCTTGATTTATACTAGTGAACAAGGCGGCTAGCACAGGGGCCCACCATTCGACATTTGCCTTAAGAATTTCTGGTGGGATATTGTCAGCACCCGGGGCTTTCCCTGATTTAAGAGCTTGAATAAGGCCAGTAATTTCTTCTGTGGTTACAGGGGGCCATTCCTTACCAAATTCACTTGAAGCAGGAAGCAGAACTGGGGCCAGTTGATTTGATGAATATAATGAGAGGAAATAGGCCTCCCATGCTCCAGCAGGTATAGAGTATTCGATTTCAATCGGGGAGTCTCTCCAGCTTTTTGCAATTATTTTCCAAAACGTGGCAGAATCTTTCCTTTGGGAGGCCTCCACTAGGCACTGCCATTCCTCCCTTTGTGCCTGGAGCTTTTTCTTGCTAATCAAAGCTTTATAACTGCGTTTTGACTCAAACCAGTCTAATGGAAGCGAAGGTAAGTTCGCTGTTCTATAGTTCCTGTACTTATCCAGCAGGAGGCGTTTCATAGCCATGCATTCTTGGTCAAACCAAGGTTTGGATTTATTAAAGTGTAGAGATTGCCGTGGCGTTTTTTTGTTAGTCAGATAAGGTTGTAGCAACGAAATCAGTTCCTGGAACATGTCTAATCTAGCCTCAGGAGTTGGGGAATTAATGAGGTTCTCCTTTCTAGCAAGAAGAATATCTGAGTGAAGTCTTTCCGATATTTCATCACTCAATTTGCTGGACCATTTAATACGTGAGTATCTTAGCTCCATGTTTTCGAAGCATGGGGCTACAAGGTTATCAGAGCAAAATAGATCTTTTCTTACATCCAGTATTAAACAGAGCGGTAGATGGTCGCTGTCAACCCTCTCCACCACTTTACATTCCCGTGCTCTGCTCAAAAGGTTAGATGACACCAGGACGTAATCGATAGTGGAGGCTCCCATGTTGGATATAAATGTAAATTCCCCACTGGGTTCTCTGTCGACACGACCATTTAATACAGTCAAATCCAGATTGTTGGAAAAACGTAGAAGGCATAGGCCTGCATAATTGCAGCCCTTGTCTTTTGAGAGCCTTGGGGGAATAGAATGGGCTTCTTCAGAAATGGGAGGTACGTCGTGAAAATGAGCATATAACGCTTCGTCTGATTGGCCAATTCTGGCATTTAAATCCCCAGCCAGCAGCACTGCCGCAGCAGGAGTTTGATTCATTAGCTCATCGACATAAGATTCTATCCTATGCCAGAGATTTTTGATAAGCTGCTTGCCTCTTTGGGGAGGGGCATATATATTAATCAATAGAAGTGTGCAATATCTGCATTTCATTAATAATGCCATGGCCACACTGCTCAGAGGCTCCAGCTCGACGAAAGATGCTCTCAGCCTTGTGGATACTAGAATGCCTAGCCCACCCTTAACTCGTCCCCCTTTGTTGCTTGGTGAACCTGCGAGCGAAAATGAGGCAAAACCATTTACATCTAAGTCCCCTGTTAGCCATGTCTCTTGCAAGAAGACTATATCATGATCTTGAATAAAATTGACAAATGATTGGTCAGTCGCCTTGTTGAGCCAACCAGCAATGTTCCATGATAAAAATTTAAGATTGGCTTTATCACAATCGAATCTTTGTCAATTATTAGCTAACGTACTTTTAGGGTTTGTCGCTTTATGTATCGGACGCCTATCGTCTTTGTATGGCAGGCTATCCAGCCGCTCTATGATTTCAATAGGTGGTTGCAAAGTGCTCACATTTGTAAACACCAGATCTTTATTATGCATAAATTCCTTCTGTGGATAGTCTGTTTTGGCCTGATTTTGGCCCAATTCTGTTTCATCTAGGTATCTCATTTTGTCCCATACGTCTTGTGGGGTCACCTTGGGGATATTTCTCCTTCGGGGGGGGGGGTGATGGAGTACTCTCCTTGAAGGGTAGCACATTCTCTCTTGGTGGAAAGTTAATCTCCGCTTTGATCTGATGGTTACGTGTTGTGGACTTTTTTTGGTCCCCCTTGATAACCTCGTTGCCTGAAGCTCTCTCGGCCAGCTTATCTCTTAGCTTATCTAGTCTTCCCAATATGTCAGTTTGTATTAATGGTGGGAACATCCAGAATTGGTCAATTAGGATATTTTCTTCCATAGTAAAGAAATCCTCACCTTTGCTTGCAAGGCATTGCGGGTTCTGTTTGTCAGGCCAGAATTTTGAGAGTTGTTTCCCCTTTCTAAGATTTGCCTGCTTAGTTTTCAAAAGGAGCCTTATTTTCAAAGAGCCTAAGTATTGTTGTCCGTGCTTTTAAAAAGGCAGGTCTTGACCTAAAAATATACTTGGCCAGGTTCTGATCCCTAAAAGTGGTCAGTGCTCTCACTGAGTGACCATCATAATGTAAATATTCCACCGAGGTGATATCATTAGCATTAACCATTCCTGGCAGTATGTCATTTAGATGAGATACAAAGTTCATTATTCGCTGTTTCCCTGTAAGGAAGCCCTTAGGCTTCGGGAAGTTCGTGAATACCAGTTTTTGGGGATTTAGGATCAAATTCCAATCTCTTTCCTGACTGGAGGCTTGCCAGGTCTGAAGGGGGGTATCATCTCTACTAAACGCTTCCTCTTCCCCGCTGTTCGATTTGCTAAGTGTTTTATTGCCTTCATAGGAAGAGGCCTCTACTTCCGCAGCATCAGGTTTATTAAAAAGTTGGTTATCCAAGGACTGAGTTGTTACTTCTGCCTTCTCACTTGCTACTGGAGTCAGCCTTGGCGAGTCCTCCTTAGCCGGTTGCTGTGTAACTACCTTTGTTTCTCTCTTTTTACCCTTCTTTTTGCTGCCCCGTGTGGTCAATTTATTTGGGGCTGAGGGAAGAAGTTTAAACAATTTCTGCCAATGTATGTTTTGATTACTGCGGGTATACTTGGCTTTCCTTGTTGTTTTAATATTTTTACTTTTCTTCACTTTTACCCTTGAGTTATGTCTTTGCAGATTCTTATTTATTACTGGTTTGTTCGTCGACGCTAGCTCAACTGTTTTATGTTCTTGTGGCATATCATTTAATTTTAACTCTTTTAATTGAGATGTGAAATTTTCTACTAACGTCAGCAGTAGCCCGTTTGTTATTGTTAGATAATTTTTAATGTTGGCTAAATCAGAACTTATTGCTAGGGAATAATCCAAAGGGCGACCGTCACTCAATTCTGTTTGAGAGTATTTTGGAGTAGGTATCTGGTTTTGATGGGTTGATGTAATTTCTTCCGTGGGCAGCTGTTCCTTAGTAATAGAGGTATTTCCCTCCTGAAGTTCCTCGGCTAAAGCTAGTTCTTGCGCTAGGCTGCATGGGGAGTTAATATTTCCAGTATCTTGGTATATCTCTTTAAAATTAGACGTCCAATCAAGAACAGTAAGAGAGGGGGGTATTACTTCATCAAGAATTAACTCTTTTTGTGGACTCTTACCCTCCTCCATCTTAGGAAAGTAATTTGTGATTTTGCTTTGTCTTTTACCAGGACCCGAGGGGCTGATTGCCGAGTCAGGCAGTATACCCAACTCCTTGTATTTTCTTCTAGTAAAAACCATGGTAAAAGTGGTCTTGATATAGAGAGAGGGCAGTTTACCCCAGGTGCGACTGCCTTAGATTGGGGGGCAAGTGGGGGTATCAATCTATATTCCCACCTGCTCTCTGCAACAGCTTCCTGATGTGCTCATCAACAGCCTCAATATATTTCTCTATTTTGAGTTCTCTGCTTTTAGATCTTGGCAATTGTCCTAAGCCTGTAGTTTTCACCTCAATCATGCGACCAGCGCTGTTTCACAAATGCTGCAACCTAGTCAGAATATAATAATAAAACAATGCTGCCAAAGAGACAGCAGTAATAAAACGGCTAAAAACTACATTAAAATTAAAATTGCCTTATTTAGGCAATTTATGTGCAGCTGGAAAAGGATAATAGTGGAGTTTGGCTATAGCGCATGTACAGCTATGATAACCTTGTATTTCGGGTCCTAGCTTAGTCTTTAGAGGCCTAGCTTAGTCTTTAGAGGCCATCTTCCACCGCCCTATATTGAACGAAGGATATCCAAGAGCCCCAGAAGGGAAACTTTCTGTGGGCTGGTTCGCTGATTCCTTCTAGGTAGTCTTTCAAAGGCCTACCACATAAGGCAGGGCACAGAACGATATCTTGCTGAAGCCGGTTTTCCAAACCTCCAGAGGGTCCTATCCGATACACTGTTGTGGAGTTATTGTGTAGATTAAAAACTTCCTGTAAAAAACTCAGGGTGCCTTCACCAGGAGTCTCTGAGAATATAAAAGCTGGTCTCCTCGAAAGAGTTTATTAAAATGAAGAGTCTTTCCAGCTACAGCACTTCCTCTTCAACTAAGCAGGAATGTTGTCCCCAGCTAGTTCACACAGCCCCCCAGCTGGGCGGGGGTCAGTCAGTTCAGTTAACCCCCGAATCTCCAAGCTTTATCTTTCTCTGTGTTCAGCAGAGCTGGGTGTCTATGGGCCAATCTCAAAGCAAAGCTCACAGTCGTATCTCTCCTTACCCTCCTTCTCCAGGCACCGTTGGTCAGGTAAGCAGTTCACAGTTCTGTCTTTAGACCTCTTCTGTCTCTCTGCTCTCAGTTCAGGCAGCAGCGTTCTCTCCTCTCTGGCAACCTTGACCGGGCAGCTGATAAGGAGGGAGGGAGCAGGCTGGGACAAGCTGAAGCTCGCAGAGCCGACAGGAGTTATAAAAATGTTCAGAGTCTTTAAAATGTTTTCCGTTTGTTAAAAATTGGCATCCGGAGGGCAATTAAGATAAGGTTTTAAACCTTCCCGTGCGATTCTAACCTGGAAGAATCAAACTTGGTTCGACCAAGAATGCAAACAGTGCAGAAGTAGGCTTAGATTTCTTCAGTCTGATATGAAATCAGACAGCACCCAGAGCAAAATCAGGGAGTTAGCCCAATTCCGTTCATACTACAAGAAGCTGCTCCATCATAAGAAATTGCTCTTTGCGAAAGAACGCTGGACGGCACTGTCAGTGGCCATTAAAACCCGTGACGACAAGAAATTCTGGAATTTAATTAATGCAGGTTTAAGACCCCCCTCATTCATCGCTAATAACATCACAGCAGCCAGTTGGCACTCTCACTTTGCTCAGCTGTATTCCGCCCCAGATCCTGAAGTAAATGTTGTCTCCACTCTTCCAGCATCTGCCTTGCCCACCTGGGAGCCAGTCTCCCCAGAGAGATGTATACAACTAATCAGTACGCTTTCAGGGGATAAATCCCCGGGGGAGGATATGATACCACCTGAGGTATTCTTGTCGAACCAGACATGGTGGGCCCCTATTTTAGCATCTCTCTTTACCACTATTAATGCTACTCTTAAGATTCCACCTAATTGGAAACAGAGCATAGTCATCCCAATACATAAAAAGGGGGATCCACAAGATCCGCGTAACTATCGACCTATCAGCCTGCTGGACATATCATACAAGGTCTACTCTAGATTCTTGCTAGAGAAATTAATCGAGTGGGCAGAAGAAACAAAGCTATTCCACCCGGAACAGGCTGGCTTCCGTAAAGGTCACAGCACATCTGGCCAATGTCTTGTTCTATTTACCCTGATTGATAAATACCTAAACAGGTTCAACTGCAAACTACACGCGGCTTTTGTGGACCTGACCTCCGCTTTTGACTCCATCCCCAGAGATAGGCTATGGCAGAAGCTTAGTTACACTAACATAGATAAGAGACTCCTCCACCTTCTTATGGAAATTCATAATGACATATCGGCCAGAGTAAAATTCGGCCCTCTGGGAGCGCTATCTGATCCTTTCCCTCTGAATAAAGGGGTCAAACAGGGCTGCCTCTTGGCCCCTTTTCTATTCAATTTCTACATCAATGACATCGTTACAACCATGAAGGCCCTAAATCAATCTGCCCCCTCTTTACAACAGCTCAAGATCCCCATATTACTCTATGCGGACGACATGGTGATACTGTCTTTAACCAAGCAGGGCTTAAACAACATGCTCAGAGGGCTCATGACATATTGTGATACCAACTCCCTCAAAATCAATTTCGCCAAAACCAAAATTCTTACTTTTGGCACGAAAACTCGGAAGCCTTTCTGGAAATTTGAGGGCCACTCTATTGAATATTGTTCAGCATTCAAGTATTTGGGTATCACTTTTCAGCATGGGCTTAGCTGGTCAGCTCACCTAAATATGACCATCCTGGCTGCCCGTAGAACCATCAAAGCCTTGGAGAAATTCTTCTATGCAAAAGGCGGCCAGTTGGTTCCACCAATCAGAAAAGCATTTATCAGCAAAGTCCTCCCGATGTTACTGTATGGGGTTGAAATCTGGGGGTGGAATTTAAAAACACTACAATGGCTGGAGATTCTGCAAAACTCTTTTGCACGAAAGATACTGGGCCTCCCCAAGGGCTCAGTTGCTGCACAGTTAAGAACAGAACTGGGCCTCCCCTCCATTGTTGCGAGAGCCCACATTAGAATCATTAGTTTTTACTGTAAATTAATCAATGCCCCAGGTTCCCTACTAGCTAGGCAAGCCTTTTTAACTTGTTCTCATACCAACAAATGGTCCAAGGCCATGGAGACTATTACTGCACGCTACTCCCTCCCAGATCTCGACAAGCTGTCATCTTGGAACCAACATAAAATCCGGGCCTGGATTCTTACAAGAGACGAGGCCATGGACCGGGCACAGTCCATTACAGCTCGCCTCTCCATGTGGCTCCCTAAAGTGAAAGTGGTAAGATCACTTGCCAACTACTTGATAGACCTGACGGAGCCCAATTTGAGAAGAGCGTTTACTATGGCCCGTTTCCATTCTATACCCACGGCCTTCCTGCAGGGGATTTACTCTAAGACCCCTATTACTCAGCGTTTATGTCCATGCACAATGAATGAAGTAGAGGACTTCATACATTTCTTTTTCTACTGCCCTATTTATGAGCCAATAAGACCTAAGCTCCTCCTCTTGATCCCGTCCACCATTACATCTAAGGAAGACTGTTTGAAATCGCTTCTTGTGGACGCAAATCCCCAAATTTCGCGTGGGGTGGCAATCTTTATAGTGCAGGCTCTGAAACTCAGGGCTACTCTGACTGGGTAGTGTGTCCTAGACCTGGACCTGTTTTAATTCTTTTTATTACTTTTTCAACCCAATGTGCCGAGCCTATTTTGGGGCCATTTTATGTTTTATATACATCCGCATTTTGGATTCTTGGCGCTGGCAACTAAATCTTTACATTATTGTCTTAGGGTAATTTAAATGTCATTACGCCAGTAATATCGCTTTGAATTTTGTTTGGTTGCTTGTCTCTAGTATTTTTGTCTTATTTTGCTATGGCTGTATGCTAATGCAATAAAGGGTTTTTTTTTTTTTTTTTGAAGATAAGGTTTTTTTCTTCTTTTGCAGCTGTTTGGTAAGTTAAACTTTTAAAACTTTTTTGGGGGTTTTTGGATTTTGGGTTGGGGTGTTTGGAATTCAAGGACTTGGTGTTGGGGAGAGGTTTGCAAGAATCTGGGAGCTTGTGTGGTTTTTTTTCTGCATTTTTATGATTTTCTGTGACCATTGGGGCACTTTCTTTTTTTAAAAAAAAAAAAAAATTCTGGGTTTGAATTTCTGTGTGGTGGGTGGCTGGGGGGACAGTTGAGGAGGGGTTTGCAAGAATCTGGGAGCTTGTGTGGTTTTTTTTCTGAATTTTTCTGATTTTCTGTGACCATTGGGCCATGTTGGTTTTTTTAAAAAAATAATAATTCTGGGTTTGAATTTCTGTGTGGTGGGTGGCTGGGGGGACAGTTGAGGAGGGGTTTGCAAGAATCTGGGAGCTTGTGTGTTTTTTTTCTGAATTTTTATGATTTTCTGTGACCATTGGGCCATGTTGTTTTTTTTCCAAAAAAAATTTCTGAGTTTGAATTTCTGTGTGGTGGGTGGCAGGGGGGACAGTTCAGGAGGGGTTTGCAAGAATCTGGGAGTTTGTGTGGTTTTTTTTGAATTTTTAGGATTTTCTGTGAACATTGGGCCATGTTGTTTTTTTTCAAAAAAAATTTCTGAGTTTGAATTTCTGTGTGGTGGGTGGCTGGGGGAGCAGTTGGGGAGGGGTTTGCAACAGTTGGGGAGGGGTTTGCAACAGTTGGGGAGGGGTTTGCAACAGTTGGGGAGGGGTTTGCAATTTCTGTGTGGTGGGTGGGTGGCTGGGGGAACAGTTGAGGTTTTTGAAGACTTTGGTGATTTTTAAAGCTTTTCCAAAACTTCTTTTGCAGCCATTTGAGGATTTTGAAGACTTTGGTGATTTGCAGCCATTTCGTAAGTTAAACTTTTAAAACTTTTTTGGGGGTTTTTGGATTTTGGGTTGGGTGCTTGGAATTCAAGGACTTGGTTCAGGGTTTGAATTCCTGTGTGGTGGGTGGCTGGGTGCTTTTGAATTTTTTGGGTCTGAATCACTGATTTTTTCTTCTTCTGAGTTTACGAAGCTAGGAGCTGTGCTGCCATGGGACCCAAGAAGACTGCTGCTGCAGAGGCCGGCGAGAGGAAGAAAGAGAAGGTGATGCTGGAAATGAAGAAGGAGATCATCCGGAAGCACGACGGTGGAATGCGTGTGACGGACCTCGCCAGGGAGTACGGCAGGAACCCATCGACCATCGGCACCATCCTGAAGATGAGGGAGAAGATCCTTGTGACTGATGCAGCCAAGGGAGTCACCAGGATCGTGAAGAACCGCCCAGCTGTTCTGGAGGAGGTTGAGAAGTTGCTCCTCATCTGGTTAGAAGAGAAGCAGCGTGTAGGGGACACAGTGACTGAGGCCGTGATTTGTGAGAAGGCCAAGGCCTTGCACGCAGACCTCATCCGGGAACAGCCAGGAACCTCAGGCGAGCCAGAAGTCTTCAAGGCAAGCAGAGGCTGGTTTGACCGGTTCAAGACGAGATCTGGAATCCACAGCGTGGTCAGGCATGGAGAGGCTGCCAGTTCTGATGTTCCTGTGGCTGAAGACTTTGCCTTGGAGTTCCTGGAGGTTGTGAAGACCACAGCAGGTCTTCAACTGCGACGAGACCGGGCTGTTTTGGAAGAGGATGCCCAAAAGGACTTTCATCACTCAGGAGGAGGCCAAGTTGCCTGGCCACAAGCCCATGAAGGACCGTCTGACCCTGCTCTTCTGTGCCAACGCAAGCGGCGACCTGAAGATCAAGCCCCTGCTGGTGTACCACTCGGAGAACCCACGGGCCTTCAAGAAACACAAGGTTGACAAGGAGCAGCTGAGTGTCATGTGGCGATCCAACAATAAGGCTTGGGTCACACGTGTGCTGTTTGTGGACTGGGTCAATCTTGCTTTTGGCCCTGCTGTCAAACAGTACCTGCTGGACAACGACCTGCCGCTGAAGGCTTTGCTTCTGATGGACAATGCTCCTGCTCATTCTAAAGACCTTGAGGAGGACTTGTTGGAGGAGTTCAGCTTCATCAACATCATGTTCCTGCCGCCTAACACCACGCCACTGCTCCAGCCGATGGATCAGCAGGTCATCGCCAATTTCAAAAAACTCTACACCAAGGAGCTTTTCAGGCGATGCTTCGAGGTGACTGATTGCACCACCATCACCCTGCGGGAATTCTGGAAGGACCACTTCGACATCGTCACCTGCTTGAAGATGATCACCACGGCCTGGAAAGGGATCAGCCAGAGAAATTTGAATTGCGCTTGGCGCAGCCTGTGGCCAGACTGTGTGGCACCAAGTGACTCTGATGCACCAGAGTCAACAGTGGTGCAGGACATTGTTGCCTTGGGGAGGACCATGGGCCTGGAGGTCACAGAGGAGGACGTCTGCGAGCTGGTGGAGGAGCACGGCCACGAGTTGACCACCCAGGAGCTGGTTGAACTGCAGGCAGAGGCTGCGCAGGAGCAGACCTCGCTGGAAGAGGAGGAAGCAACTGAGGAATGGCTGTCCTCCAAAGAACTGAGGGACATTTGCCTGAAGTGGAAGGATGTGCAGGCTTTTGCAGAGTGGAACCACCCTAAAAAGCACGTGACACATGACCTTGCGAACACTTTTGATACAAGGGTCATGTCGTCTTTCAGGGAGGTGCTGAAAAGGCGGATGAAGCAGCAGACCATGGACAGGTTCTTAAGCAAGAAGCAAAGAGTGGAAGAGGAACCTTCTTCGAGTGGTCCCCCAGAGTCTTAGAAAATGTAATGTACACTTTGTTGATTTTTAAATGTTTTTCCTGTCATGTTTAGAAACTTAATTTATTGTTCCTTCAATTTTTGAAGTGCTCTTTACAGTATGTGTGACTTTAAAGAGCAGTTAATAAACTCTTGTTGTACCAAATTTGGCTTTGTTTGGACTTTTTTTGACCATAGGAACACATTAATTGGATTTCAATGCATTCCTATGGGATTTCGTGCTTCGCAAGACGAAAAATTCACTAGACGAAAAAACTCGCGGAACGAATTAATTTCGTCTTGGGAGGCACCACTGTATAAGCGGTGTTGCAGTTCCTTGAAAGGTGCAGCAGGCTGAATGAGACTCCTCTTTGTGTCAAGGAAGTCTGGGAATTAGACTTGGTGCTCTCTCAAGATGAGTCTGCCAGGGCATAAGAGCATGAGAGCAGCCCTGCTGGATCAGGCCATTGGTCCATCTGGCCCAGCATCCTGTTCTCACATTGGCCAATGAGATGCCTCTCGGGGAGCCCACAAACAGGACCTGAGTGCAACAGCACGCTCCCCTCCTCCAAGCCATACTGCTTCTCTTGGTGGAGTATGTGCGGTGGCCATTATGGCTAGTAGCCATTGAGCCTCACCATCCAGGATTTGGCATGTTCTTGTGGTTCTTGACAACTGTCAGAAGCCACCTAGGCCTGCTACTTTCATTGCTCTTGCTGTGGTAATGGGGAAATCAAAAGGACAGGCGAAACATGTAGTGACGAAGCCGGAAAACGGCAGGCTCCTTTGGGCAGCATTTCAGGTGCCAGAAAGGGTCTTTTGGATCACTGAAAAAATAGTGTCTGAACAAGAATAACGGGGCCCCTTGCTTTGGGGAAGGATCATCATTTGGTGGTGTGCCATATGCTTTGTATGCAGAGTCTCAAGTTGAAACTCTATGGCACCTCCACCTGAAAAAGGATTGGGCCACAGAGAGCTGCTGCCAGCCAGAGTAGACTTAATTAATGAATTGTGGGGTTGGAAGGGATCACGAGGGTCATCTAGTTCAACCCCCTGCAATGTAGGAATCCAAACTGGGGGAGGTCAGAAATTCATTCTGACCTGGTAGAAGGCAGCTTTTGATTTCCTAACAACTCTCTCCATGAGGCAAAATGCCTGCACACCTGCAAGGTCCGCCCCTTCAGAAGCTGGACTCCCAAGCCCCATCATCTCCAGCTCTTGACCGTGGTCAAGATCACAGGCTATGTGTGGAGCCAAAGTTTGACTGTGTGAGCCTTGTGTGTTGCCTCAGCCAGTCCAACAGTCCTGGTGTCTCTCCTGTCTCCTTGCAGTGGGAAGTGCCGTGTGCCAGCATGGTGTGAGCCAATCCTCTGGAGAGGAGGCAGCGTGAATCAGCTCAGCTACCGAAGCCACATGGAATTGAAAAGGAGCGACCACAAGCCCGTCAGCTCCCTCTTCCTCACAGGGGTAACACCTGCCCTGGCCAGGGCTATTGTCTATTCGGGGTTTTTAGTTGCCTGCTATGTGGCACCTCCTCGAATCTGGGCAGGCCCTGACCAACAACCAGGCCCCTTTCCACAGAGCTCCTCCTTGGCCAATGACTTCCGGTGCAAGGAGTGGGCAGGTTTTGGCTCTGTTAAATCCCTAGGCTTCCATTCTCCACTGTTCTGAGTACACGCTGCTCCTGCCGGCATGGCAGACCACATGGGCTGAACTGTATACCTTAACCGTTGGCTCCATTCATGCAATGGAGCTTCTGTGGTACTTGGCTTGGAGCATTTGGCTTCAGCCCATTGGCTCTGGAAGTCACAGCCGCTGCCATCCTGGGGAAGCTCTCAGAGTTACAGTACTTGCCTCTTTCAGGGCTGGGAACAGGGGGGTGCATCAGGCCTTTCTGCTCTTAGCTCATACCCCCCCCCCTTTTAGTCCATAGCCCCAACAAATGTGCTCTGTCCCCCCCCCCCCCATAGGTGAAGGTTGTGGATGACCGACGGTACCGGAAAGTGTTTGAGGATATTGTTCAGTTGATGGACAGGATGGAGAATGAATTCCTTCCCTCCCTGGAGGGAGGTAAAGACGAATTGGATCCTCTCCAACCCCTTAAAGAGGGTTTGCTGCACAAAGACCAGGGGGGGAAGAAGCCCTTGGCCCATCTAGCTCAGTCTTAAGCGGTTCCCCAGGATTTCCGGGGGATCTCTCCCAGCCCTACCTGGAGATGCTGGGGATAGAACCTGGGACCTTTGCATGCAAGGCAGATGCCCTTCCACTGAGCGGCAGCCTCTTCCTCGCAGGCAAAGACTCGAGGGGTAGCCAGCGTCGTGCCCTCCAGATGCTGGACTACAACTCCCATCATCCCCAGCCAACATGGCCAGTGGCAAGTGCAGCAAGATCTGGAGAGCCCCACGTGGACCTGTTGCATGTGCAGTCCCCTAAATGAGAGCCCGGGGCCAAGGACAAACTTTCCCCGGAGCACGTTTCCTTGCCTCTGCTGAAGGCAAGCACTCTCTTTCCTCCCCCCCCCCTTTTGCTCTGCAGTTTCCATTTGAGAATGTCAAGTTCCGGCAGCTGCAGAAGGAGAAGTTCCAGATCACAAACAACGGGCAGGTCACCCTCCACTTCTCCTTTATCCCCAAGCTCAGTGACAGCCAGTACTGGAAGCCATGGCTTCGTGCTGAGCCCTGCGAGGGATACTTGGAGCCCAGCGCGTCTCTCTCTGGAATCAGGGAACTGTAGAGTTGGAAAGGGACCCCAAGGCTCATCTAGGGAAGGCCTTCCTTTTTTCCTCCTCTTCCCAACCCTCCTCCCTCAAACCTTGGGAGTTTGGTAGAGCAGGGGAGGCTTAACATTTGTGGGCTGCATTGCCCCATGCTCCAAGGGCCACACGTCAAAGCAGCTGAGCCCAAAGTGTAAAAGTGTGTGTGACCAGCTTTAAACACACACACACACACACACAAATGAACTGAAGCCAAACAATGCTGGAGGGTCCCAAAACACCTTTTGGCATCGCGGGGAACCAGTGAGAGCAGTCCGTCCAAAAATTACTTTAAAAAAAAAAAAAAGTGTATTTTTATGTTGTGGAGGCACAAAAATATCTTGGGGAACATATAGAACTAGCCAAACTTTTAAAAACTCAATGAAATGTAAACTAAAAAAGAAAGTTACATTGGGGCGCAAAAATCCTTTCGGAGACAAATAAATGCTTTCCCTTTTTATATTCTTTTGTTAGGGTCACTTTCTCTCACCCCCCAGTATCCTGTCACCATCTTCTGTGCAGCTGCTGCTTTGGAGGACTAGAGAGGAAAGTGGGGTGGGGGTGGGAACTGAGTCGCTTCTTCTCCTAATTCTTGAAGTTAAGGTTTCCCCCATACACCTGTGAGAACAGGATGCTGTACTAGATGGGCCATTGGCCTGATCCAGCAGGCTCACATTGTGTCCTTCTGTTCAATTCTTCACCGTCTTAACCTTTAATTTACAGACAAGCCAACTTGGCTGTGCCAAAGAGTGTATCTACCTGACCTCCTCCCGTTTTAGGTGAGACGGTGGACATTTCCCTGGATGTGTACGTCAGCAAGGAAGAGAAGATTGAGGCTATCACTGAGAGCATTTGCAGATGACTTAGTATTGACGTTACAGGAGCCAGAATCTAGTACTAAAAGTGTTTTAGAACTAATTCAAGAATTTGGTCAAGTGGCAGGATTTAAACTGAACAAGTTAAAAACTAAGGTTTTAGAGAAAAATTTAACACCGATTGAAAGAAAGAGGTTTCAGAATGAGACAGGTTTGACTGTGGTTAAGAAAGTGAAATACCTGGGGATTAATATGACAGCCAAAAATGGGAACTTATTTAAAGATAATTATGAAAAATGTTGGATGGAAGTGAAAAAAGATTTAGAAACTTGGACAAATTTGAAGCTTTCACTGTTGGGTCGTATTGCTGTGATAAAAATGAATGTATTGCCTAGAATGCTGTTTTTGTTTTAAACATTGCAAATTGTGGACAAGATGGATTGTTTCAAGAAGTGGCAGAGAGATATTTCTAGATTTGTCTGGCAGGGCAAGAAGCCCAGAATAAAATTTAAGATATTAACTGATGCAAAGGAAAGGGGTGGATTTGCCCTGCCAGACTTTAAACTTTACTATGAATCAGCAGCTTTTTGCTGGTTGAAAGAATGGCTACTTCTTGAAAACACAGACATTTTGGACCTAGAAGGTTTTAACAATGTATTTGGATGGCATGCATATCTGTGGTATGACAAGGTCAAAGCGCATAAAGCATTTAAAAACCATATTGTCAGGAAAGCATTGTTTAATGTTTGGATAAGATACAAGGATTTATTGGAAAACAAAACCCCAAGGTGGCTGTCACCGATGGAAGCGAAAGCTCTGAAAAGGCTCAATATGGAGGCCAATTGGCCGAAATATTGGGAAATTTTGGAACAAGATGGAGATAGATTGAAACTGCAGAGTTTTGAGAAACTAAAAAATAAAGTGCGAGACTGGCTTCATTATTATCAGATAATGGAGGCATATAATTTGGACAAGAAAATTGGCTTCCAGGTTGAAAAATCAAAATTAGAAACAGAACTGTTAGAACCCAAAACTAAGATTTTGTCAAAGATGTATAACTTGCTGTTGAAATGGAATACTCAGGATGAAACGGTGAAATCTGTTATGATTAAATGGGCACAAGATTTTGGACATAACATTATGTTTGCTGACTGGGAACAGTTGTGGACCACAGGTATGAAGTTTACGGCATGTAATGCTTTAAGAGAGAATATTATGAAAATGATATACAGGTGGTACATGACCCCAGTCAAGCTTGCAAAAATTTATCACTTGCCCGATAACAAATGTTGGAAATGTAAAGAAACTGAAGGTACATTCTTTCACCTTTGGTGGACGTGCCCAAGGATTAAGGCTTTCTGGGAAATGATATATAATGAACTGAAAAAGGTATTTAAATATACCTTCTTGAAGAAACCAGAGGCCTTTCTCCTGGGTATAGTCGGCCAATTGGTGCCAAAGAAGGATAGAACCTTTTTTATGTATGCCACAACAGCAGCAAGAATACTCATTGCAAAGTATTGGAAGACACAAGATCTATCCACTTTGGAAGAATGGCAGATGAAGCTGATGGACTATATGGAACTGGCAGAAATGACTGGCAGAATCCGAGACCAGGGAGAAGAGTCGGTGGAAGAAGAGTGGAAGAAATTCAAAGATTATCTACAGAAATATTGTAAAATTAATGAATGTTAGAATGATGTTGGATAGAAATTAAGTGGTTTCCAGCTGTAATGCTTTAAGGGAATATGAAAAAAGGGTTATAAATAGGTAAAAATCTAATGCTATTATTTTTAAGATCAAGGATTAGGATAATTAAAGAGGGTAAGGATTTGCTGAACCAACAGATTGAAGTGGAATACAAAAAAGGGAGGTATGAGGAGGTCCGGGAAACAAGCTAAAGGAAAATAAGTAATGGAAAATCTGGGTGTTTTTAACCATTTTTATTTTGTATTTTTGTTATTTTTTTTCACTTTTATTGTAATATTTTAAAAAATCTTAATAAATATCTTATAAAAAAAAAAAGAGAGAAGATTGAGGCTATCTTTGTCCTTCACCTTGACCGTGGCAAGGACTATTTCCTCACCATCAGGGGGAGCTACCTACCAAGCTGCTTCGGGACCTCCTTGGAAGCCTTGTGCTGGGTGAGGCAGCCGCTTGGCGAAGTTCCCGTCACCAGACTTATTGACCTGGTAGGGAAAGGGGTTGATTTACCTGGCAGGTTCATCTGCTGGATGTCTACCCTTCCCACTCTGCTTGCCTGCTTGAAAAACAGCTGCTCTTCCACTCAGCAATGTGGGGGCTGGGGGTCCTCCGCTGCATTCAGCTTCAGCTTCTGTAGCTGTGCACCCGCTTCCTGTGTGCTGTTCATGCCCTTTGTTTGCCTTGACTGAGTCATCCCAGGTTCTGGTCCTCCCACCTGCCCTTTCGCAGGGCCACTGAACCGTGTGCATTTCCCTGCCATCTGCCCAGATACTGTTCAGCCAACGGGCTGTTTCTTTCTCTTCTCAGGGCCTGTGCCATTAGCACCCTTTGTTGTCTTTTGCTCTTGCCTTCCTCCTCTGATCTCGGGGAGAAGACAGCTTCCTAGAAAAGGTAACAGTTGGTTTGCTATCCTCTAGATGTTCTTGTAGCGGGCTCAAATCAGGTACAGGCAACGCCCCGTTTACACGGGGGTTGCGTTCCGAGGTACCGTGCGTTTAAATGAAATTGCGTATATTGGGGACAGCATTGGAAAACACCCTCTAAACTTCTGGAAGCCCTTTTGAAAGGCCTTTTGAAAACCAGCAGCCTCCCTGCAAAACTCCTTGCTCCAACTCTCCACAGGCCTGAGAGGTCGGTGCCAAAGCTCCTGGGAGGGAGTCGAGATGCTGTTTCCATGCCGCTTTGCCGCTTTTGTGCTCTGGGGGGGGGGGGACATTTTTGCCCCTTCAAGTGCCCCTTCCAGCTTTGCGGCAGTGTGCATGTGCCTCGAAGGCACGTAAATGGAGTTGCCCTTGTCAACGATCAGCAGCTGCTCCATGCAGTGGCAGCTGGTCCCTTAGGGCAAACCAGGCACTACCTCACCAACCTCACCTGCCTGCCTTCTGACTCAAATCCAGTCCAGGTGGTGGCTCTAGCTCTCTGCTTTGGTCTCTTCCCTAGTCTCAACGTGGCCCTTGTAGAACTCGGCAGAGGAGAACGGAGACGAAACCAGAATTTGCCAGCACTGCTTGTCACTGATTTTGCGCTGCTTGACTATGGGTCCGCTTGCGATTGGCAGCACGGGAGGCAGAAAGCCCAGTCTCATGATGCAGGCGCCAGCCCCCTCTGGCCCCAAGAGCCAGTTTTCTCCTTGTCTCTGTGCTCAGCAACTGCTGCACAGGCTATGCCACTCTGGCTTACTCTTACCACCTGAGCACTGGCATTTGGGAAGCGGTAGTGGCTGCTTTGGGGTGGCTCAGGGAAATGTCACTCCTCTCGAAATCAGATCTACTTGGGTGTATTATCCTAGCCACAAGGAGACAGTGGTGACTGTCAATTTGGACAGCTGTAGACATTTAGAATCATGGAGGATATGTTTATCAGTGGCTACCGGTCAGGGCTATTTCTTGCCACTATTATCACAAACCACATGCTTTTGATTACCAGTTTCTGGGGAACATGATGGACAGAGTGCTCTTGTCCCCGTGTCCCTATGGACTCCCAAGGGCATGTGGTTGGCCATTGTGGGAACAAAATGCTGATCTAACCCAGCAAGGCTCCTGTGTTCTTTAGCATGCACCAGCTACTCTTGCACTAAGACTCTGATACAGTATGTGTCATTCCCCACACCAATACACACTCACTCTCTCTCTCAAGACAGGGGCGGGGAGTATTGGCGGCGGGGGAGGGGGGATGAACTGGGTCCTAATCAACAGCTGCCCTGGGGATGAGGGGATCAAATTCCCCATCCTTGCCAGCTCCTTTTAGTGTTGGGCTGCTTGCCACTGCTGTGCTCCTAAAGCTCTCTTGCTCCCCCCTCCTCTCTTTCTCTTTCTCTTGAATGTGGTAGCTTGAGATAGAACTAACCACCCTGAACATTTCTGGAGAGGAAGATGGGAAGGAGGCCGGAGGCATTGTTCACCAGCTGCTGTGTGCTGCATTGCCCAGACAAAGTCGTGGGCTGGGGCTCCAGCTGTTGCTCAGTTTCTACCACTGCCTCTGCAACGTGCTCTAGACAAGGGGTGGTGAACATGTGACCCCACCATCTCATCATGCTGGCTGGGGCTGCAGCCCATCAACCTATGAAGGCCCATCCATGTTCTGTTGCTGTTTTTGTTCCTTATTTCCTGCCCTTCACCCTAAGGTCCCAGGGCAGGTTCCAGCAATTTAAATAAAATGTTAGCCAAACCTCATGTCCACAGCTGCATATTCAGTAAGCTTTTGGGTGAGCTGCACATCCGGAGTGGGAGGATTACGAGCTGCATATTAATAGGGGGAGGGGGAGCTTGGATTTGGGGTGCGAGCAATTTGTTTTTTGTTTTCCCCCTTGAGATGCTTGCTATATATTGCGAATCATGATGTGTGTGTGTACTATGCAAAAAACACCATGTGGGGGGAACCATGAAGCCAGACAATGCTTCTCGAGATTCCTGCAGCCCCTGTGGACTCTGCCGGTTCAGCTTTCCCCTGCCCTCCTGCAGGGGGCAGCAAAAATCACAATGCGGGGGGAACCGTGAAGCCAGCCAATGCCTCTACATAGCTCCATCTTATTTCAGACATCGTGATATATTGGTGTATTGCAATGTTTAGCTAGTGATATATCACCGTGTTGAAAGCCAGCTATTGCCCAGCCCTACCTAGTTGTGGCCTCAGAGGGCAAGACTTGTCCACCCAGCTGGAGCAAGGAAAGAATGCATACAGGCACACACTCTGTCAGGGTCTCATGCCAGTCCCGCTTGTCATTGGACCTCCAGGAGAAGCAGTTTCTGGATATCGTACCCCAGGATGGTGATGACTCCACTGAGCGGCCAAGGAGATCTGGCTTTTGGTGGACCACCTCTTCAAGAATGCCTGCCACCAGGTGAGCTGAGGGGGACGGTACCATTGAAAGGATGGGTGTGGGCTGGAATCCAGTACCAGTTTTGGGGTGTGCAGGTTCCAAACGTCCCAATTGATTTATATCTTAGCTACCGACTCGCTCTTACAAACTCCTGCTGTGAGTATAGTGGCACCTTGGTGGAGCGGCAGCGGGTGGGACATCCAGCATACGGTCTTCCTTAGAGCGGCTCAGAAGAACCCAAGTGTTCCCAACCATTGTCTGTCTCTCCCTTGCAAAGCGGCTCTCTGAGACTCGCCACTAGAAGAAGCGGGGAATGATTTCACTCTCCCATTGCCCCAAATCAGGAGAAGGGTAGTAGGAATGCTACTGTGGAAAGCAGGCAGGATACAATTCTCAGCCCTTGTGCCAGCTCTCTTGGTGATGGGCTTCTCTCCACTGTGGCATTCCTCGACCTCACATTATGCACCCCAGGGCTGGATTGTTCTGCATGCTATCCAGGATGTACCTCATCCCTTCCGAACGCATGGGTGATACTCTGCTTCAGGAGGACCTCTTCCAGACCCTGGGCACGCAGGACGAGCTGCAGGAGAGAATTGAGTGCCTGGACACCAGCATTCCCGAGATGATCCGTATCCTCTTTGGGGGGCATTGTTGGGGAGCAGGGCTGCTTGGTGGTTTTCTTTCGCTCTTGGCTGGAGTGGACCTCACTTTTATATACCTGGTGGCTTAGGTTCCTAGGCCACCCCATCCTTAAGGCTCTGGGACACAGCACAATGAAATGCCCACAGTCAAGTCCAGTCATGCATCCAAACAGCTTCACAGCTTTAACCCCCATTTGAAAACATCAGCCTGGCTAGATAGAGCAGAGGTGGGGAATCTTGACAGACCCGCAGGCCCCACATCTAGCATCATACGTGGTGTCAAGGTAAAGACATGGCTGCAAAGGAGCTTCAAGGGTGCGTTCAATTGTTCTTTGGCAAGCAGGGTTTGTTGACCGCACTTTTGGAGTTGACCACTAGTATTTGCTGTTTGGATTGAAACCATGCCTGCAGAAGGACATTTCCTCGGCAGATCAGCTTTGCAGGCAGCTTCGTCAAGAGGGGAGGTGTGGGATAATTACAGTGGGGTGGCTCAGTTGGTAGAGCGTGACACCCTTAATCTCAGGGCTGCGGGTTCAAAATGTGGGGTAATAAGCAAAGGATTTTAGGTATACTAAAAACAACAAGACCGTCCATAAAATGTATGCTATTGCCATGCCAATATGAGAGAAAATTAGTTGGAGGGTGGCAAGGAATGGGGCCACGGACCCCTGATTGGGAATAACGGAACTAGATGTTCCTCGGTGTCCCTTCCAACTCCACAATTCTAGGATCCTGTGTCTTAAACACAAATCTTGAGGAATAGTGTGTGTGTGTGTGTGTGTGTTTCTGTTTGAACTTTCCCAGCCTTTGCTTTATTCTGATTTGCGCTTGCGTCCCTACTCCCCACGTGTAGAATTGCTATACCTTTGGATTTGGACATTCAAGCGTTTCCCGCATGGACACTTGTTTCCAACGGCCAAATCCCGGCGGTGGATGGCAACCCTACCCACTTGTGCCAGATTGCCTGGCATACATTACAAGCATCTAGTCACATAGATTCTCCAGAATCCCGGAGCTATCCCACCTGACGGGAAGAGTCCGCGACCAGAAGGAGGAGGAGTACCAGGAAGAATGGACAAAATTCAAAGATTATTTAGCTAAATATGTCAAGATAACCTAATTGGAAAAGCTTGCAAATATGAGAGAGGCTTAGGATTTAAATATGTAAGGATAGGAATTAAGATGTTTTAAGCTAGATTAGAAAGAATGAAAGATGTGAAGTGATCAAGTTTTTTTTTGTGGTTTTTTTTTGAGAAGATTGATTTTGGAAAACTGTTAAAATGAAATACAATGAAATTCAACCAGGGGGATTTGAGGAAGTCACTTAACAATGTTATCAAGATTGGTTTAATTACAATTAGGATGTATGTATGTATGTATGTATGTTTGTTTGTTTCTCTTAAAAAAAATTTGGAAAATTAATTTAAAAAACTGAAAAGAAAAACACCATAGATTATCCAGAATCCCAAGCACCGACACTGTGAAACTTCCATAGGAATAAAAGGTAGGGGGAAAGGAGGCACAATGTCAAGCAGGCAATAGAATAAACCCGAGCACTGTGGGTCTAAAACCGGCCTCTGAATCTCTTGCTCCCCACTCTGCCCTTCTAACAATACCATTTTTTTGCTTGCTGGATGGCTGTGTGCAATGAGACCTCAGCCACTGAGGAAGGGTGCTGGCCCAGTGGGAGAAGTATGTGCTTGGCATGCAGGCGATCCAAAAATCAATTCAAGCCCAAAATTCCAGTTCTCATGTTTTCTGTATACATGGCTAATTTAAAGGGGAATAGCATGGTGCCTTCCACAGAGTCAGACCATTGAGCCACCAAACTCCTTAAGGGAGGACCAGAGCTCGCTGGTAATGCAGGTCCCAGAACAGTCTCCAGCATCTCCAGGTGAAACTGAAAACATCACCTGCCTGGAACCTTGTAGAGCCACTGCCAATCAGTACAGACAGTGCTGAGTTAGGTAGCTATGATCCATCCACCATCACCCTTTGCCCGAAGCAAAGGCACATCGCTGGTCCAAATCTTTGAAAGACTTTCCCTGCTCACCAAGCCACCTGCCCTCCTTTATGCATTGCCGATGGCTTATCAAAGGGATCCTCACTGCAAGTCTCATCAAGGCAGACAGCTTGATGAAATCTTGGTGCCCTTTCTTACAAAATGCTAACAGGGACAATGGCACCAGTTGCCCTCTGGACTCACAGGGTGCAGCTTACTTTGGAGCCATCAGTTGTACACATTTGGAATGGCCCTTGAGAAAGGATAGTCTGCCTATATTCAGCAGCTTACCACCTTGTTGTTTGTTAAAAACTTGAATAAAAAACATGCTTAAAATGAAACAGGAAAAATGAAATTTTGCTGGCTTCTTGAGAAAAGAATAATGCCTCATTATTTGTATCTGCTTTTAAATGTTGTTTCTCTTCTCTTTGTAATGAGTTTTACTGGGTCTGTGGTCATTTTAAGTTGCTTACCTTCACTAAAATATATAAATCTACTCGACTGGAAACTTTTATTATCCAAATTCAAACCCACTTTGGATAGCAAAATTCCTGGAGTGGGGAGGAGGGTTCAATGTTCTAATAGATTAGATATGGACAGTCCTTCAGTACAGCAAAACTTGACACTTTGAAACCTTTGAGTCCTTTCCAAAAGGACTTCACCCACTATTTAGGGGGGAAGTATGTCAGAACTGACCTTCTGCAGTACTGATTCCACATTCTTGGACTCCTAATCTTACACGTAAGTTAGAGCTGGAACCATCTCAGGCCCTATGGCGCTTGAAATGACCATGACCTATTGAGCAAAACCACAGAATCCACCTCTCTGGTGACTAAACCCCACTTGCGTTTACAAAATAAATTAACAACAGAGGAAAATCATGGAAGAAATAAAATGGCTTTTGAAATTAACAAAGGCGATTCCTTTTATCCACATGTATTACGGGACATGTTCAAAGCGCCCCTCAGGAGAAATTCTGTAAGCAAAGGTAGCAGATACACAAGGACACATTGCTAAAAGAAACAAAGGGATTTGGAGGGACCATGAGTGAACAGGTAGTACCAGAATGTACAGAATTGTACCTAGAAAAAGGTTACAACTGGATTACCTTTTTGTAAACAAAAACAACAACAACCCCCAAAATAAAACTCGGAAGCAGCAGGACGCCTTAGGAACTCTTCAAAAAACAAAACACAAAACTGCATATCCCTACCTAGTCACCAAATGTGAGGGGAAACATAAACCAGCATCTTACACTGCTTTAAATGATAGCCAGATTCTGCAATTTTTTACCACACCAGAAGTAAAAGCACGGGGCATTCATAAGTTTTTGAAAAATCATGCACTTCATTTGTAGGCAAGGGAAAGCTTTCTGCAATGTACAGAATCTTACTAAGACACACAATCTGTTGAAATGACCAAGCAGCGGACGAGATTCGGGGACAGTGGTGTGCCGCCTGGGGAAATGTTCCTTTCCATTCACCTTAAGCAAAGATGTGGTGACCTTGTGCATCCATAAATAACTTTCAGAAATGTATTCCATTACTTCCCAAAGCTTCTCAATGGGCTACCAAATGGCATTTCTTTCTATTTTGGATGAAACTGGGGAAGCAGCTTTAGACGAAGGGGTTGCTGACATTCACTGGCCTGGAAAACACCTGATGCCAATATGATGGCAAATTGTGGGTGGTGCATTGATGGAGAAACTAAGGCAACAAATGAGGACATGACGCCACCGGTGTTCTAAAGATACATTTCATGTAAAGATTATGATGGGCTTCTTCAATTCCCATAGCCTCTTACAAGCAGAGGTTTTAGATCAATTTTCTGTAAACCTCTGTCATAAATAGTTGTCACTGGAAATACGACCAAAACAATGCAATGCTGGACTCATCCCTCCCATCAGCGTGCCTGGAAAGCACGGGTCCCAGTAGTTTCCGCCTTACTCTGCTCCTTTCTCTGTGAAAGCCTGCTCTTTAGCTTTCACATCGGAGCAAACCTCAACCCACCCCCTCCCAAAGATACCTTTTTTATGAGCCCCCCTACTCTGCGTGTGCTTTCTTTGGCTCCTGTCTCAATGTGCAGAAATTGAGCACGTGAATTTTCCAGCATCGGGAGTTTCCCCCAAGACAGTGTCGAGATCAGGCGTGTTTGTGTGGCTCCACGCTTGCAATTCTTGTGGCTTTGGCTAAGAGGAGTGCATGCACTTTCAGCAAGACATAGCTAGTTAGCTAGCTAGACAGTTTACCTCCCTTTGCTACAGTTTAAATTTCTGCATGCCATCTGCTGTTGTGGAACAAGTCATCCCCATGATCCCTCTAGCCCAGTGTTCTCTAGGGCGGCCCACAGAAGCTCTCAAGGGTTTCAGACAAAACATTTGTTCACTTCAGCATATAGCAGTCCAAAGAAATGTATGCTCTAGAAGGTCACAGGCTCCCCCGTCTTTGGGGTAGAGGTTTGACGTCTGAAACTAGATCTGCAGGACTCATAAACATTTCACTCTGTAGAGATGAGTAGTCGGCACCGTCCGAGTATAGGAGGAGGGGGTGGAATACAGGGCTGAGAAATAGAAGAATGCGTTCAATCTCCTACACGAAGCCAGAGCCAATTATGAAGATTGTGTTGGTTTCTATTTCCCTCACTGAGCAGCAACTGCAGTCACAAGACATTGTTTTGCATTCCACAGTCAGAGTTACTGTTGGATTCCCACGGGAATGGGAGACTGGATGTGACGTACACTGATTTCCTGTTTTTCAGTGTTCTCTCGGTTTCTTTGTTAGAGAGATAGTTGCTTCTCTACTCTCACAGAGGCAAGATGCATGTTTGTATTCTCTCAGCATAGAGTGGAAATAAAGTTAAGAATGTGACACATACTGCTTATCCTTCTGCTGTGTGGACTACTCTGCTTGGGCTCAAGATGAGACGAGCCTGTATAAGCTTCAAATGGGCCGAAGCTGGTCAAAATCTCACATTTTTGGTTATGGGCCCAGATAAACGGAATCAGAATGCCAGCAGAGGAACAGAGAGATGGAACGGTCTTATCTGCTCTGCGTGTCAAGAAGATTGATGAGAGGTATGTGCTCATTGTTCCGGGAAGCCTGCCAGCTCCTAATTAATGGCTATAAGGCTGGACTATGAACTTTTAAGCCTGCTACGCAGAGGCTTGAAAAGCGAAAGTGCTTTTAAAAGTGCTTTTGGAATGAAGCTGCTGTACACAGACGCAGCTTGATTAAAGCAGCAGAGATGGCTAATGCAAGGCTGGCTGATGCTTGTGGGATTCCTAAGCTCAATAAAAAGAATTACGAGAACTGGGTGCTCTACGCAGAGGCTCTTCTGTGAAAAGAAGGTCTGTTTACAGTTATTACAGACAACCCCCCAGCTCCAATAACAGATGAATGGGCAGCTAAGGATTCCAAAGCAAGGGGAACTCTTACATTGATAGTCTCCCCAGAAGAGCTCTGTCTGTTGCGTGATAAGACCTCAGCCAGAGAGATTTGGGACGCTTTAAGAGATGCTCATTTGAGGACAGAAGCTGGTGCTTCTTTGTTCTACTATGCCAAGCTGCATGATATGGCACTTGCTGAAGGTGCAGATGTCTGTACACATCTGATGGAGATGCAGAATCTGAGACATGAGCTGCAACAGAGAGGACTCACCGTTCCAGAGGCTGTGTATTCCTTCATGATACTACATTCTTTGGGTTCAAGTTGGGAGTCCGTTGCCACTCAGATTGCTATTCAGCCAACTGCTCAGATCACAGTAGCCCATGTTACTGCCGTGATTCTGAATGAAGCGGACAGGCGAGGTGCTAGCTGCATCGGTAAGGGGGAGTCTTCACAGACGTCATCCCAGAATGCAGTGGAACCACCAGATGGCACCAAAGCTTTGAAGGCAGTGAAATGCTACTCGTGTGGACGTCTAGGCCATATGAAGAAGGAATGCAGATTTCCCAGGGCCAAGACAGAGCATCGCAGCGAAAGCTCATCGTGTGGTAAAGGCAAAGGCAAAGGTCCGGTGTCCAGGACAACGCAGCACAAGGCAATGGTCTCACGCTTCACTCCAAAGGTTGCGAAGGTCCAGAAGACGTCTAGATCTTTCTTCGTGGTGGATACGGGTGCAACGCACCACTTATGCAACAACAAGTGACTGTTTGTGTCTTTTACACCGCAGGAAGGTGCGATTCACCAGGCGGATGACCACACGATCCCCAGTCAAGGCTACGGGACTGTTGTTCTTCACAGTTTGGACTTATCGATACAAGATGTTCTCTACGTTCCAGATGCTTCACACAATCTACTCAGTGTTGCGCAGCTGAATGAACGGAAAATTGACGTTTCCTTCAAGAACAAGAAGTGCACCATCACAAAGAAAAATGATTATGTATTGCATGCTGAATATGTTGATCGTTTGTTTGTTTTGTATTTTGATGATGTTGTGCAGGATGAAACTTGTTGCATTGCAGGTTCTAACAAAAGTTTGCATGCAGGATGTATTCATGATTTTCACAGGAAATTTGGTCATTTGCATTTTGAGGCAGTATCTAAAATGCCTGCCTTGGTTGAAGGTATGACTATTAAACCCTGCAGGTACCACATGAAGTGTAAGGCATGTGCAGCAAACAAAGTGAAAATGGCTGCGAAAGGTAAGGTGTCTAGTAGGCAAGCTACAGAACCATACCAGGTTGTGCATGCTGATTTGGTTGGTCCACTGTCGCCCTCTTTGGGTGGAAACAAATACTTCATGGTTCTCATTGATGCATTTTCCAGGTATATTTATGTGTACAATCTCGAGCAGAAATCAGAGGCTTTCCCAAGGTTCAAGGAATTCTGTGCTTGGTTGGAAAATGTGCATGGTAAGAAGATAAAAACTCTTTTCACTGATCGTGGGGGGGAATTCACTTCTCAGCAGTTTGAAGCTTTTCTGACTGAGAAAGGAATTCAACATGATTTGTCTAGTCCTCGCTCACCATGGCAGAATGGACTTTGTGAGAGAGCAAATCAGACATTGCTTCAAGGTCTAAATAATAATAATAATAATAATAATAATAATAATAATAATAATAATAAATTATTTATATCCCGCCCTCCCCAGCCGAAGCCGGGATCAGGGCGGCTAACAACAATAAAACAGTACAAAAGTACAGCACAAACAACACTCTAAAATCATTCATTATAAAATTAATTAATTCAAGCCACTGGCAACCATTGGGCCAGAGCTCCGCGAAGATTGCCGAGGGAGGGAGTCAGGCTGTGCCCTGGCCAAAGGCCTGGTGGAACAGCTCTGTCTTGCAGGCCCTGCGGAAAGATATCAAGTCCCACAGGGCCCTGGTCTCTTGTGACAGAGTGTTCCACCAGATCGGAGCCACGGCCGAAAAAGCCCTGGCTCTAGTTGAGGCCAGCCTAACTTCTCTGTGGCCTGGGACCTTCAAGATGTTTTTATTTGAAGACCGTAAGTTTCTCTGTGGGGCATACCAGGAGAGGCGGTCCCGTAGGTACAAGGGTCCTAGGCCGTATAGGGCTTTAAAGGTTAAAACCAGCACCTTAAACCTGATCCAGTACTCCACCGGGAGCCAGTGCAGCTGGTATAGCACCGGGTGAATGTGATCTCGCAGCGAAGACCCCGTAAGGAGTCTCGCTGCAGCATTCTGCACCCGCTGGAGTTTCTGGGTCAGTCTCAAGGGCAGCCCCACGTAGAGCGAGTTACAATAATCCAGTCTGGAGGTGACCGTCGCGTGGATCACAGTGGCTAGGTCAGGGCGAGAGAGGTAAGGAGCCAACTGCTTAGCTTGGCAGAGATGGAAAAATGCCGCCTTTGTTGTAGCTGCAATCTGCGCCTCCATGGAAAGGGAGGTGTCGAAGATTACACCCAAACTCTTAACGGACGGTGCTGGCACTAATTGCGCCCCCGCAAGAGATGGGAGTTGCCCCCCCAATCCCATATCGTCCCGTCCCAGCCACAGGACCTCTGTCTTCGAACAGGATTTCGCTTCAACCGGCTCCCACGTAACCATCCAGCCACAGCTTCCAAACATCTGGTCAGTGTGTCTGGGCCGAGTCAGGATGGCAATCCATCAACAGATAGAGTTGGGTGTCATCAGCATACTGATGGCAACCCAGCCCAAAACTCCGGACAAGCTGGGCGAGGGGGGGCATAAAGATGTTGAAAAGCACCGGGGAGAGTATCGCACCCTGAGGTGCTCCACACACCAAGGAGTGGGGCGATGACAATTTCCCCCCAAGCGCCACCCTCTGTCCCTGACCAGAGAGAAACGAGCGCAGCCATTGAAGGGCTGTGCCCTGGATCCCCACGTCGGCAAGGCGGTGGTCCAAAAGTTCGTGATCGACCATGTCGAAAGCTGCTGACAGATCTAGAAGAATCAGCAGCCCCGACCCACCTCGATCCAGCTGTCTACGAAGATCATCTGTTAGGGCAACCAGAGCCGTCTCGGTCCCATGACCAGCGCGGAAGCCGGACTGGAATGGATCCAGAGCCGATGTTTCATCCAGAAACCCACCAAGCTGTTCAGCAACCGCTCTCTCAATCACCGTACCCAGGAACGGAAGATTCGAAACCGGGCGGTAATTGGATAGATCTAAAGGATCTAATGATGTTTTCTTTAAGAGTGTCTTAAGACGTGTCTCCGGACAGCGCTGGCCCCCGGCCTCTTAAGTGAGATGGGCGCACAACCCTAGAGTCGGACACGACTGGCCCGTACGGGCAGGGGTACCTTTACCTTTACCTTTAAAGGATCTAATGATGTTTTCTTTAAGAGCGGGCGCACCACTGCCTCCTTCAGTTCCCCTGGGAATGTCCCCATGCCAAGGGACAAATTGATGCTATCCCCCAGGAGGGCCCGCACCTCGTCTGGACACGCTCTAATCAGCCAAGACGGGCACGGGTCGAGAGGACAGGTGGTGGGCTTTCCAGCTCGGAGGAGTCTGTCCACATCGGCTGGGGATATCCGGTGGAAGTGGTCCAATACTGGACCCGAGGACAGTCGAGGGGCCTCCAGTTCCTTTATTGTATCCAAATTGGCAGGGAGGGCATGGCGGAGCAACAAGACCTTCTCAGCAAAAAAGCTTGCAAATGCCTCACAGCTGTGTGTCAAATTGTTATTTAAATTTGGCTGTCCCTCAAGGGACGTTAAAGACCTGATTATACTAAATAATTGCGCCGGGCGAGAGCTAGCGGATGCAATGGAGGCCGAGAAGTAAGAGTTCTTAGCAGCCTTCACCGCCATTTCGTAGGTTTTCATAAAAGCCCTATAAGATGTTCTTTTTTAAAAAATGATATTTATTGAGAATTTAAAATTACAAAGAAAGAAAGGAAGAAACAAGAGAAAAAGAAAAAGAAAAAGGTAGGCAAAAATAGCAATTAAACAATACAAGTCAATAAAGTCCAAAGTAAAAAAAAAACAAAAACAAAACACACAATACATCAAAATCAAAAATCAAAAATAAACAAAAAATTTAAAAACAAATCCAATATTCCCAAATCCTTATCTTTCATTAACTTGTTTCATCGACCTCCTCACACCTCCCTTTTTTGTATTCTAGTTATTAATTATCTCAGCAAATCCTTTCCAGAGCCAGTGTGCTGTAGTGGTTAAGAGCGGTAGTCTCGTAATCTGGGGAACCGGGTTCACGTCTCTGCTCCTCCACCTGCAGCTGCTGGGTGACCTTGGGCCAGTCACACTTCCTTCAAGTCTCTCAGCCCCACTCACCTCACAGAGTGTTCGTTGTGGGGGAGGAAGGGAAAGGAGAATGTTAGCCGCTTTGAGACTCCTTAAAGGGAGTGAAAGGCGGGATATCAAATCCAAACTCCTCCAAACTCCTCCATCTTTCACAATATTCTGTCATTAAATTACCTTAATCTATTTTAACCTTATCTTACCCTAAAAAAACCCTAAAGCTTAAAACTTAAGTCTTATTTATACCTAATTCTTTTAAGCATAACATATTCTTACATAATTCTTTTTAACATTTCTACTAAAGCCAAATAATTTCATTCCAACATTTTTCTAATACTCATTAATTTTACAATAATTTTCTAAATGAATTTTTAAAACTTTCTTCCAATCTTCATCCATCGTCTCTTCTTCCTGGTCTCGGGTTTTGTCAGTCCTTTCCATCCCATCCATCTAGTCCATCAACCTGGTGACCTTCTATCCGAGGCTCTTAAGTCTTTTCCATGTCCCTTCCACAGTTCTTCTTCATGTTTATACCTGTACTTTACTTTATCTTCTGCTGATCTTATTCTTAATTTCCTTCCTTTCTCTCGGGGAGACTCCAACTTGACAATATCTTTGTCCCTTCTCGAGAAGTCAGCCCATACTCCATAGTCGACACTGAAATCCATATGATATTTAAAGGCATGTTTCAAAGTCCCTCCAAAGTTAAGGGCCCCCACAACTCCAAACTCCCCCTGGCCCAAAGCCAAATTCGAAAGGTCAAAACATCCCTGCATAGGGGGATCTATCCAGCTTCCCATCTCCAGGCCAAACAGAACTCCATCTCTCCAAATCTGACTTTCTCCAGGTTCATTCGTCAAATCCAACAACTTATGTTGCTGCAGGACCGCAGCTCTCTCCATTTCTGCTACTTGAGGTTCAGCAACAACCTCCTCCTTTATCTTCTTCACCACTTGATCTGTCAAAGCACATTCCTGGATTAATTCCTGAGTGGGTTCTATATAGGTATTCACTGTTTGTCCAAAATTTCCGACTGCAACAGTCATCAAATCCATCTTCTCATGTAGCTGTTCCAGTAAAGCGCTTGTCTTGCAAAGAGCAAGCACTAAAGCTTCTTCTGGGCACATTCTTGTTCAAGGTCAAAGTCTGGTCCCATGATCTTTAATCTCTACAGCTGCAAAGCTCCCCAGATCGACTCTAATAACAGTTTCACAAGCTCCCTCTAGGGGAAACAATTTCTATTTGTATCCGTCTTTTTAAAAGCAAATCTAGCAACAAAGTTCCTTTCCTTTTTCGGATACTTTGTTCCTTTTAAATGCAAAAGGGAACATTGGAATCAGTATGTTTCTCTTTTTTAACTATCTGTCAAAAACATTTTGTCCACAGTCAATGAACTTTCCCAAAGCGTCTGTCCTGACACCCCGCTCCCAGGTTCAAGACGGTGGAAATTTATCTTTCTTTACTTTCTCTTCTGCAGGTTTAAACAGTCTAAAAGGATTCCCCCCTCTTCTCCTGCTTCCAAGGGGGGTTTAAAATTTTAACTGATGGAAATTTCATCCTTTACGAACGACTTTCCAGACTCTAGCTTGCAATGTCTTTGCTTCAATCTATTTACAAAAGCGGAAGGCAGACTTCCTGTTTAGACCTTCCCGCTTCGGTGCCAAATTAAGAAATTTCATAGTCCAATTTTCCGTTCTACTCACGGGCAGTTGTTTAAAATCCAATTGTCCACAGGAAAAAGTCAGCGCTCTCCGGCAACAGCAATGCGGCTTCACTCCGTGAAAAGAGCAGTCATAGAATCATAGATTCATAGAATCATAGAGTTGGAAGAGACCACAAGGGCCATCGAGTCCAACCCCCTGCCAAGCAGGAAACACCATCAGAGCACTCCTGACATATGGTTGTCAAGCCTCTGCTTAAAGACCTCCAAAGAAGGAGACTCCACCACACTCCTTGGCAGCAAATTCCACTCTCGAACAGCTCTTACTGTCAGGAAGTTCTTCGTAATGTTTAGGTGGAATCTTCTTTCTTGTAGTTTGGATCCATTGCTCCGTGTCCGCTTCTCTGGAGCAGCAGAAAACAACATTTTCCCCTCCTCTATGTGACATCATTTTATATATTTGAACATGGCTATCATATCACCCCTTAACCTCCTCTTCTCCAGGCTAAACATGCCCAGCTCCCTTAGCCGTTCCTCATAAGGCATCGTTTCCAGGCCTTTGACCATTTTGGTTGCCCTCCTCTGGACACGTTCCAGTTTGTCAGTGTCCTTCTTGAACTGTGGTGCCCAGAACTGGACAGAGTACTCCAGGTGAGGTCTGACCAGAGCAGAATACAGTGGCACTATTACTTCCCTTGATCTAGATGCTATACTCCTATTGATGCAGCCCAGAATTGCATTGGCTTTTTTAGCTGCCGCGTCACACTGCTGGCTCATGTCAAGTTTGTGGTCAACCAAGACTCCTAGATCCTTTTCACATGTACTGCTCTCAAGCCAGGTGTCACCCATCTTGTATTTGTGCCTCTCGTTTTTTTTTTCCCCAAAGTGCAATACTTTACATTTCTCCCTGTTAAAATTCATCTTGTTTGTTTTGGCCCAGTTCTCTAATCTGTCAAGGTCGTTTTGAAGTGTGAGCCTGTCCTCTGGGGTGATAGCCACCCCTCCCAGTTTGGTGTCATCTGCAAATTTGATCAGGGTGCCCTTGAGTCCATCATCCAAGTCGTTGATAAAGATGTTGAATAAGACCGGGCCCAAGACAGAACCCTGTGGCACCCCACTAGTCACTCTTCTCCAGGATGAAGAGGAACCATTGATGAGCACCCTTTGGGTTCGGTCAGTCAGCCAGTTACAAATCCACTGAGTGGTAGCATAGTCAAGACCGCATTTTACCAGCTTCTTTACAAGAATATCATGGGGCACCTTTTCAAATGCCTTGCTGAAATCAAGGTAGGCTACATCCACTGCGTTCCCTTCATCTACCAGGCTTGTAATTCTGTCAAAAAACGAGATCAGGTTAGTCTGACATGACTTCTTTTTCAGAAATCCATGCTGACTATTGGTGATCACAGCATTCCTTTCTAGGTGCTCACAGACTGTTTGCTTAATGATCTGCTCCAGAATCTTCCCTGGTATTGATGTCAGACTGACTGGGCGGTAATTATTTAGGTCCTCTCTTTCCCCCTTTTTGAAAATAGGGACAACATTTGCCCTCCTCCAATCTGCCGGGATTTCGCCTGTTCTCCAGGAATTCTCAAAGATGACTGCCAGTGGTTCTGAGATTACATCTGCCGATTCGAAGCACTGCGCCATTCACCCCACGTCGCTCCGGATCCCCGAAACCGGGTTTCCCCGCAAGTAGGGGAGGCGCGAAAGGTGCCAGCCGAATCCCATGTCCACAGGCTTCTCCCGCCTGTGGTTTTTAGTGGGTCTCCGCCTTGCCGCGGCGGTCCAGACCCTAATTCTCACGATGCGGATTCCTCCCGATCAGAGGAAATCCGCCATTGCCAGAGGCGCTAACCCGGAAGTCCCAAAGCCCTATAAGATGTTCTTGAGGCTCCGTCACAGGCACCCCGCCATACTCGCTCTAACCGTCTGAGGTCCCGCTTCATTTTCTGGAGCTCCTCGGTAAACCAGGGAGCCCGGTTTCTGCGGGGTCGCAGAGGACGCTTAGGTGCGATCTCATCGATGGCTCCCAGGAGCTGGATATTCCAGCCCTCAACAAGCTCAGTCAATGAGTCGCCAGGGGGAGCAAGGTCCCGCAAGGCTTGGCGGAATCTATCAAGGTCCATCAGCCACGGCTCGCCACCTAAGCAGGGTGGGGGTGGAAAGTCAATCCTGGCTTTCAGAGCGTAGTGATCAGACCATGGCACCTTCATCGAAGGAGACATGATCACATCTATACCTATGCCAAAGATCAAATCCAGCATGTGGCCTGCTTGATGTGTGGGGCCCGAAACAAACTGGGAGAGCCCTAGTGTCGCTATGGAAGACACCAGGTCCAGAGCCTGTGAGGAGGGAGTGGCATCAGCATGGATGTTGAAGTCCCCCAATACCAATAGGTTAGGGAACTCCAAGGCCCAGCTGGCCACCGCCTCCAATAGGCCTGACAGGGTGGCTGCTGGTGCGTTAGGTGGCCGGTACACCAGCCAGACAGCCAAGCTCTCCTCAGAGCCCCACACTAGGCCAACACATTCAATGCCGGGGATCGATGGTGATGGTAGAGCCCTGAAAGGACAATCTTCCCGGATTAATAATGCCACCCTTCCCCCCCCCGGCCCACAGTCCGCGACTGGTGGAGGACGGAGAAACCCGGGGGCGCCATCTCTCGTAAGGTAACTGTTGCCCCTTCGCGCACCCAGGTCTCCGTCACACAAGCCAGGTCGACCCCCTGCGAGATAAAGAAATCTCGCAGGGTGGAGGTTTTGTTGCCTATAGACCTGGCATTGCACAGCACAAGTGACGGAGGTGAGTAATCCTTGCTCACCCTACCCTCGTCCCTCGGGATGAGGCGCAGATTGGAGGGGTACGAGCATATCCATATCTTGATCCCCTTCGCCTATAACATCTGCCCCCACCGCCATACCTCCCTCGCCCCTCCACGGTAGCAATCCCAAGCCTCATAGTAGCCTCCATTGATGGCAATTAATGTTATTCTTTCGCAGCCTAAAACAATAAAACCTTAAAACAATAAGAACAAAAAACAAAAACAACCCAGAAAACAATAAAACAATACAAATAAAAACTGCAAAAATTACAAATTCATCAAAATCTAACTAATTCCCAAGCCCACCCAAACATCCACCCCACCCCCATATATAAAAAATCTAAAGGGAAAGGGAGATTTTAAAACATGTTAAAAAGAACTCTGCACCCCTCCGGGTCCTCCTGGGCAGTAGCAGCATCAGTGGCAACAACCGTCCTTGTGAGGCCCCACCCTGGGCCAGATAGTAGGTGGCAGGAGCAGGGCCCTCAGACACTCACACAGGGGAGTCCTCCTGGGCAGCAGAGCAGTCCTTTTGAGGCTTCAGGCCCCGCCCCAGGCCAGATGGTAAGTGGCAAGAGCAGGGCCCTTGCTGCATGATGCCAATCTTCCAGAGAGTTATTGGGCGGAATATTTGGCATGTTTTGTTTACAGTTATAATCGCAGGTTATCTTCAGTGATTGGTTGTACCCCCTATGAGAAGATGTTTGGCAAGAAACCATACATCAAACACATGAGAATTTTTGGTTCTGACATGTGGGTTCACACACCACAAAGCTCCAAGTTAGGCAAGCGTGGATTGCATGGTATCTTTCTAGGTTATCAGAAAGGTTCTTACAGAATAATGATGACTGACTCTAAGACAATTAGGCTTACAAGAAGTGTTGAGTACAATGCCAAGTGGGAGGAGAATGTGGGAATTTTCCAATGTTATTCTGATTACAGTGATGAGACTGAGGATAGGCAGCAGCCACAGCAGCAGCAGCAGCAACAGCCACAGCTGCCGCAACAACCCACACCCACTGATCAAGGTCCTGATTCTGAGTCTGAGACTGAATCGGGTGATTCAGAGGATTTCAAGAGTGCGAAAGCCTCTATGCGACCCTCTGAAAGCTCTGATCAAGAATTGGAGGAACCATTGTTCACAATAGGTCATTTTTCTCCTAAGAAGGAAGAGGAGAGTGTTGAAGACCTACGGCTAATTCGCAGGTCACAAAGAGCCACTAAAGGCAGACCTCCAAAGAGATTTGCTGATGAATTTGCTAAAACAGCAGTAGCAGCTGTTAAAAGCTCCAAGAAGATATTTGAACCTTAAAGTTTCCAAGAAATCCAGGATTTGGATTCAAAGGATGCTGAGTCATGGTTAAATGCCATGAAGGCTGAGCTTGATTCCTTAGAGAGGAACAAAACATGGGAGCTTGTTCCAGTAGTTCCAGGAATGAAACTGCTTTGAAGCAAATGGGTCTGCAAAGCGAAGACTGATCAAAATGGCAAGATAGTCAGACACAAAGCCAGATTGGTAGCCAGAGGTTTTTCACAGGTGCCAGGTGAAGACTATCACGAGACCTACTCACCCAGCGTGAGGTATGAGAGCATTAGGCTTATGCTCAAGCTTGCTGCAGAAGAGAATCTTCACGTTAGTCACCACGATGTGAATACAGCGTTTTTTTATGGATCTCTAGGTGAATCTCTTTATATGCTTCCACCTGATGGCGTACAGGTAAAACAGGGATTTGTTTGTTCTCTGAAGAAGTCTCTTTATGGTCTCAAACAAAGTGCACGGTGTTGGCACACAAAACTCACTGAAGCATTGTTTTCTCTAGGTTTTCAGCAAGGGAAAGCTGATCCATGTGTATTTGTCAAAGAGGAGGGGCAAAAGAAGCTGTATTGCTTGTTTTATGTTGATGATATTCTGTTCTTTTGGAAGGATGTCACAATGTACAATAACGCCCTAGCTCAACTGAAAGAACACTTTGACATGAAAGATCTTGGTGAGGTAAACAACTACCTATCTCTGGAAATAGAGAGAGATCAAGATGGTAACATTCTAGTACACCAGTCACGGAAAATCGCTGATGTGTTAAGCAAACTAAATCTAATGGATGCTAACCCTGTAGACACACTGATGACAACAGGTTATCAGGTAGATGACACTGAAGGAGCATTTTCTGACACTACACTGTACAGAAGTGTGCTAGGTAAGCTAAACTTCATTGCCAGATGTTCAAGACCTGACATTGCTGTTAGCTGTAATTTGCTAAGCAGACAAGTCAACAATCCTACTGTTAAGGATTGGAAAGCTCTGAAACGCATGGCACGCTATTTGAAAGGCACTATGCATTACAGACTGAGGTTTAACAATCAGAAGTCTGGTGGTCTTGAGATATTTGCAGATGCAAGTTTTGGTGGTGACACTACAGACAGGAAAAGTGTGTCTGGAGTTTGCTACATGTACAATCAGGGTCTATTTGATTGGTCATGCAAGAAGCAAACAACAGTTAGCTTAAGTACTTGTGAAGCTGAACTGAATGCACTGTCTTATTCACTTAAAGATTGTGAATGGTTGTTACAATTGTGCAAAGACATGAAAATTCCTGTCAAATGTCCAATCCATGTTTATCAAGACAACAAAGCATGTTTAGCTTTGCTGAATTCTGAAGGGTTTAAGCAAAGCACGAAGCACTTGCAATTGAAGTTGCAACATGCTAGGGAACGTGTTCAGAAGGGACTCGTAACGGTGTCCTATATTCCAGGTAACGAAATTCCTGCTGATGTATTGTCCAAGGTTGTATCAAGGGATCAACACTGTACCTATGTGCAGAAGTTGGGTTTGTACTGATATTGTACGAACATGCTGCCCAGTGATGTTCACAGAAAGGGGGAGGATGTTGGTTTCTATTTCCCTCACTGAGCAGCAACTGCAGTCACAAGACATTGTTTTGCATTCCACAGTCAGAGTTACTGTTGGATTCCCACGGGAATGGGAGACTGGATGTGACGTACACTGGTTTCCTGTTTTTCAGTGTTCTCTCGGTTTCTTTGTTAGAGAGATAGTTGCTTCTCTGCTCTCACAGAGGCAAGATGCATGTTTGTATTCTCTCAGCATAGAGTGGAAATAAAGTTAAGAATGTGGCACATACTGCTTATCCTTCTGCTGTGTGGACTACTCTGCTTGGGCTCAAGATGAGACGAGCCTGTATCAGCTTCAGATGGGCCGAAGCTGGTCAAAATCTCACAGATTGACCAGTTGCTTATAGATCAAATGCATGGATCATGCAGCTGCAAAGAGGTCTACCCAGCCGCTCCCACAGGCAACATGGAATTCTTCTGTGCAATTTACTGTGGTGGTGTTGTTGTTAAAGATGTAAGACAAGCCTATATTGCACTTCATTAAAAATGCCAGGTCACTTCACAACAATATACTGATGGACTCAGTAGAATCAGCAATCAATACTGGGGCATGGGCCTTGGTTGGCACCCTGAAATGCACAGCCCCTGCGCCAGTCCTGAGGAGGCTCAAGGCCAGGGGTCAGCAACCTTTTTCAGCCGTGGGCTGGTCCACCGTCCCTCACAGCATGTGGGGGGGCCGGACTATATTTTGGAGAGAGAAAATGAACGAATTCCTATGCCCCACCAAGAACACAGAGATGCATTTTAAATGAAAGGACACATTCTACTCATGGAAAAACACATTGATTCCCGGACTGTCCGTGGGCCGGATTGAGAAGACAATTGGGCCGCATCCGGCCCCCGGGCCTTCGGTTGCCTACCCCTGCTCAAGGCAATCACTTCCTGCACTTCACGTTAACGCAGAAGACGGCCCAGTTGTGCTCAGATGCTCAAAATTCCTTTTTCACCTTTGAATCTTTGGAGGGTCTGTTTCAGTTGTCATCGGGACAGCTCACCTAGCAGTGCAGCTGCCTTTATTGCAGAGGCAGGAAGTTTCCTTCCTTTCATATTCAGGATTTCTGTACTCACATAGAAATAATAAAATGGTTTCTGCTGTTTGTTAAAAGTCATGAATGAACTCTCACAACTCGTTGATAAGGTAGCTTGCTTGTGTTTCGAGAAATCGTATAAGAGGAGCATTCATAGGAAGTTGCACTTGACAGAGTCAATCTAGCCTAGCACTGCCTTCACTGACTGGCAGCAGCGCTGCAGGGTTTTCAAACAGGGGACAGTCCCAGCCCTGTCTGGTGGAGATCCTGGACTGAACCTGGGATCTCCTGCGTGCAAAGCAAGGCCTCCCTCAACTCGGGAGGCGTGAGTTCTCTACTGTATTTCAGCAAATGCTTTCACTTTATCATTTCATTTTCATTTGTATATTTTGTACACATATTTTCCTGCATATTTTAGACAGAGAGGAGTAGCAATAGGGTTAGAGGTAAGGGTCAGAGTTAGCGTTGTGTGAGCATTTTAAAGCAGTTGACTTTAAACAGGAGGGGATTTCACCTGAAGAGATGGCCAGCATCGTGAATCTGTAAGTAGGATTTCGTCTGCTTCTTTTTTGTAATCTTCTGGGGCGAGGGCTTGGGGTCCCCCACACGGCCAGCATCCCCATGGAATTTAACCCCTTCCTGAACAGCTTAACTTCTCTTCCCACCCGCCTTCCCATTCTCCCTCAAATCTCATTGCAGCTCAGCTGGTTAGAGGGAGCTGCAGATAGCACCAAGGTTGCAGGTCCGATTCCCATAAGGTACAGCTGCATATTCCTGCATTGCAGGGGGGTTGGACTAGATGATCCCCAGGGTACCTTCCATGATCATTATTTGGGGATGCTTTTTATTACATTCATAGCCCACTTTTCATCCAAACAGTTCAAGGTGGCATTTATGGCTTGCCTTTCCCCCTGTTTTTCCCCTCACAACAAACCTGTTAGACAGGCTAGGATGAGAGTGACTGGACCCAACATCAAACAGTGCACTTCATGATTGAGTGGGGATTTGCACTCGGATCTCCGAGGTCCTCCTAGTCCAGAATTATAGCCACTATACACCCCCCTCTCTCTACCCCTTCTCCGTTTCTCAACTCTTCAGCCATCAACTGCAACAGACAGGCGTTCTGTCAGTCTTCCTGACATTTTATTTAAAAAATGATATTTATTAAGGTTTCAAAAAAAGGTTACATAGATAAGAAAAAGAAAAATAGAGAAAAGAAAAAATACAAAATACAGAAAAAATAAAAGACACTTAAAAACAAATCAATCTTTCCATGCCTTACATTTCATTTCCTTGTTTCCCTGACCTCCTCACACCTCCCTTTTTTGTATTCCAGTTCAGTTAGTTAATTCAGCAATTCCTTTCCCTCTTTGTTTTTATCTTAATCCTTTAACTTAATATATTATAACTTTAGATTCTCACCTGTTAAGAATCCATTTTTACATACACCTTTATAACATTGCTGCTAAAACCACTTAACTTCATTCTGACATCATTCTAACATTCATTAATTTTGCAGTATTTCTGTAAATAGTCTTTAAATTTCTTCCAATCTTCTTCCACCGACTCTTCTCCCTGGTCTCGGATTCTGCCAGTCATTTCCGCCAGTTCCATGTAGTCCATCACCTTCATCTGCCACTGTCAGTCTTCCTGTCAGTCACTCTGGCTCTAAGAGAGTTTTCATTGCATTCTTTGGCTCATCTATGCCTTGATGCTTTGACGACCTTCCTAGCAGCCCCCTTCCCTCTCCAGGCAGGGCTGCTGTCCTAAAAGCATTATGCTGAGGGCTCTTTTAAATGCTGGAAATGCTTCCCTTATCTTTGCTTTGCTGGGGGTGGGGGGGAGTGTTGGAATCCCCCCCCCACACACATACATGAGATGCACCACTGTGTTCCTGTGGAGAGCCGTTTGGGGTCTGTGGGTGCATAAACAAACAAAAAGAGCCCTATTGCGTGGCGAGTTCCCGCCCCCCCCCCAAGTGGAAATAAAGACACATGACACAATTATTTCAGGTTAATGGGCTAAATATGGCCACAACTTGATTGGTTACCGGTGATGAGTGGTATTGGCTTAGGCATTGGTCCTAACTGACTATCCGGCTTCAGCCCGTCCGCTTGAAGTCCGGGAAGGGTTAACCACCAGTAGGGGGAGTCCTGCTGATGCACATCAACTCGCAACCCCCCCCCCCGTAGGCGAAAAACCGGCAAAAGAGGGAGATCCTCGGCGCGCCAGCGATAAATAGGGCTGCTCACGCCCCCTGAGCCAGCCGATTGGCTGTCCAGGGGCTGACGCGGCCGGGTATTACCTCAGTCACCCGCAACTCCACCTCCTTTGTAGGCGGAAGTGGCTTTGCTGGATGAGAGGAAAAGCCCGTCTAGTCCAAACTCACAAGCAGTAGCCCACTCCTGCTGCTTCTCCTCTAGCTGTGGGCTTCAGAGGTAGAGTGCCTCTGTTCCTGGAAGCTCTATATTGCTATGTTGAGTGATAGTAAGAGATGCTGTTGTTCTCCTCCAACAATTGGTGTAATCTGCTTCCCAGCCCTGCAGGCTACTTGTCCTTGTAGCATCGGCTGCCTGCAAATTTCAGAAACGGAGTAAACATGATGTGAAGAAGTTCCCACCAGCATTCTCAAATGAGTTGATTCAAAGCTCTCCCTCCATCTGCTTTCTCTCCAAGGCCACGATCATCTTGGATAACTCCTTCCTGCTCCTTTCCTTGTTGGTGTTTTAAATAATAAATAAATAAATAAATAAATGATTAAAGATTTCTTAGTTTACAAAAAAACCGTGCCTTATCTCTTTTTTCCAGTTGTGTTTTCTACAGATCAGTTTCATTTGTTGTGAGGCATTAGTGTTACATGCAGTGTTGGGTTAGGAAGAACAGAGGGGGGAAGAGGGGGAGGGTGGGGTCGGGCGGCAATGCTTCTCTTCTACTTAGTGTACAGGGGAAACTCGGAAAATTAGAATATCGTGGAAAAGTTCATTTATTTCAGTAATTCAGCTTAAAAGGTGAAACTAATATATGAGATAGACTCATGACATGCAAAGCGAGATATGTCAAGCCTTTATTTGTTATGATTGTGATATTATGGCATACAGCTGATGAAAACCCCAAATTAACAATCTCAGAAAATTAGAATATGAAATGAAATCAGCAAAACAAGGATTGCAAATAGAGCAATATTGGACCTCTGAGAAGTAGAAGCATGCATATGTACTCACTATATGGTTCGGGCCCTTTTTGCATCAATTACTGCCTCAATGCGGCGTGGCATGGATGCTATCAGCCTGTGGCACTGCTGAGGTGTTATGGAAGACCAGGATGCTTCAACAGCAGCCTTCAGCTCTTCTGCATTGCTCGGTCTCATGTGTCTCATCTTTCTCTTGGCAATGCCCCTCTATGGGGTTCAGGTCAGGCGAGTTTTCTGGCCAATCAAGCACAGTAATCCCATGGGCACTGAACCAGGTTTTGGTACTTTTGGCAGTGTGGGCAGGTGCCAAGTCCTGCTGGAAAATGAAGTCAGCATCCCCATAAAGCTTGTCTGCAGAAGGAAGCATGAAGTGCTCCAAAATCTCCTGGTAGACTGCTGCGTTGACCCTGGACTTAATGAAGCACAGTGGACCAACAGCAGCTGATGGCATGGCTCCCCAAATCAACACTTCACACTGAACTTCCAGCATCTGGCATTGTGTGCCTCCCCATTCTTCCTCCAGACTCTGGGTCCTTGGTTTCCAAATGAGATGCAAAAGTTGCTCTCATCAGAAAAGAGGACTTGGGACCACTGAGCAACAGACCAGTTCTTTTTTTTCCTTTAGCCCAGGCAAGATGCTTCTGACATTGTTTCTTGTTCAGGAGCGGCTTGACAAGAGGAATATGACATTTGAAGCCCAGCTCCAGGATCCTTCTGTGTGTGGTGGCTCTTGATGCACTAACTCCAGCCTCAGTCCACTCCTTGTGAAAGTCCCCAACACATTTGAATGGTCTTTTCCTGACAATCCTGTCCAGGCTGTGGTCATCCCTGCTGCTTGTGCACCTTTTTCTTCCACACTTTCCCCTTCCACATAACTTTCCATTAATGTGCTTTGATACAGCACTTTGGGAACATCCAACTTCTTCTGCAATTACCCTTTGAGGCTTTCCCTCCTTATGGAGGGTCTCAATGATGGCTTTCTGCACAACTGTCAGGTCAGCAGCCTTCCCCATGATTGTGCTTCCTACTGAACCCATTGCAGGTGTTATGGATTGAATAGCTACTGCACCTTTTCACAATATTCTAATTTTCTGGGATTGTTAATTTGGGTTTTTTATCAGCTGTACCCCATATTCATCACAATTATAACAAATAAAGGCTTGACATATCTCGCTTTGTATGTCATGAGTCTATCTCATATATTAGTTTCACCTTTTTTAAGTTGAATTACTGAAATAAATGAACTTTTCCACGATATTCTAATTTTCCGAGTTTCCCCTGTATGTGTGGGGTTTTGTGTCAGCATCACTTGTGTGGGTTCACTTACTATTCGCTTGTTGCATTTCCTTGGTGGTGAGAGAGGTTGGGGGGTGACCTAGGGTGTGGTTGGTGGTCTTTGGTTGGCTGCAGGGAGATTTGTTTTTGTGTGTGAGTGGGCACCTAGGGTACAAATAACCAGAAACTTCATCAAACTATACCTCCACAACTACAACCCCTCGTGGCGACAAATCAACAAATACCCGAGGAGATGCAACAACACCAAATGCTCCTTTCCTTGTTGATACGATGTCCCGCAGCCGAAGTAGTGTGTGAAATGATATGGGTCTGCCTGCAACTGTTAGGCCACCCGTATTTGTGTTATGGCTATGCTGCAAAGACTCCCTGTCTTCTCTTACACACACACACACACACACACCATTTTGGTTGTAGGCTTCTGTCTCAGGTTTTGAAATGTGTTGGGGAGGGGGCTTTACTGGGTTTTTTTTCACCTTTATTATGCATTTTGTGTTTCTATATTGCGATTTTTATGTTGGAACCAGTGCTTTTTTTCTATTAAAAAAATGTTTGGGGTACTCTCATTTTGACTCAAGAAAATCACCATTTTATAGTTCAAATCGGGGAAAATAAATGCAGTACAGTAAATGGACAAAAGTGCAAAGATTCACAAAATGTTTCGGGGTGTGCGTACCCCTGCATCCCCCCAGAAAAAAGCACTGGTTGTAACTGAGACCTGTGGGTATAGGGCGGTATAACAACAACAACAACAACAAGTTCTGCCCCTCTCCTTCTCTTCTAGGTTCAGGCGACTGAGGGACATGGCAGCCCGCAAGAAGAAGGGGACCCTCAAAGTCCCCAAGAAGTCCAGGGTTGCTGTGGGCCCACGTGAGCAAATGCTTCCTTTTCATTTTGGAGCGTAAGGAGGGGTGGCCTTAATGCTCTAATACTCAACTGTGGAAAATAAGTAGAAATGAACTAACCTGCCCCCATGTCCTTTCCTTCTTCTCTTGTTGCAGATGGTTCAGAGACTGGCAGGGTCTGGGCATCGCCTGTGGTTAGTATTTGAGAAAACAGCACAATACATACGAAATCCCTCACCCCCCCCCATCCACCAGTGCTGGTTATACCCCCATTTTGGCGGTCTCAGATGCAGAGAAGCCCTCCTGCCATGAACTGACAGCCTGGCTCTTGCCATTTCAGCAACTGGAGAAGGATGAGATGTTCCTCTGCTGCGTGCTGGCCACTTGCTCGGAGGCCCACCAGAGAGAAAATGACAGGTTGAGGTACTCCAAAAAGATGGCCGTCAAGGCAATTGCGGTGAGTGAGAGGTTGCATGAGGTATCCAGGGGTGAGGTGGGCAGGAGAGCTGGGGATGGGATTGGGGGGATGCTGGGCAGAAGGAAGGCCTGGCGGGGTCTGGCCAAGAGAAGGGTTGTCCAGGCATTTGGCATTACATTGCCAATTCCTGCACTGAGTTTGGGGTTGGAGGAATCCACCTGATGTCCGTAGGGAACTGACGTTTTTCCCCTCCACCCTCTGTTCTCTATCAGGATCTCATGGGACGGATTGCGTGCTTTATGCAGCCTGAATTGGCCCTTGCTATGGCGCTGGAAGCCCTTTACCAACTGAGGTATACCGGGTTTTTTGAGCTTGACGAGGAGCTGGCGGGGGGGGAGGGGAGCAGAATGTGGAAAGGTGTTACCAGACCTTGCCACTTCAGTGAATTCGATTGGAAGAATTGCTTACAATTTCTTGGGTTTCTTGCGTTCAAAAAGCTTTATTCATGCAGCAACTATTTACAGGATGAGTGGAGATGTGAGAGAGAAAATAGAAGCTATATTGTCTAGAGATGACTGCAGAATGGCTCAGCTTTTAGGGGTGGGATTAACTAAGACCTAGAGGCTTGCAACCAAGTGCCAGGTAGACTGCCACATAAACAGTGCCCTTGTGTGTTTATTTTAATTTTACCTTTATTCATTTTTACCCTGTAAAATCTATACGCTGCTTGATTGTCAAAAGTGGTTTAAGCTAACACATGCATTCACTAGAAATTCAAGAGAATGAAATGTATTTGATGCTTCCCCCACCCCCCAATATGAGACAGAGTCTAGGACTTCCGGGGAGGCGCCTCCGGCAATGGCTGAATTCCTCTGACAGGGAGGAATTTGCTCCGTGAAAAGCAGGGTCTGACCGCCACGGTGATGGGGGAGACCCATAGAAATCACAGGTGGGAGAAGCCTGTGAACCTGGGATTCGGCTGGCACCATTTGCGCCCCCCCCTACTCGCGGGGAAACCCTGTTTTGGGGATCCGGAGCGACGTGGGGTGAGCGGCGCGGTGCTTTGAATCGACCGCTTCTTTCACGGAGTGAAGCTGCATTGCTGTTGCCGGAGAGCGCTGACTTTTTCCTGTGGACAATTGGATTTTAAACGACTATCCCGTGAGTAGAACGGAAAATTGGACTTTGAAACACTTTAATTTGGCGCTGAAGCGGGAAGGCTCTAAACAGGAATTCCGCCTCCCGTTTTGTAAATAGATTGAAGCAAAGACGTTACAAGCTAAAGTCTTTGAAAGCTTTTGATAAAGGATTAATTTCCTACCGGATAAGAATATATAACCCCTCTTGGAAGCAGGAGAAGAGAGGGGAAGTTTTGGATTTAGTGTGCCTGCAGAAGAGAGTCCAAATTAAATCGCCACTGCTCTGAACCTGGAAAAGGGCTGCCAGATGACGTTCGGGGAATGTTTATTGACAGAACGGATTTGACAGCTAGCTAAAATAAGAAAGGTACTGTCTCCATTGTCCTCTTCTGCATTTAAAAATGGAGGAGAAGTAACTGAAAATTGAAACTATTGTTACTTGCTTGAGTTGTGTTTGAAAGAATTGATACAAACGGAGACTGTTTCCCTCTAGAGGGAGCATGTGAAACTGTTACAGGAGTGCATTAGGGAGAGCTCCAGCTGCAAGATAAGATTCTGAAAAATAGAGTCTGACCTTGGATTACACAAAATGTTGCTAGGAGAAGCCATTGTAATGGTATTATACAAGATAAACTACTCACTGGAACAGCTTCATAAAAAGACTGATGACACGATCTCTAAAATTGACAACTTGGAACAGAACGTGATTAATTTGAATTAAAAAGTGAGTGTTAATACAGAAACAACTCAGGATTTGGTACAGGAACACATCTTGGTTGAACAAATGTTGGAGGAAAAGGAGAAAGCTGATGATGATGTGAAACCAAAAGTAGTACAAGCGGGATCCTTAATTTTTCAGAAGCAGATTGAGGATTATAAATTGAGGTCTTTCATGACTGAATCTAGCAAAAGTCAAATTTCGAGGCTAGGATCCCGGCTTAGATTGAAGAAGGAAAGTTGGAAAGAACCCTCTATCCAGGGATTGACTGACTTTTGGGACATGGACCTGGGCTTGGAGGAATTTGAAGTTTTGGGGGTCGCTAGAATTGGAGGAATCCTGAAATACGCTTTGAAACACTCTATGGACTTTACTTTTAACTTTGGAAATTTGGCTGAACTGTCCAGAAGGAACAAAAGTATTACTAGGCTGGAGTTTTCCCGAGATTTGCTCTTGAGCATCAAAGAATATGAAGAAGACCTGCAGAAAGGACTTGGAAGAGATTTAAGAGCCTCGGATACTAGAGCTCCAGGATGATGGATTATATGGAACTGACGGAAAGGACTGGCAGAATCCGAAGCCAGGGAGAGGAGCTAGTGGAAGATTAATGGAAAATTTAAAGTGTTTATTTAGAAACTTTGTTAAAGTAATGACTGTCAGAAAAACGGTGGTGTCAGGGAACTGACATCGGAGCGAGAGGCGAAGGGGAGGCTCCTAGATGATGCTGGCGAAGGACCCAGCAGCAGGGGGAGAAACAGCTCAGTAGAGGGGGAAGCAAATCAGCGCAACACCAGGGATAAAGGGGGGCAGATGGGGGAATCGGAGAGAGGGCTCCAGGACTCTTCACTGGACCTCAGTGAGGAGGGCACAGGTCCTCCGCTGCCCACGCCCTCCCTGCGCAGAAGACTCCCGCGCAGTGAGAGGAGGAGGGGACTGGGTGTCAAACAACTTTTATGTTCAAGAGGTTCAAGAAACGCCCACTGACGGATTCTGCCAGCGACTGAGGCAGTCACGATGAGAAAGGGCTGTGCAGTCAGAAAGGTTTAACAAGGCAAATTAGCCTAGAGAGGCACCAGTTTACGCACGAGTAACTCATACCCATTACAGGTGGAATGATATTTTACGGATTTAGCAGAAATGCTATAAGAAGATGGGTGTATATAAGTAATCAACCGTTAATGGGAAATAAAGTTAAAGAATATGTTATTCATAATATGACAGAAAATAGAGAAAGATGGAAAGGATTTGCTGAAACAAATATTAGAAGCGGGATACAAGAAGGGAGGTGTGAGGAAGTCAAGGAAACAAGGGAATGAAGGACAGAGTATGGAAAAGGAGGGATGTTTTTAAATTGTTTTTGTCTTGCTTTGTTTATGTGTTTAGTTTAATGGGTTTAGGGTGGGTTTGTATTGTTTATATATTGTATTGTTTTTCTCTTTCTTTTCTCTCTTTTTTTTGTTTTTTCTCTCTTTCTTTTTTACTTCTTTGTAACTTTTAAAAGCAATAAATATTATAAAAAAATAAAAATGAGACAGAGTCTAAAAAGGTTTCCCTCCTTCTCTCCAGCCTCATGAAGCCCAAATTACCACTGAAGCGCCACAGCCTGATTGTGCATGCAGCCTTTGCGGCGGTCATTGAGGTCAAAACTGAGCCCGACAAGCAGGTAAGTTGATAGCCTTGAAAGTTGACTTCTGTAGTTGTTGTTTCTTCTTCACACGCTTTAAGCACTGCTCCCATTGCTCAACAACTGATCTCTCTTTCCCCTGCTTGGCGCATCCTCTCCCTCATTGCCATTGCCTGCAGGAGTTAGAGGAACGTTATACTCTGATGCTGGGAGGCCTTCTCTGGGAGGCCCCAAGCACTAAGATCCTGAACTCGCTGATGAATGTAGGTATCTTGATGGCCTCAGTGGCTGTTTGACCTAGAAAGCTTTCATGGAGAAGCCGCCACCTAGCAGTGCACCTCTTGGGCCCTTCCCCTCTTGTAAGGCAAGCTGGCCACATGGACGAGCCAGCAAAGGCCCACTTGCCCAGACAGCCAAAGGAGGGCCTTGGATGCAGAGCTACAATTTGGGGCTGGAGGACATTGCCATTTTAGAACAGAAACGGATCTCTCTCTGAGAGTGTAAAGGGCTTCACAGTGGTCTGCCTCTCTCCCCCAGACCAGCCTCCTGATTCTGAGGTCCCCTTTCCTCCCACAGGAACTGAGAGGTTACACAACAAGTGTGATTGCAGCGGAGAGGCAACTGGCAGCCAGTGGCATTAGCTGGCTGATGTCCTGTGCAAGAAGGCTCAGTTGCCTGAAGGTAAGTCTCTCACCTTTGGCACCTTCACAGCCCCAAGAGGCTCCCAGAGGGGCTTGTGAAAGGATTCCCACAGGAGGAATCACAGTCTGGTATCAGGCACACAACACAATGTGTGTCCCTGGGATGCCGGACAAGGCTGGAGACATTTCCTGCCCTCTTCCTTGATCTTACACTTCCACCTCTGCCTAGTAGGCTGCAGGGCCCATTGAGGTCACCTGGGGCAAGGGATTGGGGCCAGGCAATAGAACTCACTCATCCCATGATGGAAGCAAGTCTTCCCTGGCTTGGGTCTGCTTCCATGTTCTCTTGCACCCATTATTTGGGGGGGGGGGAGGGTTGAGGATCAGATCAGTCATCAGATCCAGTACGGTCTTTTCTTTTCTCTACAGCATGCTCTCGTCCCTCTGGAGCTGGCTCACTTCTGCCCCAAAGAAGGTAACACCCACAGCCTGGGGACATGGGACGCACTTTCCAGACTAAGGAGAGCCCACTCAGTAGCTGCAGCAGCCTTGCTTGATGCAGACCTCCTGGGTCATGTGGCTGTGAAATCCTGCCACAGCACAAAGATGGTCAAACTGCAGGCTTGGAAGGAGTCGTTGCCACCAAAGACAGGATCCATAAAGCCTCCTTGTAAATAGGGTGGAATGGGGGCCAGGTCAATTTGGTGAATCAGTAAATGTGGCAGAAGTTCATCTCTCTTCTCCTTCATTCTCTTCCAGATGACATAAGACTTGATGTCAGTTTCGATTATGGGGCTAAGACACAAGTTTCAAGGCTCAGCGATGATGGAGTGGCAAGTTTTGCTTGCTGTTTCATTGTGTCTTGTTGCTAATTGTGATCATTGCTGTTGTTTTAGAATTCTTTCCTATGCAATATTACTTTTTTATTGCTTTTAAATTGTTGCTTTTTAAATTGTCCTTGTAAAGGAAAGTGTTCTGCTAATGTTGATTGTATTCTGAATTGCTTCAAGAAGCCTCATAGCAATGAATAATATTAAGAGTAATAATTACTTTACCTGCCTTAATTATAATAAAGCATTGACATGCATATTTTAAATTAGCGGTTAAGGTCTTAAACTACACATTTTAGTAGTTTCACATCTGTATTCTTTACTGTGTTCTAGCTTACAGATTTTGATTTTAACCTACATATATATGAGAGCCAGTGTGGTGTAGTGGTTAAGAGCGGTAGTCTCGTAATCTGGGGAACCGGGTTCGCGTCTCCGCTCCTCCACATGCAGCTGCTGGGTGACCTTGGGCCAGTCACACTTCTCTGAAGTCTCTCAGCCCCACTCACCACACAGAGTGTTTGTTGGGGGGGGGGGGAGAGAATGTTAGCCGCTTTGAGACTCCTTAGGGTAGTGATAAAGCAGGATATCAAATCCAAACTCTTCTTCTTCTTCTACATGTTCTCTATCTCTGTATAAATCCATATTCTGGTTTGTGACTGTAATAAATTGATTCGTTCATTCAATAAAGCTTCGGTGGTTTTGAAATTCAGTAAATTGTCTCTGCCTCCATTTTTTGGTATTGAGGGAAACGCTCTATAAAATAATCAGAAAACATCAGGGTTGTAGTCAACATCAGTCCTTTCCACAGCAGACCTATTTAAATTGATGGGCACAAATTATGTGGCTGTGTTGATTTTGACGCATCTCTTCTGAGTAAAACTCAGTTGACTACTCCTCACAGGATATCATGGAATTGTAGAGTTGGAAGGGACCACAAGAGTCATCTAGTCCACCCCCTGCAATGCAGGAATATTTTGCCCAACGTGGGGCTCGAACCCACGACCCTGAGATGCAGAGTCTCACACTCTACTGACTGAGCTATGGGCAGATATCTTGTTTGATAAATGTGTCCCTTTGAAACATTTTGGTTTTATCCTCTCTGCAGGAGTTGCTATGCCTGATCATTCCATCTAGTTCTGTCGAAAGAGAGGTGGGGGTTGTTTTCTGATTTCTTAATTGTGAATATTTGGGGGGGAGGGGAGGCATAGGTGGAAAGGAGATACTCAGATGGACCAGAGTGAAATGGGGCCGAGTGAAATTGGGGCTTCGGGATGGCTTGGGGAAGTCTCAAAGTGTCACATCCAAACCAAAACTCTTGGTTGTTGGATGCCCCTGCCTTCTGTCATCATTTGAGCTTTCCTCTGCTTCCCTTTCAAGCTGCTGTCTGGAAGGAGGCCAAAGCCCACTTAAACATAGGAATGATTATAAGAAAGCATTCATTCAACAGCCAGAGTTGAATGAAGACGATGTGCTAGGAGGAGAATGAGCTAATTAAACCATTCTGCAACACACACACACACACACACACACACACACTGCAATACGAACCCCAGTGCTGTTATGAGGACAATGGTCACAACCACACATTTCAAGAAGCATTGCTCTAAGAGTCACAGATTCACCCAACACATCCTGGGAACCTCTGTTTGCTACAGATCTAACATCTCTCAGCACCCTTGGCAAACTACAGTTCCCAGGATTCTTGAGGGAAAGCCTGGACTCTTTCAAGTGGTGTAAGAGCTTTAAATGTGTGGTGTGGAATTCCTCCAAAATAATCGGGGAACTGTGCAACCCTCTCTCTCTCAGGCTACAGTCCTGCCCCAGGCTCAGGAGGAGGAGGAGGAGGAGGAGGAGGGCTCTTTATTAGATTAGGTTTGTATCCTGCCTTTCTATTTTCATGCTCAAGGCAGCTAAACCGTCAGAACTACATAAATCAATTATAATAATCAATACAATAAGAATAGCAATAAGAATTATTTACCAAATCTAAATAATCTGATAGAAAATTGAGGGAGGGGTGATCTCTCCATCAGCTGCAGTCTTTGGACACAACATTTCAATGAACATTATTGTTATTGTTGTTATTATTATTATTATTATTATTATTATTATTAATTTCATTTCTATACCACTTTATATTTTCAAGAAAAATCTCAAAGCAGTTTACAACTAATTAAAACATAAATAAAACAATCTGAAGAATGTCAAATATAGAGTATACAGTTAAAGCAACATAGTTAACAAAAAACTGAAATATTAAAGATTTCAGAATAAAACATTACAAAGGAAGTCAACTACAGAATACATATTTAACACAAAGTTAACAAAAACAAAACAAAAAGCTTAAGTATTCCCCCCCAAAAAACCCAACATTGCTAAGTAAAGTCAAATATAAAATGCACATTTAAAACAGCAGAATTCCCAAGAGAATAAAATATGATCATAAGCATGACACGGCTGTTTAGCAGGCAAAAAAAAGATGGGGCAAAAGAATCCAATAGTTTGGGTTTCTTGTCAGGCTGAGCGATGTCCCTCTGGTCTCACCAGGAGCCTCTTTAGTAGAGCTAGTGTCTGGGCCCTGCCCCCCCAGGCCAGGTGGAAAGGGCCTTGCAGGAAGCGGCCTTCACAACTCACAACCGGGCAAGGCCATCATGATGACACACAGTTCAATAGGGCAAGGTTTCTGGCAGGTGGGCATCTAAAGCCTACCATATTGTCCACGCAGACCTTGTTGGTCCACTTGCAACCTCTCTAGGTGGAGCAAAGTACTTCATGGTATTGATTGATGCTTTTTCCAGGTACATTCATGTGTTCATGCTCAAGCAGAAATCAGAAGTATTTCCGAGGTTCAAGGAATTCTGTGCTTGGTTGCAAAATGTCCATGGAAAGCAACTGCAAAACCATTGGTTTGCTTTGTGGAAATGTTCAGGGATGCAGGAGAGGATATATTGTGAGATTATATCCTAGTCCAACTTGTGCTAACAAGTTCCCAAAATATCTGCAGAGTTTATAACATTCCCCCTTTTAAGTTCGCAATGGTAACGTCTGCACAGGTTCGCTAGAACCTCTTTAATAATTACTCTGGTAATTTCCCCCTTTTGATCCCTCTTAAAATACAAGACACGACACAGTCTTTATAAAAGTATAAAAGAGTTTACTCACGTTCTGTTCACAATATGATACCAGAAGGCAGACAGGCTTAAAAAGGTAAAATACATTTAGAATCTGTCTTATAGGAAGATAGTCCTATCCTCCTCTCTTGGCTGAGAGCCAAGAGGGCATCCTGCTTCTTCAAAAGATGAAGATGAGAGAGGCAAGAGGCAAGAGAGAGAGATGGCTGCCTGCCCTGTGCTTTTATCATTTACCTGCACAGGTGAGGCCACACCCACCTATTGTCACATGCGGAGGAAATCCGTCCCCAGGAAGTTTACCTGCTTGCTGGACAGACATCCCTCCCCATGTTCTAACATGTACACTCTAGGAATGCTGTCATTGACTGCTCCTGTGTTTACACCCCACAGGCTTTCATTGAGTTCCGTGGACACAGTAAAACAAAGCTGCCATCTGGTTTCTCTTGGGATGTTCACATTGTGGAACACAGATTTGCTCTCCACCGTAACCATGTCTCTCAGCATACCACTTTATTTCCCCCCAGATAGGTGGCTACTATTCACTTGTAGGAAGATGTGCTTATTTAGATTACAACATTGCAGTGGGAGCAAAAGCCACCTTTCTTCTCTCAAGAGGGTTAGTCGAGTTTCTATTCTTATGGAAAAATCCAGGTGGGAGGCTGCTCAGAGCCCGTGGGTCCCTGCGGAACAAAGAAGGAGTCCAGCCACCAACCGGAGCAAAGAGCGGAGACCAAAGTTTATCGCGCAACAGGTTCAGAGAGGAATTGAACCCCGAGAACGGGGTGACAAGGACTTTTAAAAGTTCCTATCTTATCCCAGCAGACACTTCACTAAACATCACCACTCCATCAGAAAAGGGGAGGGTTATACATGATTAACATAGGAGGAATGTGTTGGGGTATCATGCAAATACAGGATATGTCTTGGGAAATCCGCTCCACTTCCCGGTGGGGAGGAGTTGCGGTGGACCACTTGGCCACCCACTCCCCACCAGGGGCGGGGGACTCTGTCCCCCGTTGCCTATGGGATCCCGGCCACGTCAGAGCCCGGCCAGTCAACCCCCAGAGTGTCGGAATTCAAGCCTATATCAGTAGTAACTGACAACTCTCCAGGAACCCAGCTTGATCTCCTGTTGACCTCCCTGTCTGCATTCCCCAGCAAGATCCAGGTTAAGGTCGCGATAGGCGATTCTTCTCAGCGTGAGAAGAACACCCTGTTACCATAAAGCACCAATGCTGCAGCAAGCAAAGGCTCTAGCAGCTCAGCCAGCTGCTTGTGGCTGGAAAGCCAGACAGGATGTTTGTGACTGTTGCCATGGGAACAAAGGGGCAGTCCATTCTGTACTGAGCACCGGATGTTAGCTCAGTGTGTGTGTGTCATATGACCCGTACTGGATGTACTTGGGAGGAGTTTCTTCTTGCTGTTGTTGAGTGCAGACATGATTCTCTGTACTGATGTAAGAGGCAGAAATAAATGATGTAAATAGTTTTCTGTCTGCTTCTTTCCCCTCCCTGGGGACACCAAAGGGGAGAGAGGAAGAACGGTGTGTTCCTCTCATACATCTGAGAAGAATCGCCGGACCTCGCCTGCTTATCAGCAGAGTGGAGACGCGGGGAGGTCGACAGGAATATCTGCCGGTGCCTACGCTGTGGCACATTCCTCTGACCCAGGCAGAATTCCAACAGTGGCAGCCTTCGGATGGTTTCGATCCATCGAACATCTGCATGAGAGGCTGGTGGATTGTCCTCCTCTGCTCCAAGGAGGAAGAGAAGCGTCTGAAAGAAGCCAGAGGCTCCACAGACAGCTGGTGGAAAGAAGAGGTGTTTTCCAGAGCAACAAAGTTCAAGGTATGCTGCATTTCGGGCTAAAAGTGTGAACGCAGGAAGATTAATTCCCTGGTTCACGGAGCTGCGTTTCAAAGAAAACAAAAGCTCCGGAGGAAGAGGCCTGCAGCTTGAAGGCTGAAGCCTGCATTCCACAAATTTTTGTGGTAGATAAGAAGTCCTATTGAAATGCATTGTTGCTAGGTAACGGTCCTGGAAAATTACTGGCAAAGGGGCTGGACTCTGCGTGTAAGCCTGGGAAAGCGAAACAAAACCAGAGAATGTTTTGGCTACAAGGTTTACGAGCTCTTGGAAGGGACTTTTCGATAGCAGCCTGAGTTTAGCTGCCAGGTGCAAAGAGCGTAAACAATTTGCAGTTTCCTGCGTGAGAAAGGAAAAAACAACTGTTGGATTTTACAGTTTGTTTGACAGAGTGAGCTGGAGGCTTGGCTTCAAGATGGATGCCAAGAAAGGGGGAGGTTTGCCTTGCCCACCTCCCTTAACCAATGACAATTATTCATCTTGGTCTGTAAAGATGAAGGCCCTGCTGCAGAATCAGAGGCTTTTTGATGTAATTGAAAACCCCATCCCTGCAGCACCAACCAGAGGTTGGGAGTCACAGAATGTAAGGGCCAGGACTGCTATAATTCTGTGTGTCTCAGATGATCAGTTGGTGCATGTTCAGCATTTAGAAAATGCGAAAGAGGTTTGGGACACGCTGCGTACAACGCATCAGAGAGATGCTGGTTCTTCAGCGTTGCTGTATTTTGAGAAATTGACCAATCTGAGACTTGCGCCTGATGGAGATGTTCAAGCGCACCTGACAGAAATGAAGTTTCTGCGTCAACAGATGGTGGAACGCAATTTCCGTCTTCAGGAGGAAGTGTTTTGCTTCATGATGATAAACAGCCTTAGCCGCACCTACAAGGTTGTTGCCAGTCAGCTTGGTTCCCTACCGGCCGCGCAGCTGACCGCGGAGAGAGTTTGTGCTGTGGTCCTGAATGAACACGACAGACTTGCTGCACTGGAAGAAAAAGACAGGGGGAGGGAAGAACAGAGTTCTAATTCCCCCACTGCTGATGCTACTGGGGAGCATGGTGTAGCATTGAGTGCTGTCCGATGCTACAATTGTGGACAGACTGGGCATCTACAGCGAAACTGTAAGAAGCCGTGCCAGTCAAGAGGAGCAAAGAGCAGCTCTACGAAGCCTGAGGCATCAGGCAAAAGCCGTACCAAGTGCCAGGTGAAACCTGCAAAGGCTATGATGGCGAAAGGAACCACGCCAGATGTTGGGAACTCGTTCATAATTGACACGGGCGCAACGGTTCACATGTGCCCGCACAGAGGACTGTTTTCGACGTTGAAGAAGCAAAGCTTCACTGTGAAACAGGCCAACGGTCAGGAGTTGGAAGCGACTGGAATTGGGACTGTGTATCTTGAGAGTCTGAACTTGACTATAAGTGATGTTTACCTGGTTCCAGAACTGAGATTTAATCTGCTGAGCGTGTCGCAGATTGCAAAGAAAGGACTGAAACTGTCCTATGATGCTAAAAGCTGCAAGATCTACAAAGATGGAGAACTGTTTCTTACTGCCAAAGAGAAAGATGGACTGTATTTGTTGACTTTTGATCAAAGTGATTACATGAAATGTAATTCTTCTGTTTCTAACGAAATCTCTCTTGCAGGTGTGACCAGTGTGAGCACCAGGAAAGTGACGAAGAAGGTCGACAGAGCATTTCAGCGGGTGTATGCTGATGTGATTGGTCCTCTAGAACCATCTAGAGGCGGTGCACGATTTTACCTTGTGTGTGTGGATTGTTTCACTAATTATTCTTGGGTTTATATGATGGAGAAACCGCAAGAAACTTTAGAAAAGTTTCAGGAGTTTTGTGACAAGGTTAAAAATATGCATGATGCTAACATTGATTGTCTTTTCACAGATGACAAGCAAGTTTTTCTTTTACAGAAGTTTCAGAAGTTCCTGGATGGAAAAGGGATAGACCACAAAGTTGCAGTTTCGCAAGAAGCGTGGAACAGGGGGGTCTGTGTGAGAGTGAACAAAGAATTGCAAAAGGGGATGAATGCGCAATTGCTGAGTTCACATTTGCCACATGAATATTGGGCCGAATCGCTAGCGTCCTATCTTCATGTGTGGTTGAGAAAGGTCTCAACAGAGTTGGGATGTTCTCCTTTTGAGAAGCTGTTCAATAGAAAACCTTCTGTTGCCTACTTTAAGGTTTTCGGGTCTCATGTGAGAACAGAAGCTCCAGGTGGAGTAAAGAATGCCAGAGGCATTTTTGTGGGTTATGAAAAGGGTCTCTACAGAGTAATTTTGTCTGAATCTGGTCAGGTGATTCTCACAAAGTTCCTAGAGAGTGCTCCAAAGCAAGAGCGGATAGTACAGACATTTCCCACAGGAAACGATTCAGATGATGATGATGATGATGAGTTTGATCTTATTGAGTTCAGTAGTACTGATGATGACAGCGATAGCTCAGACAGCTCAGTTGTCACAGTCATTGAGAGGAAATCTCACATAATGACTAGACCCTCAGAAGAGGAGGATGAACCATTGATTAAGCTTAGTACTGGTTCTCCAGAGAGTTCAGAGGCTGAACCAGAAAGCAGAGAAGAGCAGCAACTTTTACGTAGGTCTGAGAGAGCAACGAAGGGTGTACCACCCAAGAGGTATTCAAAGGAGTTTGCTAACCTTGCATATGTTGCTATTGTAAACGACCAAGGACAGATTGAAGCTGTGTCTGAGTCAGAGACAAAGGCACAACAGAGAGTTGTTAACCAAGGTAATGCGAAGTCACACAACCAGAGAGGTACATTGGTTAAACCAGCGGCGGGTAGTTCCAAGGGTGGAACTGAAACAACAGGGGAATGTTATAAATATAACAACTGTTTGTTTTCTTCTCTGGATGACGCTTTGCTCGCGGCACACATTGATACTTTAGGGGGAGTATGTTACCATAAAGCACCAATGCTGCAGCAAGCAAAGGCTCTAGCAGCTCAGCCAGCTGCTTGTGGCTGGAAAGCCAGACAGAATGTTTGTGACTGTTGCCATGGGAACAAAGGGGCAGTCCATTCTGTACTGAGCACCGGATGTTAGCTCAGTGTGTGTGTGTCATATGACCCGTACTGGATGTACTTGGGAGGAGTTTCTTCTTGCTGTTGTTGAGTGCAGACATGATTCTCTGTACTGATGTAAGAGGCAGAAATAAATGATGTAAATAGTTTTCTGTCTGCTTCTTTCCCCTCCCTGGGGACACCAAAGGGGAGAGAGGAAGAACGGTGTGTTCCTCTCATACATCTGAGAAGAATCGCCGGACCTCGCCTGCTTATCAGCAGAGTGGAGACGCGGGGAGGTCGACAGGAATATCTGCCGGTGCCTACGCTGTGGCACATTCCTCTGACCCAGGCAGAATTCCAACACACACCCCCCCCCCTTTCTTGCACCCCCGGCAGGGGAAAGAGATAGACAGAAACGTATTTACATGCCTTTATTTCTGTCTTTGCAGCGTTACAAAAAACATTTCTGCTCTCTTCTTCTTTTTTTAAAAAAAAATAATTTTTATTAAAGTTTTAAACAACAAGAAAGAGAAAAAAGAAACATACGCAATAGATATAACAACAACACACAGAAAAAAACAACACAAAATTCAACAATAAAAAAATAAAAAACATAACAATTAAAAACAATATCTCTTTTCCATTTCCATTTTTAAGTTACTTATTTTCTGGACTTCCTCATACCTCCCTCTTTTGTATTCCAAACCAAATTGTTTGTCCAGCAGTTTCTTTTCCACTTTTTTAATCCCAATCTTTAGTTTGATAAAATATTAAAATATATAACTTCAACTTCTTTAAACCTAATCCTTGGTCTTAGTATCATATAACATTAAAGTTTTCCCTCTTAATATCAAATTTCCATTTCTTTAAACATCTTTAATCTTAATCTTTAATCTTAGTCTATCATTAACTTTAACCTGTACAGCTGGAAACCACTTGTTTTCAATCCTACATCCCTCTAACATTCCTTAATTTTGCAGTGTTTCTGAAGATAGTCTTTGAATTTCTTCCAATCTTCCTCCATCGACTCTTCTCCCTGGTCACGGATTCTACCAGTCATTTCCGCCAATTCCATATAGTCCATAAGTTTCATCTGCCATTCTTCCAGCGTGGGAAGTTCTTGTGTCTTCCAATACTTTGCGATGAGTATTCTTGCTGCTGTTGTTGCATACATAAAGAAAGTTCTATCCTTCTTTACCACCATTTGGCCGACTATGCCCAGGAGAAAGGCCTCTGGTTTCTTAGGGAAGGTATACTTAAATACCTTTTTTAATTCATTATATATCATTTCCCAGAAAGCCTTAATCTTTGGGCACGTCCACCAAAGGGGGGAAAATGTACCTTCAGTTTCTTTACATTTCCAACATTTGTTATCGGGCAAGTGATAGATTTTTGCAAGCTTGACTGGGGTTAAGTACCACCGGTATATCATTTTCATAATATTCTCTCTTAAGGCATTACATGCCGTAAATTTCATACCTGTGGTCCATAACTGTTCCCAGTCAGCAAACATAATATTATGTCCAACGTCCTGTGCCCATTTAATCATAGCCGATTTTACCGTTTCATCCTGAGTATTCCATTTCAGCAGCAAGTTGTACATTCTTGACAAATTCTTGGTTTTGGGTTCCAACAATTCTGTTTCTAATTTGGATCTTTCCACCTGGAAGCCAATTTTCTTGTCCAATTTAAATACCTCCATTATCTGATAATAATGAAGCCAGTCTCACACTTTGTTTTTTAGTTTTTCAAAACTCTGCAATTTCAGTCTATCTCCGTCTTGTTCCAGAATTTCCCAATATTTCGGCCATTTGACCTCCATATTGACCTTTTTCAAGGCTTTCACTTCCATTGGTGACAGCCACCTTGGGGTTTTGTTTTCTAACAAATCCTTATATCTTAACCAAACATTAAATAGCGCTTTCCTGACAATGTGGTTTCTAAATGCTTTATGTGCTTTGACATTATCATACCATAGATATGCATGCCATCCAAATACATTATTAAAACCTTCCAAGTCCAAAATGTCAGTGTTTTCAAGAAGTAGCCATTCTTTCAACCAGCAAAAGGCTGCTGATTCATAATAAAGTTTAAGGTCTGGCAGGGCAAATCCACCTCTTTCCTTTGCATCTGTTAGTATTTTAAATTTTATTCTAGGCTTCTTGCCCTGCCAGACAAATCTAGAAATATATTTCTGCCACCTCTTGAAACAATCCATTTTGTCCACAATCTGCAAAGTTTGGAATAAAAACAACATTCTAGGCAATACATTCATTTTTATCGCAGCAATACGGCCCAGCAGTGAAAGCTTCAAATTTGACCAAATTTCTAAATCTTTTTTCACTTCAGACCAGCATTTTTCATAGTTATCTTTAAATAAGTTCCCATTTTTTGCTGTCATGTTAATCCCCAAATATTTTACTTTCTTAACCACTGTTAAACCTGTCTCATTCTGAAACCTCTCTCTTTCAATCGGTGTTAAATTTTTCTCTAAAACCTTGGTTTTTGACTTATTCAATTTAAATCCTGCCACTTGACCAAATTCTTGAATCAGTTCTAAAACCCTTTTAGTACTAGATTCTGGCTCCTGTAACGTCAATACTAAGTCATCTGCAAATGCTCTCAATTTGTACTGTTTAGTTCCGACCTGTATACCTTTGACCAACTGGTCCCTTCTAATCATATTCAGCAAAACCTCCAGGACCGAAATAAAAAGAAGTGGGGAAATTGGGCAACCTTGTCGTGTCCCTTTTTCAATTTTAAGTTCTTCCGTCACAACATTATTTACAATTAGTTTAGCCTTTTGTTCTGAATAAATTGCACTTATGCCATTCTCAAAACCTTGGCCTACCCCCATACCCTGTAGATTCTTCTTCATAAAATTCCAAGAAATATTGTCAAAGGCTTTCTCCGCGTCTACAAATATCAATACTGCTTTAGTATTTATATTCACTTCTAATTTTTCCAAGATATCAATTATATTCCTCAAATTGTCAGACAAATGTCTTCCTGGGAGAAAGCCCGCTTGGTCTTTGTGAATCTCTTCCATCAACACTTTTTTAAATCTCTTCGCCAAAATATCTGCAAAAATTTTGTAATCCGCATTAAGTAATGATATAGGGTGGTAGTTCTTAAGTTGTGTCTTTTCAGTCTCTGTTTTTGGTACAAGTGTAATATATGCTTCTTTCCACAACTCTGGTGCTCTCTTCCCCTCCAACATTTCTGCTCTCTTCAAGCTCCAGCAGTCGAGAGACCAACACTTCCTGTACTTCCTCATATTACACTCTGAGCTAATTCCGGTGCTTCGCACTGTGAATTGACTGTCCCTCTGTTTCCCACGGACAGTCCCAACATTCCCATCATGTTTTGTTTTCAAGCTAGCAGTTGGCAGCTGCATTGCATCCATATCGTAACATACTCCCCCATATGAATCAATGTGAGCTGCGAACAAAGCTTGATCCAGAGCAGAAAACAAACAGTTGTTATACATATAACAATCCCCTGTTGTTTCAGTTCCACCCTTGGAACTACCCACCACTGGTTTCCCCAGTGTACCTCTCTGGTTGTCTGACTTCCAAGGAATGAGTGCATCTGCATTACCTTGGCTAGGGAATGTAGTGTTACGCTTAGCAACTCCCTGTTGTGTCTTTGTCTCTGACTTGGACACACCTTTAACCTGTCTTGAGTTGTCAACAATAGTAACACATGCAACAGCTGAGTTAGCAAACTCTTTTGAATACCTCTTGGGTGGTACACCCTTTGTAACTCTCTCAGACCTGCGTATGAGGTGCTGATCCTCTCTGCTCACTGGTTCAGTCTCAGGACTCTTTGGAGTACCAGTTCCAATAGTAAACAGTGGTTCATCCTCCACTTGTGAAGGTCTAGCCATTGTGTGAGATTTCCTCTCAATGACAGTGTCAACTGAGCTCTTTGAGCTATCACTGTCACTCTCAGTACCACTGTAATCAGTAAAATCATCATCATCATCTGAATTGTTCTCAGTGGGAAATGTGTGAACAATTACTTTCTCCTGTTCAGGAGCACTCTCTAGAAATTTTGTGAGAATCACCTGACCAGATTCAGACAAAATTACTCTGTAGAGACCCTTTTCATAACCCACAAAAATGCCTTTTGCATTCTTTACTCCACTTGGAGCTTCAGTCAAGACATGAGACCCAAAAACCTTAAAATGGGCTACAGAAGGTTTTCTGTGGAATAGCTTTTCAAAAGGAGAACTTCCTAAACCTTTTGAAACCTTTCTTAACCAAGAGTAACAATAACACAATAAAGATTCAGCCCAATACTCATGTGGCAAACGTGAACTCAGCAATTGTGCCTTCATGCCCTTTTGTAATTCTTTGTTTACTTGCACACAGGCACTTTTGTTCCATGCACCTGCTGAAACAGCAGTCTTGTGTCTCATCCCTTTCTTATCCAGGAAATCCTGAAAACCCTGCAAAAGAAAAACTGGCTTTTCATCTGTGAAAAGACAATCAATGTTAGCATCATGAACATTCTTAACCTTGTCACAAAACTCTTTAAACCTTTCTAAGGCTTCTTGTGGTTTGTACAATATGTATATCCACACATAATGAGAGAAATAATCCACACACACAAGATAATATCTTGCATTGCCTCTAGATGGTGCTAGAGGACCAATCACATCAGCATACACTCGCTGAAAAGCTTTGGTTACTTTTGTCGTCTTCTGGATGTCCTTCGTCACACCTGCAAGAGAAATCATGTTAGACTCAGATGCATTACAATTTATGCAATCACTTTGATCAAAAGTCAACAAATACAGTCCACCTTTCTCTCTGGCAGAAAGATACAGCTCTCCATCTTTGAAGATTTTGCAGCTTTCTCTATCATAGGACAGAGTCAGTCCTTTCTTTGTGATCTGTGAAACACTCAGCAGATTGAACTTTAAATCAGGAACCAAATATACATTGTTAATAGTCAAGTTCAGACTCTCAAGATACACAGTTCCAAACCCGGTCGTTTCCAGCTCCTGGCCATTGGCCTGTTTCACAGCGAAGCTTTGCTTCTTAAACGTAGAAAATGTTAGGATATTTCCGTTCCACCTTAAAAGGGAGCAGGCTTTGTGAGTCAGAGTCTGCGTATTTCCTGTTCACAGGATGTTTACGTTTTCTGTTGCTTTCGTTTTCTCTCGGTGTCGCAGACACTAAAGCAGTCAGTCATGTTTTTCTGTGTTCTGATCAACGCTGAATAAACTTGTAAATAATGCTCTCCTGAGTGCAACTTTTCGCTGTGCATTATCTGCTGATAGAGCGTGCATGAGTCTGGAATGTGGCAAGATATTTTCTAGACACTCATGTCGCTGCGTGCCTACGGGAGGTCGATGGATCGTCTGGCAGACGGCTTGGGGGCCTTGATGGACTTTATCTCCCTGGCAGTATCCCAACAGAAAACAGTTCTCGGCGCGACGTCATGTGTTGTGTGCAGCCTGTGTCCAAAACAAAAGCGTTTTCCACTTCTGGTGTGGCTTTTAGTGACATCAAAGCCATAGCTGGTTCCACCTGGGACTTAGTACGACTTTTGCCTGACGCCTCAGGCTTTGCGGAGCTCCCCTTAGCTCCTTTCTGTCTTACATTTCCGCTGAAGATGCCCAGTCTGTCCACAATTGCAACAACAAACAACGTTCAGAGCTTCAGCTTGCTCTTCTCTTGCAATAGCAGTGGGGGCGCTACAACTCCGAGCCTCACTCCCCCTGTCAGCAACATCTGTTGCAGCAAGAACAGGAACATCAACAGCAAAAGTTCTGTGCTGGTCCCGGGGGGAAGGTTACTGTTGTCGTAGTCAAAGTCCAGTCCTGAGTCACTAGCCTGGAAACAGTTCACAAGGAGTGAGGTGAGGTCCGAAGCAGGAAGCCGGGTGGGGACAGGAACACTGGAAGGTCAGAAGCAGGAAGCCGGGTGGGGACAGGAACACTGGAAGGTCAGGTCTGGGTCCAGGTAGGAGCAGATACCCAACCACGACATTGCTCCCGCAACCTGGGACCGGGCTGACTGGCCTTTATCTTCTCTGAGGCCAGGGGCGGTCCCGGCCCCCAGGAGACCCGCCTCTCCTGGCCTTAAGGCGAGCACTCCTCCTGGGAGAAACCAGTTCCCTTCGCCTCTCTGCCCTGAGCCTCTGCAGTTCAGGAGAGGCTGAAGGGTTACTGGGCCCAGGGGGAGACTCACCTGTAGGCACTGAGTCCTCAACAACCTCTGGAGCCAGAATGGATTCACCTGGTGCCTGCTCCTGAGGATCCGGCACAGGTGTAGGCGCCTCAGAATCAAGGCCCTGCCCCAGTTCAGCCGGCCCTGGAGGCGGGGACTCCTGTGCAGGCTGGGATTCCTCTGGTTCACCCTCTGAATCGGATTCCCAGGCCATCACAAGTTCCTTCACTCCCCCTTTTGGGGTCAAAGCTCTTCTCAGCTTTCGATGAGCTTTCAAGAATCTGGCTATCGCTTTCTTGGCTCGCTCTCTCTGGTGGTGCAGTTAACTCTTGGCCCTTGCTTCCCATCCCAGCTCCACAAGCTTTTCGGAGGGATTGCCAAGCGACCTGTGGCTCCACAGCATCCAACAGAATAGGCTCAAGATCAGCTTCCACATTCTCAGCCAGAATTCTGATCAAACGCTGCTTAAGCTCATTTTGAACTTCAGCCTTCCTCCCCTGTGCATGTCCAGCATCAGGCAGTGGGGATTGCACTAAGTGCCAAAGTTGCTCTCCCACCAGTAAATATTCCATTGCAAAACTCCACTGTTCCCAGTTTTGCCCACTCAGCTTCTGACTGAATAAGGCCATCTTGAATCCAAGCCTCAGCTCTCAGTCACGTGCTGGTAATATCCAATAGCTGGTTGTTTACTGCCTTGCACCTGGCAGCTAAACGCAGGCTGTCTTGAAAGTCCCTCCAAGAGCAGTGAGGTAACAGACAAAACACCAGTGTTTTTCCAGCCTCTCACAGTCCCAGCCTCACTTCCGTTTTGTAATTTTCCTCTTCCTTTTCAAGCTAACTATCTCCTAAGTAGCCGAAAAGACTGACGTCTCGTTGCTTAGCAACTGGACTTGGCTGACCAGCTATAGCAAAGCTTATCAGTCCTAAGGAATTCGAAGAATGTGGCTCTCTCTCAGTGCTGTTTCTTTATCCAAAAAACAGCTTCTGTGAACCAGAGAAAAAATCAATCTGTGTTAACTCTTTTAGCCCATAAATCAGCATACCTTAGGGGTTCTGTTGCTCGCAGCTTATCAGCAAAAACGCCTCCTCCGGTGCTCAGCCGTCCTTTGTAGCTTCCATCCGCCCGCTACCACAACTTCCTTTATCTCCTTGCAGAGGATGAATTACGATCCATCAACCTCTTTTGCTGCTTTCATGGATCGATGCCATCGGCTCCGTGCTACCAGATGTCGGAATTCAAGCCTATGTCAGTAGTAACTGGCAACTCTCCAGGCACCCGGCTTGATCTCCTGTTGACCTCCCTGTCTGCATTCCCCAGCAAGATCCAGGTTAAGGTCGCGATAGGCTGAGAAGAACACCCCCACTTTTTCTTGCCCCCCCCCCGGCAGGGGAAAGAGATAGACAGAAACATATTTACATGCCTTTATTTCTGTCTTTGCAGCATTACAAAAAACATGACTGCTCTCTTCAAACTCCAGCAGTCGAGAGACCAACACTTCCTGTACTTCCTGTATAGGAGCAATAGGAAGAGCTCATATTACACTCTGAGCTAATTCCGGTGCTTCGCACTGTGAATTGACTGTCCCTCTGTTTCCCACGGACAGTCCCAACATTCCCATCATGTCTTGTTTTCAAGCTAGCAATTGGCAGCTGCATTGCATCCATATCGTAACACAGAGAACTTCCTCTTTGGCTTGCTTCCTCAATCACCCGCCCTCCCTCCCTATTTTGCAGGTTAGGCAATGGCCTTGCTATGGACTTTGGTTGGTCGCCTTGGTTGTCCAAGGGGCCTGGTAGGAATTTTTCCACTTGGCAAATTGGCACTGGACACTTGGTTTTCGCCGACCTCATAGCAATCGTCACAACTTTGTTAGGGTTGTGGTTAGGCATTGTTTCACCTTGTGTGGAGGAGGGGAGGTGTGGTCACCACCTGCCCCCTCCATGCTTAAGGGTGTTCCGTTAAAGGAATCCGGGGTGTTGATCTAGTCTGAAGCCCGGCTGGGGGGCTAAGGCCTTGACACGACCCCGACGGGAGCACCAGGGGGAGCTTGAGTTGGTTCGCATTGACAGGGCTCCCCTACCGGTGGCTTACCCTTACTGGGACTTCCTGCACAATGGGCAGGAGTCAGATATAGTCAGGTCCAATCAATGCCTAAGCCAATACCGCTCACATTCTTTAATTTCAATAAATTGTGGCCAAAATTTGCCCAGTAACATAAACCTAATATCCGTGTCCTTGTATGAGTCATTTCCAACGAGGGGGTGACTGCGGAGTCTCGACACCCAAGTAAATTCTAAGCACCTACTGCAAGAGGACAATAGAACTTTGGTTTCCATAGTCTGCCGCCTGGGTAAGTCTGGAGGAGAGCTTTTGCCCAGCGATTGTCACCTACGGGTAAAGTACCTTCCTATGAGTAGGTGACCTCCCGCTTGGGGAATTCTGGCGGGGACCGAGGGGTTCCCAAGTCCTTGGCCAACGACGCAGACTGGCGGTGGATTGAAGAGAATCGGTGAAACCAGTGGTTTTCTATGAATTTCCAAGTGTTTTTAGGCTTTTTTAATACAGACGGTTCTTTTCGGAAGTGGCCTGGCCTGACATTGCTACATTGTATCTAGCTGGACCATAAAGAAGGCTGATCGCCGAAGAATTGATGCTTTTGAATTCTGGTGCTGGAGGAGACTCTTGAGAATCCCATGGACTGCAAGAAGATCAAACCTCTCCATGCTGAAGGAAATCAGCCCTGAGTGCTCACTGGAAGGACAGATCCTGAAGCTGAGGCTCCAAGACTTTGGCTACCTCAGGAGAAGAGAAGACTCCCTGGAAAAGACCCTGATGCTGGGAAAGATGGAGGGCACAAGGAGAAGGGGACGACAGAGGACAAGATGGTGGGACAGTGTTCTCGAAGCTACCAGCATGGGTTTGGCCAAACTGCGGGAGGCAGTGGAAGACAGGAGGGCCTGGCGTGCTCTGGTCCAGGGGGTCACGCAGATTCGGACACGACTAAACGACTAAACAACATCTACCGGTAGTTTTGATTGGATTAACAGGATAACGAGGTTTCGATTGACTCAGTCCATTGTTCTCGCAGCGGGAGCTGTCATCACCTTGTCAGCGCTCAGTGGAGCGTGCAAAACAGCTGGAGCTGAGCTGCCTCTGCAGAGCCATGGCATTGCTGCAATTGGCTGAAGGGCTACATTCAACGCCATCTGATTGGCTAGAGCGCATCCTCGTGCAAATACATTGTTCATTCATCAAATACATCGATCGTGTATAGCATCGGGATACGGGGTCAGAAATGGCACTTTCTTCTCGGGGTTTTGGACTTTTTTGCGGTGCTTGGTGCAACGTTGTGACGAGGCGAGGGGAGTCCTAGTGTGGCAGGGTTCCACTGAACTGTTAGAACCCAAAACTAAGAATTTGTCAAGAATGTATAACTTGCTGCTGAAATGGAACACTCAGGATGAAACGGTAAAATCGGCTATGATTAAATGGGCACAAGACGTTGGATATAACATTATGTTTGCTGACTGGGAACAGTTGTGGACCACAGGTATGAAATTTACGGCATGTAATACCTTAAGAGAGAATATTATGAAAATGATATACAGGTGGTACATAACCCCAGTCAAGCTTGCAAAAATCTATCATTTGCCCGATAATAAATGTTGGAAATGTAAAGAAACTGAAGGTACATTTTTTCACCTTTGGTGGACGTGCCCAAAGATTAAGGCTTTCTGGGAAATGATATATAATGAATTTAAAAAGGTATTCAAATATGCCTTCCCCAAGAAACCAGAGGCCTTTCTCCTGGGCATAGTCGGCCAAATGGTGTTAAAAAAGGATAGAACTTTTTTTATGTATGCAACAACAGCAGCAAGAATACTCGTCGCAAAGTATTGGAAGACACAAGAACTTCCCACGCTGGAGGAATGGCAGATGAAACTGATGGACTATATGGAACTGGCGGAAATGACTGGCAGAATCCGTGACCAGGGAGAAGAGTCGGTGGAGGAAGATTGGAAGAAATTCAAAGATTATCTGCAGAAACATTGCAAAATTAAAGAATGTTAGAGTGATGTTGGATTGAAAATAAGTGGTTTCCAGCTGTACAGGATAAAGTTATAGATAGATTAAGATTAAAGATTAGGATTAAAGAAGTTTAAGGAAATGGAAATTTGGTACTTAAGAGGTAAAATTTTAATGCTATATTACATTAAGATTAAAGATTAGGATTAAAGAAGTTCAAGGAAATGGAAATTTGGTACTTAAGAGGTAAAATTTTAATGCTATATTACATTAAGATTAAAGATTGGGATTAAAAAAGTGGAAAAGAAATTGCTGGATAAACAATTTGGACTGGAATACAAAAGAGGGAGGTATGAGGAAGTCCAGAAAATAAGTAAATTCAAAAACGGAAATGAAAAGGTGATATTATTTTTAATTGTTCTGTTTCTTTTTTTTGTTTTTCTGTTCTTTGTGTTTTTCTTCTTTTTTTGGATTATGTATTGTGTATTTGTGTATTTCTTTTTTATGTTTTTCTGTTTAACTTTTTACGGAAACCTTAATAAAAATCATTTAAAAAAAAAATAGTGTGGCAGGGTTCCCTTGAAGTCATCGCCTCGGGCTCTACGTCTCTTACTCGGGAGTAAGACTTCGTTCATATGCCCCCCCCTCCATTCCGTAACACTATTCATATGGACTTCATGGAGTGTGCACTCTTGCAGGGTCTGCTTCCAGAAACTACTATTGCAGATGTATATATTTTGGCAGAAATGGTTTAGAAATATGCACGATGGCAAGCAGGCAGACAGGAACAGTTACAAATCAACCTTGGTCCTGCATAGCCTGGAAGCTGTTTCCAACTAGTGAACTAGAAACCTTTCAGCAACCTTTACAACCATCTACAAACCCCGAAGTTTGTAGGGTTCTCTTATTTCAGCTGTGTCTTGGCTCTGTGCTCGCAAGTGTTCTAGTGACTTTCAGGTAACTTGGAAAGCATGGTAATGATGTCTTGGTTCTGAAGAATGATATTTCCCCCAGTCTGACTTAGTTATCCTGGTGATGATTCAGCTAGATGTTGTACACGCTGACCATATTCCAGAAGGGGTTTGTTGTCTTGGCCTTGCTTTGGCTTACTGAGATCTGTCTTCTCCCTATAGGTGCTCATTCTAAAATGCATAATTGTAACGTTTGACTTCATTGATCAGAAGGAAAATATGAATGCTCTCTATGGTTTCTTCTTCCGCTTCTTACAATATGAGAAATTGGTAAGATAAAAAGGAATGTGTTATTTTGAAGGAACTCGCTTTTATTCTGACATTAACCCAAATCAAACAATAAAGAGTAGTTTCCGAACACACAACAGGACACCATGTGAAAAGTGGGGCCTTAATTACATTTGAATCAAATACATTTGGCAAAAGGGATTGTTACATTTAAGGAACATTCTCTATGCGATGAGATTGGGGGGAAATACAAAAACCCATTCGGATACATTTGGATACATTTAGAAAAGTACAGCATTTTGACGAAAAATACATTTGAGTCGAAAACTACATTCAGATCCATTCTTAAAGTCAATGAGAAAGATACAGCAAAAAGGATACAATTCGATACAGCAAAAAAGGATCCATTCCCCAAGGCACCGTTGACCTTCTTGTAGGGTGTGAAGGCAGAATACGATCTATTTGATATTGGTAGGGTCCTTCTCCTTCATTCCCCTCTCTGACCCTGACTCTCTTATGACACAGGGACCATCCCAGAGTGTGGGCACAACTTCTGCCGGTCCGGCCTGATCCAGTGCAGCGGGGCAAAAAGGAGGCTGGCTTCCTGTCCTCAAGGCCGAGTTGGAGTCCAGAGAAGGAGCCTCGTCCGCAATCAGCAATTGGCTACCTTTGTCGAAGTAGCCAAGACTCTCAGTCTTCCAGAGGGAAAGGAGGAGTCTGTGAGAAGCACCAGGAGCCCCTGAAACTCTTTTGCAAGGAGGATGAAGTGGTTTGGGGCATCTGTGTGGGGGATCTGTGTGGTTTGGGGCAGATCCAAGAAGCACCAACACCACGAGGTGATTCCTCTGGAAGAGGCTGTCGAGGAATACAAGGTATCTTGAGGGGGAGAAATAGCTGTGTATTCTTCTTGGCAGGTGATCTTCTTAATTCTCAGATCCAGAGTAGGCATGGTATTCATTGGTGGTTGTTTATTACCTTAGAAGCAGCCAAGGGGAAGCCTGAGGGCTGCTGGGATGGCTGGGAGGAGGGAGTCGAAGTCTTTCTCTCTGCCAGGGGGGCCAAGGGATCTTCCCTTGAAATACAGCAGCTTCATGGGACCATGGCAGGGAGAGAAAGGGTTAACCTCATCCACATCCCCCAGCAAGGTTGCTTTGTACATATTTAGAACACTACAAATGTGAATTGCACATGTCTCCTTTGGCTAGCAGGATGTCTCCTCAATACCCTGCCAAGCAGAGAGCAGCAAGGGGTCAGCTGCAAGGGGGTGGGGACTGGGGGCCAGTGTTATAAGGAAAAAACGGCTCCTTTTCCCTTCTGGGGTACCTCAGAGCCCGTATAGAGTCCTTTGGTAGCTTCTCTATCAGTAGGAGAAAATAACAGAGGCCAACCAGAGAATACTGAGTAGCAAAGCAGCTAGTAAGCCAGATCTTTATTACCTGTTGCAACAGGGTGCTCACCCCCCCCCCCACGCAGGAGGGAGGAGGAGACCCCGAACCAAGTCCTTCTATAGACATTTGAAATTGCCCACCCTGGAGCCCAAGACCACCCCTCCATACATCATACATACATCACAGAAGGGGCGGCCTACAACAGACTCCTGTCTGGCAGGAAACCTGTTGATGGGTTTACCTGCATATTCTTTTCTGATGAGAACTACTTACGGTATTTATGTATGTGTTTATATCTTAGACCTTCTAATTCTCCTAACACCAGGAATTGACCAGATGGTGCAGGATGCCCCCCCCCCCCAAGTGTCTGTTGGAAGCAGATTTAGGAGTGGGGGGTGGAAGCACCTACTGGTGGGGAGCACACTTCTTCTGGGGATGCTTCCTCCTCCTCCTCCTCTTCCCACTTCTCCCTGGGGCCTCAAGATGAGAAATCAGGCTGGAAGTCTCTTCGGAGAAGACAAAGGAGCAAGCATGGCTGCCTTTCCTCTTCTCCAGACCAGTTAGTTGGACTAGAAACCTTCCCTCCCTCCTCGGATGCCATCTCTGACTCCCCAAGGCTTGCTCAGCTGTTCTCCCCCAGAGAATGGTGCCTCTGGGGCTGGCCAGGGGGTGTGGGCTGCCAGGAGCTGAGGCGGCCTCAGAGTAAGCAAGCCAACTGGCGAGGGGCCCTTGCTGTTGGGAATGGACAGGCAAGTCCCAGGCCCCTGGGGGGCAGCGGGGGCAGCTCAGAGACCAAGAGGAGGACTCCTAAGGAGAGGGGAGAGGAGGCTGAGAGAGCACTCCGCAAGGGAGGCTGTTGGAGAAAGGGTTAGGGGAGGCAAGCTAGGCAAGCAAGGGGGGACCTAACTGGTCTCCTGAGCCCCACAGGGGTGCCACAGAAAGAAGGGAGTGCCGCAGAAAGAAGGGAGTTGGTCCAGGGAGCCGTGGACCCCAAAAGGTTGAAAACCTCTGTACTTTTCTTTCCTCCAGTCAATTACTTTCCTATTATAGCAAGGCCACTGGACCCAAGAAGCCAGTAGAATATTCATCTCCTCTCTTTGTCGCCGCCTGGAGATTTGGAGGAAAGAGAGAGGGGAAATTCTGGCCTATCAAGCAGACCTGGACAAGGAAAGCAAAGTCCTCCTTGGAAGTGTCCCTATTCTTACTAGTGAGGGAACAAGCACTTCAAGAAGCAAGTCCGGACTGAGGAGGGAGGGGGAAATCTGCCCATTTCAACTTCTCCCCATTTCTCCTTTCTCCATATTGGTTTGTTATTTATTTATTATTCTGAAAATGAATCAAATGCTAGGGTGGCTACCTTCTCGTATAAAGATTTTGATACGTGCTTTACCCTCATAAATACATTTTTTGTGAACATTACCTGGCTGGGTCAACCTTGAGAAATTCAGAGGTGTGAATTTCAAAAGATTGCTGTTTTGGTCTCCATATTTTTCCAAGAATTGCAAATTAGGTAAGTTCACCTTTGAATGCAGCTAAATGGAGTTTATTTCCCATTGTTGTTGATTATGTGAAAAGCAGTCAAGGAGAAGCCTGAGGACTTGTGAGCTGAGAGGGTGGAAGCAGTTCAATTCAAATCCTAATTCTCTTGCTGATGTTTTGAAGGCTGACCATCTTCCTCACTCCGACCTCCTCAGAACCGGAGAGGCTGAAGACTGTGGAGAAGTTGAGACAACTGCGCCAGTTCCTGGAAGAAGAAGAAGAAGAAGAAAAGCGTCTGCTGAATCATGTGGAAGAGGTGGAGAAGGAGATTGCAGGGAGAAGGGATGAGCAGCTGGCCAGACTCTGCAGGAAACTCTCCTCTCTTGAGAGGATCATCCAGGTGATGGAGGAAAAGGGTCAGCAGCCAGCGAGTGAACTGCTGCAGGTAAGACGGCTCCAGGAAAAGGCTGCCTCCCATCCTTTCTGTGCCCCTTTCATGTACGCAAGGAGTGTAGGGGCTCAGTTGACGGAGCCTCGAGTCAGCTTTGTAATGGACAGGAACACCCCAGAGACCTGGGATGCTGAACTCACCTGAAGGCCGACTAGAGATTCTTCAGTCTTCTTGATGGAAGGGGAGGGGATTTTCTGCTCCTTGCTGATAATTTGCCTCCGAATGCCTTCCCGCTGGGCAATGCTGCCTTCCTAACCTGCCCTGGGCTTCGCCAAGGATGCAGTCAGGCCTCCTTCTGACATGAGCCAGTCTCTTGACCAAGCTTCTCTTCCCGTTCCCTCCACAACTTCTGGGTGGATCCCCTTCCCCATAGATCCTGATCGGCCCAAAATGGTGCTCGGTCACAGTGACCAAAGAGCAAGACAGAGGGACTCATCCAGACTGCGCCACCTTCTCCACTCACAATCCCATATGGCCAGACGTACAAGTGCTTCTGAACGCCCTCTTTAAGGAGGCTGAGAAGGCTGACATACTGGCAAAGGCAGGAGAAGCCCTATTACGGAATGATTGCCAGATGTCCCCGTCTCCCGGGGACAGTTCCTGGATTTACAAGTCTGTCCCCAACAAAATCCGTCCCCGGAATGTCCCCGGATTTCATATAAGGCCCCCAGATTTATATTTTAAGTGTTGTAGATTTATTCGTAGGGAAGGAATGTTGCGTGATTGGTTCAACGGCCCAAGACACATCATATGGGGACTTCCAGCGAGGCAAAATGGCGGGTGCCACGGCAACGAGCAGCTCCTGAAGCCAGCCAGAGCCAAGTGCACTACCAGGCTGGCTCCGGGCTGCTGAGACTGCCGCCTGCGCTGCCACTGCCGAGGGGGAAGCAGGGATGCCTGGCGCGTCAAGTGGGGGAACCGCTGACACACACACACCCCAGGACCCAAATCGAGGTGGGAGCGAGAGCCCAGCGGCGCTCCAGGGCTAGTAAAAACCCTGGAGCCAACCCAGGGAGAAGGAGAAGGAAGAGAGAAAGAGGAAGGAGAAAAAAGAGGGGAGCCCCGACCTTGCCGCGCTGCTGCCGCTGAGGAAGAGAGGTAGGAGAGCACCAGGAGGGCAAGGACACAGGGCCGAGCCCAGGCCCAACCCGAGTCTACTCCAGGGCAGATAGCACTCCAAGAGATCAGGCTGGGGCCCAGAGGAAGGCCAGGTGACAGAGGAGACCCAGAAGAGAAGATATTACTTCTTATTTTTTTAAAAAAAAATGATTTTAATAAAATAACATTTGTTTTTCTTTTGGAAAAAAAAAAGTGTCCCCGGATTCTTTGAAAATAAATCTGGTAACCTTACCTTAAATACTAACCTTCTAATTCCAAGTCTCTTCATTCTCAATATCCCCATTCTGTTAACCACACCAAGCAACAAGCTGTCAAATACAAGTTTAAAACACAAGCTTTCCTTTGCACCTCGCAGAACTTTAAATGTAATTTGTAGCTTTTTTCACCTGTCCTCCAATCTTAGGTCTTTTTGCCATCCTTTAAATGGGAAATCAGTAGTCAAGCCATACTTTTTGGTAAAACGTTCATTTGGATCCCGGAAGTCCTACCTGAGAAGAACAATGGGAGTTTCTGCCAGCGCCAGCCACTTCTCCTTCTGCAAGCAGCGCCACCCGAATTCCCACCTGGGATGAGCTGCTTGGCGCACTAAACTGAGCCGCCGGAGAAAGACTGGGGCGGGCGGCAAGTGGGAGGGGAAAGTCGTGCGCTTCTGTCCCGTCAGAAAAGTGCTGGGCTCTGTCTCTCCAGTTGCGCTTCCTCGGTTCATAGGTGGACTATAGCAGCTGGGCTGGGCTGGGCTGCCTCAAAGCCCATCAAGGCCACAGGCTGCTAGCATGACTCATCCCGGCTTTCTCATCTGAGGGGAAAGGATGCCCGGTCTTAAATGCTGGCCTTGGCAACTTGGCTGAGCTATCTTGGGCCAGTCCTTGGGCCAGCTTAGCCTCCCTCACAGAGGGTTGTTCTGAAGATACACTCAGGAAAACACCCGAGGCATGAAGAAGAAGAACAAGGAGAGTCTCGAAAGGGGGGGGGTGGGGAGCGCTCCCACCCCAGCCGCTCTAGGATGGGAAGTGCGTCCCGGGGGAAGCGGGATTCAGACGGAGGAGGACATCGGGTTGGGTGGAGGTTGCCAGGAGCAGCACGATGTCCCTCGAACCCCCGGGTTCCACTCTCCAGGCAGGCGCCCAATGTGGCCAGCTGGCACTCCAGCCTTGGGGTGCAGATCCCGGGTTCAGCCCCAGATCTCTGGAGCGGAAAGGCTCTTGGGCGTGAATATGAAAGGCAGCACCTATCAGAATAGATCATACTGAGCCAGTACAGATGAACGTGACTATTGGTTCGCTTCCTCGGCATCCCAGAACTGTGAAGGTTGCCTCAACTGTTGAGCAACACAGCTAAGGAAGAAGGAGTGGAGTGTCTCCGGGGGGAGCATAGCTCCCATTCCCTTCCAAACACACAGACAGGACAGTGTGGTAGCACCCAGGGAATAGTTGCAGCAGCCGGATGGCTGGCTGAAACACACACCATTGCACTCTTTTTGAATGGGATTCAATCTGAATCAGCCAGTTAGTGAACTTGGTGCTCCTGTGCAACAAACCCACTCCAAAACTGCTCTTCCCCGCACACTTCCAGGTCCCTCCAGCTGGGCTTTTTGAGTGTGATGGGTTTTTCTCACTCCAGAGCAGTTTGTCTTTAAGCTGAAGGTCACCAGGAAAGCAAGGGAGACTAAAAAAAATTGCACTCTTGGTTTCCTGGAAGAAGATCAAAAGATTCCCCTGGACTAGAAGAGACATCTTATTAACAACTGGAGAAATGCCAAAGAACTTTGGATATCTGCTTGGGAGCTTTCTGATGCAGTATTAATTTAACAAGGAGCCAGGAGTGAAACCAAAAGTAGACTGACCAGCTAGCTGAATCCAATTATATTGCTATGGGGTGGGGGGAAACCTCTAACATTTTACTTTTCGATACTTGTACTTCCAGGGTGAATTGAATGGGTGGAGGGGGGGGGGTTGGAGGAGAGGCAGAAAGAAGAGCTAACTTGTCCGTGGCTAGGGGGCGCAATCTGGACGGTTCTGCCGTGGCGCAAGGTCACTTAACTACTGCTCTGCGTCTCTGGACCAGGGGTGGATGGTGCTCATTGGGACTGGGAGGGTGGAAGGCAAGGAGGCCAGCAGTAGGTGGCGCCAGAGCCAAGGAGTGGCAGAGCAAATGCGTTCTGTATCTGAGATGGAGTGGGAAGGGGCTGGCAGCCACCGCAGCCATCCCCTGTCTGCCCTCATGGACCGGCCAGAATCCACTGGGCAAATGCTCATCTTGCCAGAGTCTTCTGCTGTTGCTCTCTCAGAACCCGTGCCCAGGTGGGATGTTTCGTTTTTCGTAGCTGCTTCATCCCTGAGGAAGTTGGAGGTGACGCAACTCCTGCATCTCTGACGTGGGAAGGTTTGGAGGTATTTCAAAATCCCCCCTTCTCCCTTGGCTCCCTGGAAAGAAGGCATCTTTACATTTTGAGCGCATTTCACAGGCCAGGAGCCAAGCACCCCTTCCGGAGGGGGAGAAGAGGCCCAGAAAGGATGAGCCCTTCCCAGCCCAAAGGCGTTCCCCTGAGATTCAGCTTCCGGATTTACAAATCTGTTCCCAACAGATTGTAGATTTGTAGATTTATTAGTAGGGAAGGAATGTTGCGTGATTGGTTCAACGGCACAAGACACATCATATGGGGACTTCCGGCGAGGCAAAATGGCGGGTGCCAGGGCAATGAGCAGCTCCTGAAGCCAGCCAGAGCCAAGTGCACTACCAGGCTGGCTCCGGGCTGCTGAGACTGCCGCCTGCGCTTCCACTGCCGGGGGGGAACCAGGGATGCCCGGCGCGTCAACTGGGGGAACCGCTGACCCCCCCCCAGGACCCAAATCGAGGCGGGAGCGAGAGCGCCCGGCCACATGGCCGACTGCCCAGCGGCGCTCCAGGGCCAGTAAAAACCCCGGAGCCAACCCAGGGAGAAGGAGAAGGAAGAGAGAGAAAGAGGAAGGAGAAAAAAGAGGGGAGCCCCTACCTTGCGGCCGCTGAGGAAGAGAGGTAGGAGAGCACCAAGAGGGCAAGGACACGGGGCCGAGCCCAGGCCCGACCCGAGCCTACTCCAGGGCAGATAGCACTCCAAGAGATCAGGCTGGGGCCCAGAGGAAGGCCACGTGACAGAGGAGACCCAGAAGAGAAGATATTACTTCTTGTTTTTTAAAAAATGATTTTTAAAAAATAACATTTGTTTCTCTTTTGAAAAAGTGTCCCCGGATTCTTTGAAAAAACTCTGGTAACCTTACCTTAAATCCTAACCTTCTAATTCCAAGTCTCTTCTTTCTCAATATCCCCATTCCGTTAACCGCACCAAGCAACAAGCTGTAAAATGCAAGTTTAAAACGCAAGCTTTCCTTTGCATCTCGCAGAACTTTAAATGTAATTCGTGGGTTTTTTCACCTGTCCTCCAAACCTAGGTATTTTTGGCATCCTTTAAATGGGAAATCAGTAGTCAAGCCATACTTTTGGGTAAAATGTTCGTCTGGATCCCGGAAGTCCTACCTGAGAAGAACAATGGGAGTGTCCGCTAGCGCCAGCCGCTTCTCCTTCTGCAAGCAGTGCCACCCGAATTCCCACCTGGGATGAGCCGCTTGGCGCACTAAACTGAGCCGCCGGAGAAAGACTGGGGCGGGCGGCAAGTGGGAGGGGGCAGTCGTCAGGGGAATCATCAGAACCACCTGTGCTGCAGAGCTTCTGGCTGAAAGGCGACTCATGGAGATTTGCAATGACTGCTGCAATGCACCCCTAATGATTCAGATTGTATCATTATAGCCTTATTGTGTTTATTTGTTGTTGGTATATTAAATTTGTATAATCTTAGAAGCAGTGTGGCTGTGAGTACCATGAAGGGAGCCTGCTCTTTGTGATTTGCCAGGGCACTACTGCAGGTTAGGAAGGAGGAAGATCCTTTCCCCAGTAAAATATGTTTGCACCCAGGGTGTTTCCAGACTGTCAGTCTTTTGTGGGAGGGATTCAGGTCCAGCCCAGAACTTCAGCTTTTCCAATGAGAATGGATTAAAGCACTCTGACCATTCCCTTAGTAGAGTCTAACCACTGTGTTACGTTTTGGGCAAGCAAGACATGAACGCAAAACAAACAAGTGGTCATCTCCTTTGGAGGAACCCCTGCACTGTAAATATATTGACAGCACACTTCCAGGTCGTTGGCATTGGCATCCCAGAACTGTGAAGGTTGCCTCAACTGTTGAGCAACACAGCTAAGGAAGAAGGAGTGGAGTGTCTCCGGGGGGAGCATAGCTCCCATTCCCTTCTAAACACACAGACAGGACAGTGTGGTGGCACCCAGGGAATAGTTGCAGCAGCCGGATGGCTGGCTGAAACACACACCATTGCACTCTTTTTGAATGGGATTCTATCTGAATCAGCCAGTAAGTGAACTTGGTGCTCCTGTGCAACAAAGCCACTACAAAACTGCTCTTCCCCGCACACTTCCAGGTCCCTCCAGCTGGGCTTTTTGAGTGTGATGGGTTTTTCTCACTCCAGAGCAGTTTGTCTTTAAGCTGAGGGACACCAGGAAAGCAAGTGAGACTAAAAATATTGCATTTCTTGATATAATAAGGTTTTAATAACTCTAATACAATCTGAATCATTAGGGGTGCATTGCAGCAGTCAATGCAAATCTCCATGAGTTGTCTTTCAGCCAGAAGCTCTGCAGCACAGGTGGTTATGATGATTCCCCTGTAAGGAAGGCTTACAATGTAGGAGGCTTTGGGGCTTTGCAAGAGGGGGGAAAGTGGGGACATCATAGAAGTATGCATGATGTGGGAAAGGTGCAGAGCGATGTTTCCTCCTCATAATATCAGAACCTGGATCTCTTTAAGAAAGCGGAATGATGGCAGATTCAGGCCAGACACAGTGCCTAGCGACACTGAAATTTCCTCCTTCCAGAGGCACTGACGGGGATGGCTTTCAGAAAGGATTCGTCAAATTCATGGAGGGTTAGACCATGTTGCACCTCCAGCCGCAGAGGCAGTCTACCTCTGCCTACCCGTTGCGGGTGTCCCCAGTGGGGAGAGTGGGGCTGCATTTGGAGTCTGCTTGGGGCTTCCCTTGGACAACTGCTGGGCTGCTGAGAGCTGGACTAGATGGGCCTTGGTCTGATCCTGCAGGGCTGTGACAATAAGAGCCTGGAGTATGGCTGCTTCACGAGCAATTCAGGGAACAGTAGTGCAGAGTTGCATCTCCCTGGGAAGGGGCACGTGCTCAGCAAAGCTGTCTCTTGCTTCTGGTCCTAAGAGTTGGGGTGGGGACATGGAGGAAAGGGGTGCAGCCTTCTGTAGAGGTCGGAGTCTCTCCCCTGCCTCTCTCTGCCACCTCTGAGGTGCCCGAAAAGGCAGATAGCAGAGGAAGCGAACCAATAGTCACGTTTATCTGTACTGGCTCAGTATGCCCTATTCTGACAGATGCTGCCTTTCATAGTCACGCCCAAGAGCCTTTCCACTCCAGAGATCTGGGGCTGAACCCGGGATCTGCACGCCAAGGCTGGAGTAAGAAAGAGCCCTTGCCAGC